>NC_135232.1:757896770-758214270 GCF_051348905.1 Ranitomeya variabilis
ACTGACTGTGAGTGCCGGCCGTAAAGTAAAAGCAGAGCACAGCGGTGACGTCACCGCTGTGCTGTGCTTTACGGCCGGCACTCACAGTCAGTGCGGGAAGCAGACGGCAGGGGACGTGACACCGTAATGTGAGTATGTACTGTTTGGTTTTTTTTACATTTGCGATGGTAATCAGGGTAAACATCGGGTTACTAAGCGCGGCCCTGCGCTTAGTAACCCGATGTTTACCCTGGTTACAAGCAAACACATCGCTGGATCGGTGTCACACACACCGATCCAGCGATGACAGCGGGAGATCCAGCGACGAAATAAAGTTCCAAACGATCTGCTACGACGTACGATTCTCAGCGGGGTCCCTGATCGCTGCTGCGTGTCAGACACAGCGATATCGTATGGATATCGCTGGAACGTCACGGATTGTGCCGTCGTAGCGACCAAAGTGCCACTGTGAGACGGTACCCTTACACACCTGAACAGAATGGGGTAGCAAAAAGGAAAAACAGAACTCTGACTGAAATGATAAGATGTATGCTAACAGACTCCAAACTACCAGTGAAGCAGCAATGACAGCTACTTATCTGTTAACCCCTTCCCGACATGTGACGGTATAGTACGTCACATGTCGGGACCCCCGCTTTGATGTGCGCTCCGGCGGTGAGCGCACATCAAAGTCGCGACATGTCAGCTGTTTTTTACAGCTGACATGTGCGCGCAATAGCGGCGGGTGAAATCGCGATCACCCGCCGCTATTAACTAGTTAAATGCCGCTGTCAAACGCAGACAGCGGCATTTAACTACCGCATCCGGCCGTGCGGCCGGATATGAGCGCATCGCCGACCCCCGTCACATGATCGGGGGTCGGCGATGCTTGTACATTGTAACCATAGAGGTCCTGGAGACCTCTATGGTTACTGATCACCGTTGGCTGTGAGCGCCACCCTGTGGTCGGCGCTCACAGCACACCTGCATTTTAGCTACATAACAGCGATCTGATGATCGCTGTTATGTAGCAGAGCCGATCGGGCTGTGCCTGCTTCTAGCCTCCCATGGAGGCTATAGAAGCATGGTAAAAGTTTAAAAAAAAAAGTAAAAAAAAATGTGAAAAAAATAAAAAAAATATAAAAGTTTAAATCACCCCCCTTTCGCCCCAATCAAAATAAATCAATAAAAAAAAAACCCCAACCTACACATATTTGGTATCGCCGCGTTCAGAATCGCCCGATCTATCAATAAAAAAAAAGCATTAACCTGATCGCTAAACGGCGTAATGAGAAAAAAAATCGAAACGCCAGATTTACGTTTTTTTGGTCGCCACGACATTGCATTAAAATGCAATAACGGGCGATCAAAAGAACGTATCTGCACCAAAATGCTATCATTAAAAATGCCAGCTCGGCACGCAAAAAATAAGCCCTCACCTGACCCCAGATCACGAAAAATGGACACGCTACGAGTATCGGAAAATGGCGCAATTTTGTTTTGTTTTGTTTTTTGCAAAGTTTGGAATTTTAAAAAATAACCTAGTCATGTTAGGTGTCTATGAACTCGTACTGACCTGGAGAATCATAATGGCAGGTCAGTTTTAGCATTTAGTGAACCTAGCAAAATAGGCAAGCAAAAAACAAGTGTGGGATTGCACTTTTTTTGCAATTTCACTGCACTTGGAATTTTTTTCCCGTTTTCTAGTACACGACATGGTAAAACCAATGATGTCGTTCAAAAGTACAACTCGTCCCGCAAAAAATAAGCCCTCACATGGCCAAATTGACGGAAAAATAAAAAAGTTATGGCTCTGGGAAGGAGGGGAGCGAAAAACGAAAACGGAAAAAGCTCCGGGGGTGAAGGGGTTAAACAAACTTTTTTCACAAAAACTGGAAAAAAAACATATGAACTGTGGCAAGGTAAGAAACAAAGTGTGAATAATTTATGAGTTTTTGTGTTTATTCCAGAAGAAAAACGCTCCAAACTTCAAAAGAGTGATTGAAGGAATATTTGTTGGATTTAGTGACAATTGCAAATGATACAGAATCCTAGATCCCAAGACAGACAGAATCACAGTGAGTAACAGTGTAACATTCATTGAAGATCTAAATGACATAATGACATCACTGGAAATTAAAAATGAAAGAAACAACAGTGATATAACTGCAGTAACATCTGATGAGAAAGTAGTGGAAATCGATGAAAATCAAAAAAACTGAAAGTCAAGAAATACAGCTGCATACAGACAGAAAAAGAGAAAACAAGGGAAGACCACCTCAACATCTTTCATACAAGGCGAGTACAAATAAAATTTATGAACTTACATCTTGGGAGGATATATCTCAACTTTCAGAAGAAGAGGTCAACAAATAGATAAAGGCTGCAGAAACAGAAATAAAATCCATGCATGATTCAAAGACATGGACACTGACAGAACTACCAAAAGAAAAAAAGGCTATAGGATGTAAATGGGTTTTTCAAGTAAAATACCAAGCAGATGGCACAGCTGATCGATACCAAGCAAGACTCGTAGCTAAAGGCTATTCTCAGAAATATGGAGAAGACTATGATGAGACATTTGCTCCAGTTGTTAAACACAACACAATCAGAACTTTGTTTGCAGTGGCAGCAACGAAACAAATGCAGTTGAAACATCTGGATGAAAAGGCAGCATTTCTGAATGGAGACTTAACAGAAGACATTTACATGGAACAACCCCCAGGATTCAAGGATAAAAAGAAACCAAACATGGTTTGTAAGCTACAGAAAAATATATATAGTTTAAAACAAGCCACTAAAGCATGGAATGATAAAATCACAGAAGTACTCATAAATGAACAGTTTCAAAGAAGCAAAGTGGATCCTTGTCTATATACAAAGAGACTGACAGACAGACGGATCTATGTGCTGATATATGTGGACGATATTTTAGTTTGTTTTGAAAAAGAAAGGGATGAAGCGGAGATAGTGAAAACTTTGGATCAACACTTCAAGATCAAAGATCTGGGAAATGTGAAACAGTAACTAGGAAAACAGATAGAAAGAGAAGATGGGAGTTTCCTTCTTAATCAAAATCACATGATTCAAGACATAATCGAAACATTTGGATAGATGCAAAACCAGTAAAGTCTACAATGGAAACCAACTATCTGAATGAAATAAATAGTGAACAGAATCTGTTACCGAATAATGAACAATACAGGAAGGCAATGGGAAAATTATTATATCTTGCGACTGTTACTGCAGCAGCAGTGGGAATTTTGAGCAGGAAGGTGTCAAAGCCAAACAAAATGGATTGGAATGCAGTGAAGAGAGTTATCCGTTATTTGAAAGGGACTAGCAGTGTTAAACTGAAACTACCTGTAAGTGAGCAGCTTCTCCTGGGCCAAAATAGTGGTATCACTATAACCTTGGCTCGATCCTCCTGGATCTTTCTCAATACTCCCGGAATTAAGGGCAAGGGAGGAAAAGCATATGCCAGGTCCATGTCCCATCTCTGGGATAAGGCATCTACCCCTGTCGACCTGTCTTCTTGATTGAGGTAAAAAAAAAAATAACAAAGAGATCTAACTGTGGAGTACCCCAGCGATGTATTATGCGGTGGAACTCCTCCTGGTTCAGCTCCCATTCTGACTATTGAATTGCTTTCTGGCTGAGAGAGTCTGCCACTGAATTTTGAGACCCCTTAAAGTGTATCGCTGTCACTGATAGAACAGTCTTCTCTGCCCACAGAAAGATCATGCTGGCTAAGGCCTGAAGATGGTGATGTCTTGGTTCACCTTGATGCCTGAGGAATCCTACCTCTTTAATATTGTCAGACAGGATTCGGATGTGTCAGTCCTTTAAGCTTGACAACATCTCTTTAACATCTCCCAGACTGCTTGGAGCTCTGACATTTGATGATCCAGAGAGATCTGATTTTGACCAGGTGCCATGCAAGTACTGATCCTATACATGGGCTCCCCATTCGCTGCTGCTCCCATCTGTGGTGATGGTTACAAATGGAGATAGATTACACATGATACCTTTCTGCAGGTTGGTCATGGAAGTCCACCATGCTAACGACTCCCTTGCTATAACAGACAATCTTATTTTCCTGTCCTTTCTTTCCTTTTTTTTGTTTCAGGATACCAGAATCTGATGTTGTAGCTGTCTCGGGTGGAATTGACTCCACCGAATACCTGGTATAGAAGACGTAATTAACAGGGAATACTCTGTTCATGTGACTTCTTAACCCTCCAAACATCTCATCCTGAACTGAGGGGCGTTGGTGAGTATCCTCAACCTTCATTGTATTTCTCACTGCCGAAAAGATCGTATCAGTGTCCTCCCAAGAGAAAATATATTTATTTTTCTCTTCCTGAAGGTTAGGGATAAATCCTTCCCCCTCCTTCTGTTCAGGGTCAGAATAATATGACAATATACTGTACTAAATTGCTTATACTACAGTATTTTTGACTAACATATAATTCCAGTTAATGTCAGTTACCAGGCACTCAGCAATTGTTTTTAGTGACATCCACATCGTACGTTATAGTTAGCATAGGTTCAATTCAGGAATTATATGAATACTACTGTGGTAATTATTACACTACAGTAATATTTTTAATAAGTCAGTTACTGGGCTCAGTAATTGTTTTTTACTAACGTACATTATAATTAATTAGAACCAACACACCAGAGCATTAACAACTGAGATACACCCAATGTTATTATTATTATTGTTTAATTTTAGAGCGACATTGATTCCATTGTGCTGTACATGAGAGGGTGTTAGGCATCTTTCACACATCAGTTTTTGCCATCAGGCTCAATCCGGCGACTTTTGAAAAAAACGGATCCGGTGAATGATGTTACCGGATCCGTTTTTTTTCTCATAGACTTGTATCAGCGACGGATTGCGACAGATTACCTCACGTTTCATCCATCGTTCGCTGGATCAGTTGAAAATTGTTTATCCGGCGGCGGGAAAGAACAAACAAAGTAAAAAATTTTGTCTGCGGCGAAAAACCAGACAATGCCAGATCTGGCGACATCCGGCGTTTGGTAGAATGGAAGCCTATGGGCGCCGGATCCGTCACATGATGGAATCCGGCGCCGGATTCCATTTTTTTTACTGCGCATGCTCCGATGTAATTAGGATACAATTGGCCAGCCCCCAATTAGGAAAGGTGTATATAAAGCCTGCCAGGTAGGGCTTCACTCCTCCATGTACCAGCCTGCAAGTAAGACAGAGAGCAAGAACCTGCCTCCAGCCAGAGCAAAAACCTGCTGCCAGAGCAAAAACCTGCCATAGGCCAGCAGCCAGCCACAGCCTTCCAGGCCAGCAGCCAGCCACAGCCTTCCAGGCCAGCAGCCAGCCACAGCTTTCCAGGCCAGCAGCCAGCCACAGCCTTCCAGGCCAGCGGCCAGCCACAGCCTTCCAGGCCAGCAGCCAGCCACAGCCTACCAGGCCAGCGGCCAGCCACAGCCTTCCAGGCCAGCGGCCAGCCACAGCCTTCCAGGCCAGCGGCCAGACACAGCCTTTCAGGCCAGCGGCCAGACACAGCCTTTCAGGCCAGCGGCCAGCCACAGCCTTTCAGGCCAGCGGCCAGACACAGCCTTTCAGGCCAGCGGCCAGACACAGCCTTTCAGGCCAGCAGACAGCCACAGCCTTCCAGGCCAGCGGCCAGCCACAGTCTTGCAGGCCAGCGGCCAGCCACATCCTTCCAGGCCAGCGGCCAGCCACAGCCTTCCAGGCCAGCGGCCAGCCACAGCCTACGAGGCCAGCCGCGAGTCACAGCCTTCCAGGCCAGCGGCCAGCCACAGCCTTTCAGGCCAGCCACAGCCTTACAGGCCAGCGGCCAGCCAACCAGTGTCTTCTTCAGGGAGCCCTCCCCTGCATCGTCAGCGCTGTGAGGTAAATAAATATATATATATATATATATATATATGTTCTTTTTGGTGATGTTCACATAATATATATATATATATATATATATATATATATATATATATATATATTATTAATATATAATTCTTGTTTAATAGGAAGCTGCAGCATCAGAGGTGCTTCCAGAAGGAGGAGGACGGGGTGAACAAATACCCGGAGCAGGCTCGCATTTTGTAAGTTTCTTTCATGCATCGCAGAATCACATCATCACAGACATCACAGTCCACACAACACATAAAAACAGATCATTACAGACATCACGGCACACACAACACATAAGCCTACATCCAAGCACATAATTCTTTTTTTTTTAGTCTTCCGATTCTGGGGCTCGATCTAGAGGTCCTCAAAGCACCTCCCAGGGTCGTCAGTGTGAGCGACGAGGCGGTCCCTATTGAGTAAGTACCTTTTTAAAACATTTTTTTGTATTTTTCCACTTCATGCTGATGATTTGAATGTAATGTTTTTGTTTCTTGTCTTTTTTAACAAGCTTCACAGCGTGCTCCCGACTCTGACGGTGAGGAGGCCAGTCTAGATGTCGACCTCTTCATTGATCTAATTCGAGAGCGGGAGGAGCCGCTGTGTGGAATATAGGGGACCACCGCCATGCTGATCCTGGTGTGACCCGTCGGCTCTGGGAGGAAGTATGCCACGAAGTAGTGGACCATTGGGAAGACCTTGAGTTTTGGGCCCAGAATCAAGCGCGTAAGTATTCACAGTTCAGTTATGTTGCTGAATGTAATGTGTTGTATACTAACCAATTTGTGATTTCACTTTACAGGGGAAAGAGTTATCAAGCGGTGATGGTCACTCAGGGATCGCTTCAAGAAGTAGTTCAACAAGGAGATTCAGGGCCCGAGTGGATCGGGAGGACGCAGGAACAAGTACAAATATGCTAGAGCCCTGTCGTTCCTCCGGTTGACTATGGTTAGCAGAAGGTAAATATTCCCCACCCCATTTACTAAGTAAAAATGTTTACATGTGTAACCATTTTTGTTTTTGTTTCAGCCAGGGCCAAGCAATAACAATATATTCATTAAAAATGTTTTTCTTTGTTCCACAGCACCGTCTGCAGCACTCGGGAGCCTGTAGAGTTGAACCCTTCTGAAGAGATTCCAAAGGAGTCCGCCACCGGGGGCCACTTCAACAGACCCGACTCTTCTGTACCTTCCCAGCCTTCCCTCACATCTGGTCCCTCGGTCCCATCCACCAGCGCTGGAGCATCATGGCAGATTTCGTTACATGAAGCTGCTGGTGAGGATGTAACTTTTCCTTTACTCCACCCCTATGACACTGCTGCCACCTCTAGAACACCTTTGGGTTCTGGGCGGCAGCGCCAGAGGGGTCAGTAAAAGAGCTATGCGCCCGAGTTCTTGCATCTAAATGCATCCTTCCAGAACTCGCTCAAACTGTTGCCTGAGCAAATCACTGCTGGATTTAACCTCCTCAACAACAGTATTCTTGAGTTGCACATGCGTCTGCATAGGATGCATTCTGATGCAAGTAAATCGCCAAATCACTCATTTTCCCAGGCAGTAGTCGAGCGCATAGACAAGCTATCTCCTGATCTCCTGACCAGCAGATGCATGTAATGCAAGCCTGCCAGTTTGCCCTAGTGCATGTTAGCTCCCAAGCCCCTCCACCTGCCACGGTAGTTCATCCTGCACCTGCCCCCCCCCCTCCAGCCACTGTCCTTCCTCCCCCTCCTATACAATACCAGCTTCCTGCCCCACACCAGCTTTCTGCCCCGTACCAGCATCCTGCCCCAAACCAGTTCCCATCCACATCATCTGTGCCTCCACTCCCTGCCCAACCTCTACTCCCTGCCCACTACCACCAGTCACCTTCCACACCCATCATGCCCCAAACACAACCCTCTTCTCCACACACCACCTCTTCTGCCTTCCAATCCCTCTACTCCACCCCTCAAACCTTCCAAATTCCCATCTCTAATTTTTTTTTTTTTTTTTTGTCTTTCAGTTATTTAATTATAAGGTTAAATACTTTAGGTAAAACAAGGTACAATACTTTGGGTAAAACAGGTACAATACTTTGGGTAAAACCCAACCAGGTACAATACTTTGGGTAAAACAGGTACAATACTTTGGGTAACAAGGTCCAAGGTCCAAGACAAAATTTTCAAACTATCTCATCATGCCAGTGTATGCTTCCTTGAGGTGAAATAAAGTATTCTGCAAATTTGTCCCTCATTCTGGGAACTGACACAGAACTTCTAAAAGTAATGTTATGATAATCCTTCAAGGTGGTTTCATCGAAGTTGTCATCAATGGCAATCTGTTCCTTGCATATTACGACATTGTGCAGGGCCACACAAGCTTTCACCACCTCGTCCACAGTGTCAGTCTTCAGGTTAATAGTGGTCAACAGAACTCGCCATTTGGATGTTAGAATCCCAAAAGCGCACTCCACCATTCTTCGTGCTCGTGTTAGGCGGTAATTAAATCATGTAATGTAGAAAAAGCACCACTGTAATAATGCACACCACGCAATATATACAAAAAATGAAACAAATGCAAAAAGAGGCTTTTATTGATACAACACACACATGTTTAAAACATAATTAAAATGCAGCACAGCAAAGAACCCGGTCCATTAAAGATGATATCCACATGACAACACATGTATAATATGATACCTTAACTCCTTAGTGCAGGGGCGGACTGGCCCAGGTGGCAAAGGGGCAAGTGCCCCCCAGGCTGGTCCCCCCAGCAGCAGTTGCGGGCCGGTCCCCCGGCAGCAGTTGCGGGACGCCCGGCCCTTTGCTGCCTAGAGGAAGGCTAGTGGCACTGTACTAACGTGTACAAATGCCGGGCGGCCATCCCTGTGTTGTAGACACACCCACTCTTCTGCACACTGTGTGGGCGTGTCTTCTGATCTCACCTCAGCAGCGCGCTGGCCAGGATGCTTCCTGTGACCTGTCATCCTCCGGTATGAGACAGAGCAGCTTCACAGAAGAGGTCAGCAGGGGGGCCGGGGCAAGAGGTCAGGGACAGGGCCGGATCCTGGTCGGAGGCTCTGAAGCACGGTGTGAGGATTTATTGCACCAGTGTGAACTTTCATGCAGCTCAGGTCGATCTGTCAGTGGGAGTCATAGACTCCAGCGTCACCCGATCTGCAGGAAAGTTCAAACTGCAGCAATAACTCCCAGTCAGGGTCAGACCCCAGTATATAGAGTCATCCTGCACTGACTGCTCCTGAGCCTGGCTCCAGAACATTATATGTCACATATAATTCCATACATTATAATGTGAGGTCTGCAGCCAGTTTCTGGTGTGATCAGTGCATATAACACTGCAGGCGTGTGCTCATAGTATAGGACATTACTACACAGATTAGTGTATGACTGGTGTGTAATATACCAGTGGTGGTGAACCTATGGCACGCATGCCAGAGGAGGCACACAGAGCCCTCCCGGTGGGCACGTGCGCCATCTCAGTACTATCGCTGCCACCACTCTTCCCTTGCGCCGATGCCGCGGCCACTCTCCTCTGCTCCTAACTCCCCCATCAGGCCACGCGCCGTTCCATCAGTCTGCGCACGGGCTGAGGATGAGGATAGCGTGCGGGCTGAGAAGAGTGGTGGCGGCACTATTGCCAAGATGGCGCCCGTGCCCACAGGTAGGACTGATAGATGAAGAGACCAGATCAGCGTTGGAACGGGCAGAGGTAAGTTGATTTTTTTTTAATGTGAGGCCATTATACTATATGCAACATCACATGGGACCATTATACTGTATGCAGCATCATGTGGGGCCATTATACTGTATGCAGCATCATGTGTGGCCATTATACTGTATGGAGCACTGTGTGTCCATTATACAGTATTAAGCATCAAGTGGGGCCATTATACAGTATGGATCTGGCCATTATACAGTATGGATCATCATCTGGTTCCATTATACAGTATGGAACACTGTGTGGCCTTTATACAGTATGGAGCATCACGTGGGGCCATTATTCAGTATGGAGCATCATCTGGTTCCATTTTACAGTATGGAGCATCATGTGGGGCTAGTATACAGTATGGAGCACAATGTGTGGCCATTATACAGTATGGAGCTTCATGTGGGGCCATTATACAGTATGGAGCATCATGTGGGACCATTATACAGTATTGAGCACTATGTGTGGCCATTATACAGTACGGAATACAGTATGGAGCATCATGTGCGGCCATTATACAGTATGGAGCACTATGTGGGGCCATTATACAGAATAGAGCATCATTTGGGACCACAATACTGTATCAAGCACTATGTGGGGCCATACTTCTGTATGGAAGGCAATGCAGAGCCCCGTTATGCTGTATAGAGCACTATGTGAGGCCCATTACACTGTATGGAGGACTATGTGGAACCATTACACGGTATGGAGGACATTTTGTGCAGATTATACTGTATGGAAAGCTGTCTTGGGTTTACCTTTGGAAAATCACACTGTGATGGGGTCATCATTCTTTGTTATTCTATAGTATAGACGCTATAGGGCGCTAATGTAGGAGTTGTCTTTCTAATATAAAACCTCAGTATTGCGGTTAAATTGCCGTGTTGGCACTTTGTGATAAATAAGTGGGTTTTAGATTGCAGTTTGGGCACTCGGTCTCTAAAAGCTTCGCCATCACTGTAATATACTGTGTTACAGACATCCAGACATCATTTCATGTCTATACAACATTTATACCTAAAGCACTAATTGGTTGCTGGTATAAAATAGAAGTGACAAAAACTTGTATTAAAAATATAATTTTTTTTTTCAATATTAAAATGATTTGAAACAGGAAATGGTACTGAAAGAAAACTGAGGCAAATTAACTCATATAATTTAGAATTTTAGCAGCATAGATATACGATATAGCAGCATGAGTCTAAATAGTATCTATTGCCCAAAACCTTGGCTAAAATACATTAATATGTAGGACGTGTGCCTATATATAGGGGATATGTGAGGGCTCATACTATATAGGGGCTCATACTGAATATAGGGGGCTATTTGGGGCTCATACTGTATATATAGAGGCCATGTGAGGGCTCATACGAAACATAGAGGGACATGTGGGGGCTCACATTATTTTTTAAGTGTCTATGAGGCGGCTCATACTGTATATAGAGGGCTATGTGAGGACTCACACTAAATATAAGGATCTATGTGAGGGCTCATACTGTATATAGGGGGAACCTGTTGAGCTCACACTCCATATAAGGGGCCATGTGACAGCTCATGCTGCAGATAAAGAAGTTATGTGGAGGCTCATACCTCATATGGCGGGCTGTGTGTGGACTCATACTGTATATACGGGAGATGTCAGTATACTTAAAGGGAACCTGTCACCAGGTTATTACCATATAACCTATGACCACCACCTTTCAGCCCCATGTGACAGTGTTCTAATGCTGTGTATATGACGCCCTGTGACGTAAAAAAATAGGTTTTATTATACTCACCTACTGGGCAGTCCGGTCCGATGGACGCCGCTGGTCTTGTGCCTCCTCTCATCTTGCGATGGTGTTCTCCTTGCCTCCTTCGTTTGGGTGATGCATCCTATGTCATCCACACAGTGTTCCCCATTGTGCTCCTGTGCAGGCGCTCTTCTGTCTGCCCTGCTGAGGGCACAGCACAGTACTACTCTATAATGCTCATGCGTCAGCGCTCTTTGGCCTTTGCCCGCACATGCGCAGAACTTTGCTCTGCCCTGAGCAGAATTAATTTCAGCTTATTGGTTTGGCCTCCACGACAGTCATGGTCTGTCACGTGGCCCCTCTGAGAAATTATATTTGATGTGTATACAGATGATATGTCACTGATATATCATATACCAGTCACATATTATCTTGTATCCATATTTATAAATGTAACCAGGTCTACTACACAGGTTATAATTGTATGTCAATTATATTCTGCTTTAGGGTATGTGTCCACGGGCTGGATTACATCCGGATTAGCTGCAGATTGAAAGCTGCGTACAACCGCAGCGTTCAACCCGCAGCGTCCAGATGCTACAGCATAGTGGAGGGGATTTCATGAAATTCTGTCTCCACTATGCGTGTGAACACACATCCGGCGGCCCTGCGTTTATGGACATGCGGCACGTCTTTTTAGAGCAAGGCATGTCCGTTCACCTTGCGGTGATAATCCGTCTCCGCAAGGTAAAACACAGGGCCCTATGTATGGGGTGCGGTGATTCCGGATGTGTGCAATGAACACATCCGGAATCATCGCTCGTACAGAAGGGGGCGGCGCTTTGGGTGGAGCGAGTTTTCCGCTCAATCCGGACCGTGGACACGCACCCTAAAAGAATCCTCCTGTGTGTAATGACTCTATATAATATAGGAGTTTCACTTTTTGTATCGAAGAAATTAAATAAATTCACTTTTTGATGATATTGTAATTTTGTGAGAAGCTCCTGTATATGACCTGTCAGTCTTTTTACAATGTAAGTCTACGGATCCTCATTTTGAGCCTGGTTCTCATGCTCCATAGACTTATATTGTAAAAGCCACTTATGGGTCACAGAGCACAGTGTGACCCATAGAGTCTGTATAGCCCTCAGGTGACTTAGAAGATGAGCGATGCTGTATACTGGAGAAGACTGCGATCTGTGAGTCCAATAACATACTGACACGGCACTAAACTAACATTTAGGCTATGTGCACACGTCAGGATTTTCTGCAGAATTTTCCTGAACAAAACTGGACTTTTTCTGCAGGAAATCCGCTTTCGTGTTTTTTTTTGGCGTTTTTTTCGGAGCTTTCCCAATGCATTATATAGTGGTAAAAACGCGAAAAATCCTCAAAATTAATGAACATGCTGCGTTTTTTACTGCGATGCGCTTTTTTCGTGGAAAAAAAATGCAACCTATGCACAAACTGCGGATGCATATGTATGCGTTTTTTAAGAGTCTTTATCGTGTTTTATAGGGGAAAAAAAGTGAAAAATCCTGAACTTGTGCACATAGCCTTAAACAGATTTAAAGAAAAAAGTTAATGACTGCTTCTTAAGGTGGACTGTTTTGTTTGTTTTACAATGGAGGTGAGTATTTATAAATCAATTCTATGAGGACAAAATGCAATTTCCAAGCCACACACTTATTTTTTCCAACACTGTTTCCTGGGCTCTAGATGATTTTCTGCAGTGACTCTGTGTGATGGCACGCTACTGAATCATGATAGAGCACTGTACACACGCTCACGATTCCCTGGAATTGCCAGCGTAATGATCGCAAGTATGAGTTTGCATACTTGCGATGCTCACAAGCAGACTAGAGTCTGAGACAACTCTCTGAGTAGCTCACTGAGAGAAGTGGATGAGAATCTAGTCAGCATTTGACCACAACTATCCCATCATTACTCCGACTTTATCTTTTTAAACCCTTGTAACCTCTACTTCCTTTTTAAATTAGCCAGAGGTAAACACAATAAGGCCGGTTTCACATGTCAGTGGCTCCGGTACGTGAGGTGACAGTTTCCTCACGTACCGGAGACACTGACACACGTAGACACATTAAAATCAATGTGTCTCTGCACATGTCAGCGTGTTTTCGCGGACCGTGTGTCCATTTGGAAAACACAGAGACATGTCAGTGTTCATGGGAGCGCACTGATTACACGGACCCATTAAAGTCATGTTTTCCGTGTGCAGTCCGTGTGCCGTGCTGGAGACAGCGCTTACAGTAAGCGCTGTCCCCCCCGCATGGTGCTGAAGGCTTAATTCATCTCTTCTCCCTCGCAGCGTTCGCCGGAGAGAAGAGATGAAAGATCAATTTTTTCGTTAAAAATAAACTTTGGTGGTGTCCTCCCATCCCCGCCCGGCCCTTTGCAGATGCAGAGAAATACTCACCTAGCTCCCGTGATGTCTCCTCTCTCCTCTCCGCGCCGCTGCTTCTCCTGCATGAGCGGTCACGTGGTGCCGCCCATTACAGTGATGAATATGCGGCTCCACCTCCCATAGGGGTGGAGCCGCATATTCATGACTGTAATGGGCGGCACCACGTGACCGCTCATACAGGAGAAGCTGCGGGGCGGAGAGCAAGCGTCGAGGGAGGCGGGTGAGTATTTTAATGCCGGCGGCCGGGCGCACAGGGGGTGGGAACAGGGATCTTTATTTTAAACACGGGGAAAAGAAAAAAAAGGATTTTTCATATCTTCTCTCCAGCGAACGCTGCTGGAGAGAAGATATGAATGGCGGCTTCAGCACCAGATGCAGGGGACAGCGCTTATCTCTAGCGCTGTCTCCTGCATGGTCCGTGTGGTACCCAGTCAGCACACGGGTGGCACACGTGTGCCACACGGATGGCCTACGTGAGCTCACAGACACGGATAACTCCGGTACCGATTTTTCCGGTACCGGAATTATCTGGACGTTTGAGACTGGCCTAAGGATGGGCCGCTGCTAATCGGCCACTGCTGTGTACTTGCCCCCCAGGCCAAAATTTGCCAGCCAGCCCCTGCCTTAGTGACAGAGCCAACTTGGTACTTAATGACCGAGCCAATTTTTACAATTCTGACCACTGTCACTTTATGAGGTTATAACTCTGGAACACTTTAACGGATCCCGCTGATTCTGAGACTGTTTTTTCGTGACATATTGTACTTCATGATAGTGGTAATATTTCTTCGATATTATTTGCGATTATTTATGAAAAAAATGGAAATATGGCAAAAAAATTTAAAATTTTACAATTTTCAAAATTTGTATTTTTATGCCCTTAAATCACAGAGATATGTCACGAAAAATAGTTAATAAATAACATTTTCCACATGTCTACTTTACATCAGCACAATTTTGGAAACAACATTTTTTTTTGTTAGGGAGTTATAAGGGTTAAAAGTTGACCAGCAATTTCTCATTTTTACAACACCATTTTTTTTTAGGGACCACATCACCTTTGAAGTCATTTTGAGGGGTCTATATGATAGAAAATAACCAAGTGTGACACCATTCTAAAAACTGCACCCATCAAGGTGCTCAAAACCACATTCAAGAAGTTTATTAACCCTTTACGTGCTTCACAGGAACTGAAACAATGTGGAAGGAAAAAATTAACATTTAACTTTTTTTTGCAAACATTTTACTTCAGAACCATTTTTTTTTTATTTTCACAAGTGTAAAAGCAGAAATTTAACCATAAATTTTGTTGTGCAATTTCTCCTGAATACGCCCCATATGTGGGGGTAAACCACTGTTTGGGCGCACCGCAGAGCTTGGAAGTGAAGGAGCGCCTTTTGACTTTTTCAATGCAGAATTGGCTGGAATTGAGATTGGATGCCATGTCACGTTTAGAGAGCCCCTGATGTGCCTAAACAGTGGAAACCCCCCACAAGTGACACCATTTTGGAAACTAGACCCCTTAAGGAACTTATCTAGATGTGTGGTGAGCACTTTGAACTCCCAAGTGCTTCACAGAAGTTTATAACGTAGAGCCGTGAAAATAAAAAATCGCATTTGTTTACACAAAAATGATCTTTTCGCCCACAAATTCTTATTTTCACAAGGGTAACAGGAGAAATTAGACCACAAAAGTTGTCCAATTTATCCTGAGTACGTCGATACCCCATATGTGGGGGTAAACCACTGTTTGGGCGCACCACAGAGCTTGGAAGAGAAGGAGTGCCGTTTTACTTTTTCAATGTAGAATTGGCTGGAATTGAGATCGGATGCCATGTCACGTTTGGAGAGCCCCTGATGTGCCTAAACAGTGGAAACCCCCCACAAGTGACACCACTGTGGAAACTAGACCCCTTAAGGAACTTATCTAGATGTGTGGTGAGCACTTTAAACCCCCAGGTGTTTCACAGAAGTTTATAACGTAGAGCCGTGAAAATAAAAAATTGCATTTTTTCTACAAAAATTATCTTTTTGCCCCCAAATTTTTATTTTCACAAGGGTAACAGGAGAAATTAGACCACAAAAGTTGTTGTCCAATTTCTCCTGAGTACGTCAGTACCCCATATGTGGGGGTAAACCACTGTTTGGGCGCACCTTGGATGAGGAGTGCCGTTTTACTTTTTCAATGTAGAATTGGCTGGAATTGAGATCTGACGCCATGTCACGTTTGGAGAGCCCCTGATGTGCCTAAACAGTAGAAACCCCCCACAAGTGACCCCATTTTGGAAACTAGACCCCCCCAAGGAACTTATCTAGATATGTGGTGAGACCTTTGAATGCCCAAGTGCTTCACAGAACTTTATAATGCAGAGTCGTGAAAATAAAAAATATTTTTTGTTGTGATCGCTTTTTGGGCTCCCCTAGTGGTGGCTGGTGGTACTGGAGACTTGTGTGTTCTTTTCTGCCTCAGCTCACCTGCTTCCATCAGTTTTGGGAGTTCCCTATTTAGCCTTGCTCTCCAGTCACTTCCTTGCCGGTCATCATTGTAACCTGAGTCATTCAGTTGCATGTTCCTGCTACTAGTCTGCTGATCAGCTAAGTGGACTCTTGTCCTTATTGTTTTGTATTTTTGTCCAGTTTACAGTTTTGTCATTTCCTGTTACTGGAAGCTCTTGTGGACTGAAATTGCCACTCCTGTGTGATGAGTTGACACAGGAGTTTTAAAGTAATTTCAGGATGGGTTTTTGATAGGGTTTTTCAGCTGACCGTGAAGTCCTCTTTTGTATCCTTCCTCTATCTAGTAAGTGGACCTCGCTTTGCTAAATCTACCTTCATACTGTGTATGTCTTTTCCTCTGAACTCACCGTTAATATATGTGGGGGCTACTATCATCTTTGGGGAATTTCACTAGAGGTAAGCCAGGTCTGTTCCTTCCTCTTCCAGGCGTAGTTAGTTCTCCGGCTGGCGCGTGGCATTTAGGCAGCCGTAGGAATGCTCCCTGGCTACTGTTAGTTGTGTGGTAGATTTAGGTCACGATCAGCTTGAGTTTCCATCACCCGAGAGCTAGTCTGTAATTTTTGTGTTTCTGATTTTCCCATGCCATTGGGGAATCATGACAGTATGACCGGCCACTGTTAAAGTAATTGGCAGAAGAAAGGAGAGTAAAAGAAGTCTGTAGATTTTTTTTTTTTTTTTTTTTCTCATGTTTGCTACTTAGTTGTCTCAGTTGTATTTCTGCTCTATTTACAGCCTTGCCTTTCTCTCCTTCTAATCCTTGAATGGCTCTGATCTCTCCGGTTTAAGGATGGACTCTCAGAGTTTGGCTGCAGGTTTAAATAATCTTGCTACGAAGGTTCAGAATTTACAAGATTATGTTATACGTACTCCTATTTCTGAACCTAAGATTCCTACACCAGAGGTATTTTCCGGAGATAGATCTCGGTTTCTGAATTTCAAATGTAATTGTAAATTATTCCTTTCTCTCAGACCTCACTCCTCTGGAGATCCTGTTCAGCAGGTTAAGATTGTGATTTCTTTGCTGCGAGGTGACCCTCAAAATTGGGCATTTTCATTGACACCAGGGGATCCTGCGTTGCTCAATGTGGATGCGTTTTTTCTGGCTTTAGGGTTGCTGTATGAGGAACCTAATTTGGAGATTCAAGCTGAAAAAGCTTTAATAGCCCTGTCTCAAGAGCAAGATGAAGCCGAGATATACTGCCATAAATTTCGTAAATGGTCTGTGCTTACTCAGTGGAATGAGTGTGCCCTAGCGGCAATTTTCAGAGAGGGCCTTTCTGATGCCGTTAAGGATGTCATGGTGGGGTTTCCTACGCCCACAGGTCTGAATGAGTCCATGACAATGGCGATTCAGATTGATCGGCGTTTGCGGGAGCGCAAACCCGTGCACCATTTGGCGGTATCTTCTGAAGGGACGCCAGAGAAAATGCAATGTGACAGAATTCTGTCAAGAAGCGAGCGGCAGAATTATAGGCGCAAAAATGGCCTGTGCTTCTACTGTGGTGATTCCGCGCATGTTATATCAGCATGCTCTAAACGTACTAGGAAGGTTGACAAGTCTGTTTCTATTGGCACTTTACAGTCTAAATTTCTTCTGTCTGTAACTCTGATTTGTTCATTATCAGTTATTACCGTGGATGCCTATGTGGACTCTGGCGCCGCTCTGAGTCTCATGGATTGGTCCTTCGCCAGGCGCTGTGGGTTTGATTTGGAGCCTCTGGAAGTTCCTATACCTCTGAAGGGTATTGATTCTACACCTCTGGCTTGTAATAGACCACAGTTCTGGACGCAAGTGACTATGCGTATGACTCCAGACCATCAGGAGATGATTCGCTTCCTCGTGTTGCATAATTTACATGATGTGTTAGTGCTTGGATTACCATGGTTACAATCTCATAACCCAGTACTGGACTGGAAAACTATGTCTGTGTTAAGCTGGGGATGTCGGGGGGCTCATGGGGACATACCTTTGGGTTCTATCTCGTCATCTATTCCCTCTGAGATTCCGGCATTTTTGTCGGATTTTGGGGATATTTTTGAAGAGCCTAAAATTGGTTCTCTCCCTCCCCACAGAGAGTGTGATTGCGCCATAGATCTGATTCCAGGCAGTAAATTTCCAAAGGGTCGTTTGTTTAACCTATCTGTACCTGAGCATGCTGCCATGCGAGAGTATGTTAAGGAGTCCCTGGAAAAGGGACATATTCGTCCTTCTTCATCACCTTTAGGAGCTGGGTTTTTCTTTGTCTCTAAAAAGGATGGCTCGCTGAGGCCTTGTATTGATTATCGACTCCTGAATAAAATTACTGTCAAATATCAGTATCCGTTGCCGTTGCATACTGATTTGTTTGCTCGCATAAGGGGGGCTAAGTGGTTCTCCAAGATTGATCTCCGTGGGGCGTATAATTTGGTGCGAATTAAGCAAGGGGATGAGTGGAAAACCGCATTTAATACGCCTGAGGGCCACTTTGAGTATTTGGTAATGCCTTTCGGCCTTTCTAATGCACCTTCAGTTTTTCAGTCCTTTATGCATGATATTTTCCGTGAATATCTGGATAAATTTATGATTGTGTATTTGGACGATATTTTGATTTTTTCTGAGGACTGGGAGTCTCATGTTCAGCAGGTCAGGAGGGTTTTTCAGGTCTTGCGGGAGAATTCTCTGTGTGTAAAGGGTTCTAAGTGTGTTTTTGGGGTTCAAAAGATTTCCTTTTTGGGGTACATTTTTTCCCCTTCTTCTGTTGAGATGGACCCTGTCAAGGTTCGGGCTATTTGTGACTGGACGCAGCCTACTTCTCTAAAGGGTCTTCAGAAGTTCTTGGGCTTTGCTAATTTTTATCGTCGATTTATAACTGGTTTTTCTGGTGTTGCTAAGCCTCTTACGGATTTGACTAAGAAGGGTGCTGATGTGGCCAATTGGTCCTCTGCCGCTGTGGAGGCCTTTCGGGAACTTAAGCGCCGCTTTTCGTCTGCCCCTGTGTTGCGCCAGCCCGATGTCTCTCTCCCCTTTCAGGTTGAGGTCGATGCTTCCGAGATCGGAGCGGGGGCGGTTTTGTCGCAGAAAAGTTCCGATTGCTCAGTGATGAGACCTTGTGCGTTCTTTTCTCGAAAATTTTCTGCCGCCGAAAGAAATTATGATGTCGGTAATCGGGAGCTTTTGGCCATGAAGTGGGCATTTGAGGAGTGGCGTCATTGGCTTGAGGGTGCTAGACATCAGGTGGTGGTTTTGACTGATCACAAGAATCTGATTTATCTTGAGTCTGCCAGGCGCCTGAATCCTAGACAGGCGCGCTGGTCGTTGTTTTTCTCTCGGTTTAATTTTGTGGTCTCATATCTACCAGGTTCTAAGAATGTGAAGGCGGATGCCCTTTCTAGGAGTTTTGAGCCTGATTCCCCTGGTGATTCGGAACCTACAGGTATCCTTAAGGATGGGGTGATATTATCCGCTATTTCCCCAGATCTGCGACGTGCTTTGCAAGAGTTTCAGGCGGATAGACCTGATCGCTGTCCACCTGGTAGACTGTTTGTTCCTGATGATTGGACCAGTAGAGTCATCTCGGAGGTTCATTCTTCTACGCTGGCGGGTCATCCTGGAATTTTTGGTACCAGGGATTTGGTGGCTAGATCCTTCTGGTGGCCATCTCTGTCTCGAGATGTGCGTGTTTTTGTGCAGTCTTGTGATGTGTGTGCTCGGGCCAAGCCTTGTTGTTCTAGGGCTAACGGGTTGTTGTTGCCCTTGCCTATTCCGAAGAGGCCTTGGACGCACATCTCGATGGACTTTATTTCTGATCTTCCTGTCTCTCAGAGGATGTCTGTTATCTGGGTGGTGTGTGACCGTTTTTCTAAGATGGTTCATTTGGTGCCATTGCCGAAGTTGCCTTCCTCGTCTGAGTTGGTTCCTTTGTTTTTTCAAAATGTGGTTCGCTTGCATGGTATTCCTGAAAATATCGTTTCTGATAGGGGTACCCAGTTCGTTTCTAGATTTTGGCGGGCATTCTGTGCCAGGTTGGGCATTGATTTGTCTTTTTCGTCTGCCTTCCATCCTCAGACTAATGGCCAGACGGAGCGAACTAATCAGACTTTGGAGACGTATTTGAGGTGTTTTGTGTCTGCGGATCAGGATGATTGGGTTGCCTTTTTGCCGTTGGCGGAGTTTGCTCTTAATAATCGGGCTAGTTCGGCCACTTTGGTTTCCCCTTTCTTTTGCAATTCGGGGTTTCATCCC
Source organism: Ranitomeya variabilis (assembly GCF_051348905.1). Classification (NCBI taxonomy): domain Eukaryota; kingdom Metazoa; phylum Chordata; class Amphibia; order Anura; family Dendrobatidae; genus Ranitomeya; species Ranitomeya variabilis. Next base: position 757,917,265 of record NC_135232.1, read on the forward strand.
CGTTTTTCTTCTGGTCAGGTGGAGTCTTCGGATTGTCCTGGAGTGGATGCTGTGGTGGATCGGTTGTATCGGATTTGGGAACAAGTGGTGGACAATTTGAATTTGTCCCAGGAGAGGACTCAGCGGTTTGCTAACCGCCAGCGTCGGGTTGGTCCTCGCCTTCGTGTTGGGGACTTGGTGTGGTTGTCTTCCCGTTTTGTCCCAATGAGGGTTTCTTCTCCTAAATTTAAGCCTCGGTTTATCGGTCCCTATAGGATTTTGGAGATTATTAACCCTGTTTCCTTTCGTTTGGACCTCCCGGCATCTTTCGCTATCCATAATGTGTTCCATCGGTCGTTGTTGCGGAGATACGAGGTGCCGGTGGTTCCTTCTGCTGAGCCTCCTGCTCCTGTGCTGGTTGAGGGTGAATTGGAGTACGTTATAGAGAAAATCTTGGACTCCCGTATTTCCAGGCGGAGACTCCAGTATCTGGTTAAATGGAAGGGCTATGGTCAGGAAGATAATTCTTGGGTAACTGCCTCTGATGTTCATGCCTCGGATTTGGTTCGTGCCTTTCATAGGGCTCATCCAGGTCGCCCTGGCGGTTCTTGTGAGGGTTCGGTGCCCCCTCCTTAAGGGGGGGGTACTGTTGTGATCGCTTTTTGGGCTCCCCTAGTGGTGGCTGGTGGTACTGGAGACTTGTGTGTTCTTTTCTGCCTCGCTCACCTGCTTCCATCAGTTTTGGGAGTTCCCTATTTAGCCTTGCTCTCCAGTCACTTCCTTGCCGGTCATCATTGTAACCTGAGTCATTCAGTTGCATGTTCCTGCTACTAGTCTGCTGATCAGCTAAGTGGACTCTTGTCCTTATTGTTTTGTATTTTTGTCCAATTTACAGTTTTGTCATTTCCTGTTACTGGAAGCTCTTGTGGACTGAAATTGCCACTCCTGTGTGATGAGTTGACACAGGAGTTTTAAAGTAATTTCAGGATGGGTTTTTGATAGGGTTTTTCAGCTGACCGTGAAGTCCTCTTTTGTATCCTTCCTCTATCTAGTAAGTGGACCTCGCTTTGCTAAATCTACCTTCATACTGTGTATGTCTTTTCCTCTGAACTCACCGTTAATATATGTGGGGGCTACTATCATCTTTGGGGAATTTCACTAGAGGTAAGCCAGGTCTGTTCCTTCCTCTTCCAGGCGTAGTTAGTTCTCCGGCTGGCGCGTGGCATTTAGGCAGCCGTAGGAATGCTCCCTGGCTACTGTTAGTTGTGTGGTAGATTTAGGTCACGATCAGCTTGAGTTTCCATCACCCAAGAGCTAGTCTGTAATTTATGTGTTTCTGATTTTCCCATGCCATTGGGGAATCATGACAATTTTTGTTTTCCACAAAAAAGATTTTTTAGCCCCCAAGTTTTTATTTTCACAAGGGTAACAAGAGAAATTGGACCCCAAAAGTTGTTTTCCAATTTGTCCTGAGTATGCTGGTACCCCATATGTGGGGGTAAACCACTGTTTGGGCGCATGGCAGAGCTCAGAAGGGAAGGAGCGCTGTTTTGGAATGCAGACTTTGATAGAATGGTCTGCGGGCGTTATGTTGCGTTTGCAGAGCCCCTGATGTACCTAAACAGTACAAACCCCCATAAGTGACCCCATTTTGCAAACTGGACCCCCCAAGGAACTTATCTAGATATGTGGTGAGAACTTTGAATGCCCAAGTGCTTCACAGAAGTTTATAATGCAGAGTCGTGAAAATAAAAAATATTTTTTTTTTCCACAAAAAAGATATTTTAGCCTCCAAGTTTTTATTTTCACAAGGGTAACAAGGGAAATTGGAGCCCAAAAGTTATTGTCCAATTTATCCCGAGTACCCTGATGCCCCATATGTGGGGGTAAACCACTGTTTGGGCGCACGGCAGAGCTCAGAAGGGAGGGAGTACCATTTGACTTTTTGAGCGCAAAATTGGCTGTCGTGTTTGGAGAGCCCCTGATGTACCTAAACAGTGGAAACCCCCCAATTCTAACTCTAACCCTAATCCCAACCCAATCCATAATCCTAATCACAACCCTAACGATAATCACAACCCGAACCCCAAAACAACCCTAATCTCAACCCTAACCATAACCCTAATCAAAACCCTAAATCCAACACACCCCTAATCTTAATCTCAACACTAACCTCAAACCTAACCCTAATCCCAATACACCCCTAACCCTAATCCCAACCCTAACCGTAACCCTAATCCCAAACGTAACCCTAATCCCAAACGTAACCCTAATGCCAACCATAACCCTAATAACAACCCTAATCCAAAGCCTAATCCCAACTCTAACCCTAACTTTAGCCCCAACCCTAACCCTAACTTTAGCCCTAACCCTAACCCTAACTTTAGCCCTAACCCTAACCCTAAATTTAGCCCCAACCCTAACCCTAAATTTAACCCTAACCCTAGCCCTAACTTTAGCCCCAACCCTAACCCTAAGGCTACTTTCACACTTGCGTCGTGTGGCATCCGTCGCAATCCGTCGTTTTGGACAAAAAACGGATCCTGCAAATGTGCCCGCAGGATGCCTTTTTTGCCCATAGACTTGTATTGCCGACGGATGGCCGCACGTCGCGTCCGTCGTGCACTGGATCTGTTGTGTTTTGGCGGACCAACCTCACAAAAAAAAGTTCAATGTAACCATTTTTTTGTACGTCGCGTCCACCATTTCCGCTCATGCGTGGCCGTAACTCTGCCCCCTCCTCCCCAGGACATAGACTGGGCAGCAGATGCATTGAAAAACTGCATCCGCTGCCCACGTTGTGCACAATTTTCACAACGTGCGTCGGTACGTCGGGCCGACGCATTGCGACGGCCCCGTACCGATGCAAGTGTGAAAGAAGCCTAACCCTAGCCCTCAATTTAGCCCCAACCCTAACCCTAAATTTAGCCCCAACCCTAACCCTAATTTTAGCCCCAACTCCTCTCTCCTGCCGGCCGGCAGATGGCAGCAGAGAGCGGGCGCACTGCGCATGCGCCCGCCATTTTCTTTCCATAGGAAGAAGCCGGCGGGCAGGAGGGGACGCAGGAGGACCCAGGGACACCGGTAAGTATAGCAAGGTCCCTGAATCCCCCTATTTCTCTGTCCTCTGATGTGCGATCACATCAGAGGACAGAGAATGACCGATCGCTTTTTTTTTTGCAACCGCCGGTAAACAGTTAATTACCGGCGATCGCAAAACAGGGCAGCCGAGACCCCAAAGATCTTCCGGGTGCCGGCCGGCGGCCGCCATTTTTTTGCCGGAAGATGGCGGCGCCCATCGGGAGCCACGAGGAGCACCGGGGGAGACAGGTGAGTATCGGGGGGCTATCGGGGACCCCATTTCTCTGTCCTCTGATGTGCGATCACATCGGAGGACAGAGAAATTAAATGGGAGATCGCGGGGTTTTTTTTGCGATCGCCGGTAAACGGTTAATTACCAGCGATTGCAACTCGGGGGTAGGTAAAAAAAAACCCGAATCATGTCCTCTGGGGTCTCGGCTACCCCCGGCAACCGAGACCCCAGAGAAAATCCGACTCTGTGGGGCGCTATTCAGTTTTTCCACAGCGCCGTTAATTAACGGCGCTGTGGTTTAAGTACCCTTAACTGCCGCCGTTAAAAGGCGTATCAGCGGTCGTTAAGGAGTTAAACATAGCCTATGCCACTACTGGCTCATGGGACTGCTAATCTAAGCTTTATAACCCATCACAAAATTATGACTCACACATAAATATGCTACAAAAGAAGGAATAGGGCACAAACCTTCCCAGGGCTGATCAGCCCCTGAACGGGAAACACATGCAAGATTGCAAAAATGCCCATGAAGCAGAGACCCTAGAGAGCAAATAGAGTATAGATTACCCGTTTGTAGATATTGGCAGGGGCAGGTCTCCCCATGCACAGAGTGGACGGACCCAGGAACAATGCCCCACGTGTATTGCCTTCCAGAGAAGGCTTCATCAGGGGCTGATCAGCCCTGGAAAGGTTTTTGCCCTATTCCTTATATTGTAGGATATTTATGTGTGAGTCATCATTTTGTGACGGGTTATAAAGCTTAGATTAGCAGTCCCATGAGCCAGTAGTGGCATAGGCTATGTTTAAGGTATCATATTATACATGTGTTATCATGTGGATATCATCTTTAATGGACCGGGTTCTTTGCTGTGATGCATTTTAATTATGTTTTAAACATGTGTGTGTTGTATCAATAAAAGCCTGTTTTTTTCTGACTTGAACGCCCCGCCCTTCACCATGCTGTGATTTTAACTACATCCAAACAGTTGGGTCTGACCTTCCTTTAAATGCAGGCTTTACCATGTTATTAGCCATAGGTAAGTGTTCACACTAGGCAGACAGGTTAGTTACCCATCCGATCTGAGATTACCTTGACGTTTGGTGGATGGGCTCACAATTTTTGGCCAAATCTTGTGCTAAGCATCTCATGTGTTTTTTCATAGATTTCACAAGCCAGTATGCTATTCACATTTCATGTATCGCACATTTCCTTGCTTTAGCACAGTAAAATTGAGTGCAGCCATTATCTATTTGCTATGTTAGACTTTTTTTGGTTATGCACCAGTTCAGACTGGATTGCTGTTCAGTCAGTTTTCCTATATTTACTATGTACTGTTTTTTCTGACTTGATCGCCCCGCCCTTCACCATGCTGTGATTTTAATTACATCTAAACACAGTTGGGTCTGACCTTCCTATAAATGCAGGCTTTACCATGTTATTAGCCATAGGTAAGTGTTCACACTAGGCAGACAGGTTAGTTACCCATCCGATCTGAGATTACCTTGACGTTTGGTGGATGGGCTCACAATTTTTGGCCAAATCTTGTGCTAAGCATCTCATGTGTTTTTTCATAGATTTCACAAGCCAGTATGCTATTCACATTTCATGTATCGCACATTTCCTTGCTTTAGCACAGTAAAATTGAGTGCAGCCATTATCTATTTGCTATGTAAGACTTTTTTTGGTTATGCACCAGTTCAGACTGGATTGCTGTTCAGTCAGTTTTCCTATATTTACTATGTACTGTTTTTTCTGACTTGAACGCCCCGCCCTTCACCATGCTGTGATTTTAATTACACCCAAACACAGTTGGGTCTGACCTTCCTATAAATGCAGGCTTTACCATGTTATTAGCCATAGGTAAGTGTTCACACTAGGCAGACAGGTTAGTTACCCATCCGATCTGAGATTACCTTGACGTTTGGTGGATGGGCTCACAATTTTTGGCCAAATCTTGTGCTAAGCATCTCATGTGTTTTTTCATAGATTTCACAAGCCAGTATGCTATTCACATTTCATGTATCGCACATTTCCTTGCTTTAGCACAGTAAAATTGAGTGCAGCCATTATCTATTTGCTATGTAAGACTTTTTTTGGTTATGCACCAGTTCAGACTGGATTGCTGTTCAGTCAGTTTTCCTATATTTACTATGTACTGTTTTTTCTGACTTGAACGCCCCACCCTTCACCATGCTGTGATTTTAGTTACATCCAAACACAGTTGGGTCTGACCTTCCTATAAATGCAGGCTTTACCATGTTATTAGCCATAGGTAAGTGTTCACACTAGGCAGACAGGTTAGTTACCCATCCGATCTGAGATTACCTTGACGTTTGGTGGATGGGCTCACAATTTTTGGCCAAATCTTGTGCTAAGCATCTCATGTGTTTTTTCATAGATTTCACAAGCCAGTATGCTATTCACATTTCATGTATCGCACATTTCCTTGCTTTAGCACAGTAAAATTGAGTGCAGCCATTATCTATTTGCTATGTAAGACTTTTTTTGGTTATGCACCAGTTCAGACTGGATTGCTGTTCAGTCAGTTTTCCTATATTTACTATGTACTGTTTTTTCTGACTTGAACGCCCCACCCTTCACCATGCTGTGATTTTAGTTACATCCAAACACAGTTGGGTCTGACCTTCCTATAAATGCAGGCTTTACCATGTTATTAGCCATAGGTAAGTGTTCACACTAGGCAGACAGGTTAGTTACCCATCCGATCTGAGATTACCTTGACGTTTGGTGGATGGGCTCACAATTTTTGGCCAAATCTTGTGCTAAACATCTCATGTGTTTTTTCATAGATTTCACAAGCCAGTATGCTATTCACATTTCATGTATCGCACAGTTCCTTGCTTTAGCACAGTAAAATTCTACTGCAGCTGTTGAGACCGGAGCAGCGCGGGGCACGAGAAGAGGTGAGGATTGTGTGCTTTTTTTTAATATATCAATGAGTGATAACTGGATTGTGGGGCTATTGGGGGGCGCTACATTATATTCTATGGGGGGCTGTATTACATTCTATGGGGGGCTGTATTACATTCTATGGGGGGCTGTATTACATTCTATGGGGGGCTGTAGTACATTCTATGGGGAGTTGTATTATATTCTATGGGGGGTTGTATTATATTCTATGGGGGGCTGTATTACATTCTATGGGGGGCTTTATTACATTCTATGGGCACTGTATGACATTCTATGGGGGGTTGTATTATATTCTATGGGGGGCTGTATTATATTCTATAGGGGCTGCATTATGCTCTATGAGGGGGCTACCATATATTATATATGCAAGGGCTGCATTATACTGTATGAGGGGGCTGCATTATATTCCCTGGAGGGTTACGTTACACTCAGGGGGCTACAATATATTCTGTGGGGTGGCTGCATTATACTATAGGGTGGCATCATTATACTATATGTTAGCTGCATTATACTGTATTGAGGACTATGGGGAATACATTATAATATATGAAGAACTATGGGGTGCATTGTACTATGGGAAGTGAATTGTACTACATGGATGACTATGGCGGTGCATTATACTATATGGAGCACTATGAGGAGTGTATTATACTATATGGAGGACTGAGCAGTGTATTTTAATATATGGAGGACTATGAGGAGTGTATTATACTATATGGAGGACTGAGGAGTGTATTACACTATATGGAGGACTGAGGAGTGCATTATAAAATATGGAGGACTATGGGGTGTATTATACTAAACAAGCAAAATGCTGCCTATACATTGGATTGTTTATGTGGGAACAGAAATCCTTGTTCTCAGCAGCACATCGCTGGTGTAAACTGTAGATGTGCTGCTGATAACATGATATGGTATGGGGACAGATTGATCTAATAGTGATTGTTCTGTTCCCTTCATTCTTTCTCAGTTGGTGTAAAGAGGCCGGGAAACAAGTGATTGACTTCAGTATTGTCGATCACACTCCTTTAGCGGCCTGAGATCAGCACATGTAAATACAACAGAAATGCTTCGCAGGGAGACCAGGCAAGGATGATGACAGTTGTAGTTAGCACCCAGCGCCTGGGAATAGCGCTAACTCTACTGCTTTTCTCAGCCCCAGAGCATTTAATTCTGGTATGTGTAAAGATTTATAGGGTTGATGTCAGCTGCGTAATGTCAGCTGCTATCAATCCCTGGTGCAAGTAATGGAGAGGTGTCTATCAGACACCCCCACTACTAGCCCTGACCTGGCGAGATCCAGCGACTCTGAAGAGCGGTGACGGTAGTAACAATACCGCTCTTCACAGTCGCCGAGCTCAGCGCAAGACCCGGAATATCTGAAGAGCGGTGACGTTACTGATGTCACCGCTCTTCAGAGTCACCGGGTCTCGTGCTGCGCAGCGGAACCAAAAGTGGCTGTAGGCAACGTTTATGGAGCATCAGAATGAGGTTATCTACGAGATCCAGTTATGTAGGTAAAGTAGCGGCTTTTCTTGGTACTGCAACTAAAAGAAATAATTAGGACTGAGCTGTAATGCTGGATACAGCTGTAATTATATGTTATATAGTCGTGTTACACTCCCCTCACTTCTTGTAAAATACAAGTGTACAAAGATATTATACAGTCACCATGTGACAAGTGGGCCTGTGTAACTTCAAATGCCAGGGCTGAATTTTAGTCCCAGTCCGGCCCTGGTTGGAACACTTCATCTCCAACACATACAAATGGCATTGGTGGCCCAGAGGTTTCAGGAAGCGGTCTTGGTGGTGGAAATTCAAAGGTGTTTCCATATAAATGATGCCCCATTGCAGACACTTTAAAAACTTGAGAATCATTGGAGGGCCATAGGCCCCAATATCAACTGCTATAAACTTGTATTGTGCGTCTGCAATGGCCATGAGCACAATGGAGAAATATTTCTTGTAGCTGAAATATTCAGAGCCAGATGCAGCAGATTTCACGATGCGGATATGTTTCCCTTCCACTGCACCAAGCAAATGGGAAACTGACACATTTTTTGAAAGTTGTCGGCAATGTCAAGCCAACTCTCCGTTGTGGGATATGGGATAAATTCTTAATGCAAACAGTCCCACAATGCACGGCAGGTGTGCTTAACAATCCCCGATATTGTTCAAATCCCGAGTCTGAGTTGAAAGTGGAGTGAGGAAAGTGATTCTCCAGTTGCAAGGAATCTGTTAAAAAAGGAAAGGCAATAATTACTACAAAATACCAGCAACAACATTACAGTTAAAAGTCAGCTTTAACATTAGGAGATACCATAAAAATGGCTCACCGAAGAGTCACCATCAAACGCTCCGCCGGTGAAATGAAGAAGCTGCAATATGTGTCACTTCTTCGGATGAGGTGTCCAATCCATTCAACCAAAAAGTCAAAGTTCTCCGCTTTCATACGAACGTAGCTGAAAAACTTCTTGGGGTTTCCTCTTAACTCCATGTATAATGGTGAATACACCCCTCATGTCGATCTCTGTGCTGTGATTGGGTGGATCCAAAAATGGCACAGACGCATGATGCGCTGTCTTTCTCGCTCCTTTTCCAGAACAATCACTTCTGACGGATTCGCCTCAAAAGTGAAATCCATATAAATCTTCATAATTTTTGCCATCACGCCTTCCATCTTTGCCACTTGCTCTACAACCTGTCAAAGATGGGCTGTAGAAACACTGTATGTATAGGTTTTCAGTAGCCAATAAGGTTTGGGAGCCTCCCATGGGCGTTTTTAAAAATGGATCTGTCGTAATCTGTCGTAAAATGGATAAAAAAAACAAAAACGGAAGAAACGGACAAAAAACTGATGCGACGGATCCAATTTTTTGCCGGATCCGCTAGTCAGATCCAGCGGAAAACCAGATCCGTCGCATCAGTTTTTCACAATTTACAACGGATCTGTCGAGCCACCGGATTCTGACTGACGGCAAAAACTGATGTGTGAAAGCAGCCTTACATACAAAACACAAATAGAAATGATAATGAACTCAACAAACTAATAGTGACAGACAGGTACAGAGGGGAGAGGACCCCATCTCTGTGGGATTACATTCTACAAAGCAATAAATACCAACCAAAAGCATATGGTGCACTAAAATGTCATAAAACTATAATTTTTATTGATTTTATTAAAAAAGACTAAAGCTAGAAAAGATGAGTAACACAATCAAAGACCACGTCGAACATAGATATTCAACATAACATCTATTATTAAATATACAAAGTATATATATTCAATATAATATCTATTATTTAATATACAAAGTATGCTTTTCCAGTGACTATGAATTATATGTAGCACATGCTTATCAATGCCTATAGATTATACCACAGTGGAGACATAAGTGTTCAAAATAAAAAATTAGCAAAGTACTGACATTTTATAATGGGAAAGACTGATATGATACATGATCCTGGCACCCCAACGCGCATTTCACCCTAGCTTCTTTGGGGGGGTGTTTCACAAAAGGAGCAAAGAGCTGAGTATATATAGGTAAGTATGCTTATTGCTAAACCAATGGTGATTGACAGCTTATAATGTGTATATTTGTTTGACCAATCAAAGAGGGTAATCTAATATAAAAGTGAGGCAGCCTTTCCTATAATGTGTACCAAATATGCACAACCCAACAGCCTATCAGGAGGTTCGTAGCTCGTGCATTTGATGACAAGTTCCTAAATACGCCCCCAGATGAAAATTTAATAGTAAGTCTCAGTGTCATCACGACATTGCCCAATAAGGAACCACATAGGTGACGCATGCGCAGATGTATACCTCTCCCATAAAGAACTTCTACCCGCCGGGACTGCAATCAGAGCATGCGGTGTCTCCAAGCAAACCACTTCCATGGAGACAAAGACACACACTTATCGCGTGGCCCAGCCAGGATGCAGATCTGGGGAAGCCAGACCGTGCACGCGTACATGGGATCTAAATAGGGTTGGACTGGCTCAGCACTGGGCCCAGGCACTGACATCTGGTATACAGGTACTATACATCTGGTATACAGAGCCGGCAGCTGCCTAGGGCCCCCTGCTGCCCCAAGGGCCCCCAGCCAGTGGCACGTTGCTAATAGCAGCACACCACGCAGCTGCTATGGGGCCTGTGCGTCAGGGGAGCTTGCCCGGCACCAGCAGAGCAGCAGTGGTGGAGCAGCGGGTAACAGGAGGCAGGCGACTGCTGCTACGGCTACAGCTTGTTTCCTCTGCTAAAGAGAAATAAATATTTACTCCTCCCCATGCCCATGGGCATAGAGAGCTGTGAACATTCATTTCGCTCTAATAGAGGGCAGTTTTAGTTGCAGTTGTTGGTTTCTGCAGCATCTGCCCGCTGTTAGGGGCAGGCAGACTAGGGCCCCTGCTCCCTCAGAGTACCCCAGCCAGTGGCATGCCGCTAATAGCAGCACACTACAGGCCCGCTATTGGGCCCGTGAGTCAGGGGGGCCCACAGCTGCTGAGTCCGGAACAGAGCCAGGTCCAGTGGTGGAGTGAGGAGGAGAGGTGAGTATTGTGGCTTTTTTTTAATGTATATGTAAGTGAGTGGGTACTGGTGGCCATAATACTGTGGGGCAGGATTATATTCTATGGAAGGGGCTACATTATATTCTATGGGGGGCTGCATTATACTATGAGGGGGTTGCATTATAGCCTATGGGGGTGCTGCATCATACCCTATTAGGGGGCTGCATTATACCCTGTGAGGGGGCTGCATTATATTCTATGGGGGGGCTGCATTATGCCCTATGAGGGGCCTGCATTATACCTTGTGAGGGGGCTGCATTATATTCTATGGGGGGCTGCATTATTCTCTGAGGGGGCTACATTATATTCTATGGGGGGCTGCATTATATCCTATGAGGGGGCTGCATTGTACTCTATGGGGGGCTGCATTATACTTTATTAAAGGGGATGCATTATATTCTATGAGGGGGCTGCATTATTGTTACGGAACTGCAACACAGAACTAGGATAGAAGGGGGAAAACTGACCCTGCACTCAGACTAGGCTGATATCCTACGATGGAGTGGGTGACCCATTCCTTGCGAATAGACCCACCGACGATCCTAGGTTAATCTGAGCGAATACCTATAGATAGGGGGAAGGAGGACCCTGAAAGATCTAAGGACTGGGTATAAAAACAGGACACCTCCTAATAGAAACACAGAGACGGCTGCAGAAACTGAAAACAGAAACTAAAGATAGCAGAACCAGAGATCCCAGAACTGCACAATATCAAACACAGAAAGCTATCAAAGCACCTAGCCAGAACTCAAGCGGATTATCACTGTTGTCCAGCAAGGAATGGGAGGCAGGTGCTGGGCAATAAAGGGTTATACAATCACCTGACCTAAGGCAACCCAGCACCAGGGGAAAAAGACCAGCAGCCAGAAAACCACAACAAGATGGCGGATGGTCAAAAAAACAAAACAGATTCTAACAATCATACCCTATGAAGGGGCTACATTGCACCTTATGAGGGAGCTGCATTATACTCTATGAGGATGCATTATATTTTATGGGGGGGCTGCATTATACTATGAGGGGGCTACAATATATTCTATGGGGGGGCTGCATTATACCTTATAAGGGGGTTGCGTTATACTCTATAAGGGGGCTGCATTATGCTCTATGGGGGAACTGCATTATACTCTATTAGGGGGGCTGCATTATACCCTATGAGGGGGCTGAATTATAGCCTATGAGGAGGCTGCATTATATCATATGAGGGGGCTGCATTATATTCTATGGGGATCCAAACATGTAGGTCTGGTACAGTAAGTGAATATAATATGAAAATAAAGACCTCAAATATGTCTACTTAATAAAGAATGGAGAGGTTTGTGATTTTTATCTTAGGTACTCTTCAACTGTGAGACAAAATCTAAAAATAAAAATCAGAGAATCACATTGCACGATTCCTACCTGAAGCTGAAGACCTACCTCTTCCGGCAAGCCTACAACCTGTAGTAACCACCGATCGACCAAACCACTGCACGAACAGCTCTATCCTCACCTACTGTATCCTCACCCATCCCTTGTAGCATGTGCATGTGTAGCATGTGGATGTGTAGCATGTGCATGTGCGCAAGGCCGCTTAGATCACGGTCACGTGCACTCCCAGCTTCTTTATGATGCCGGGTTGTACTGACCCGGAAGCACTGTCCTGCCTGGGCAGTGGCCTCCGGGTATATCAAGTCGCTTCCTGCTAGAGGAAGCACCTGATTGTTATTGTGCCTTTCCATGCTCCCTCTAGGTCCACTTTGGTTTCTGTATGTCAGGTCCCTGTACGCTTCCAGTGTGTGTGTGTGTGTGCTCTGCTCTGTCCCTGTACGCTTCCAGTTTGTGCGTGCTCTGTTCAGTCCCTGTACACTTCCAGTGCTTGCTCTGCTCCATCTCTGTACGCTTCCAATGTGTGCGTGCACTGCTCAGTCCCTGTACGCTTTCAGTGCATGCTCTGCTCTGTCCCTGTACACTTCCAGTGTGTGCGAACTCTGCTCCATCCCTGTATGCTTCCAGTGCATGCTCAGCTCTGCTCAGTCCCTGTATTCCTCCAGTACGTGCTCTGCTCCGTCCAGGATCCGGTACCCTCTGTGTGAACCCTGCCATATCCTGAGTCCCGGGTTTTTTCTGTGGCTGCTCTGCCCTTCTGGTCCTCGGTGAGTACCCCGATTCTCCTCGTTATCCTCGAGCCGCCCCTCTATCACAAGCTATCGCAGTGTATCTCCCTCCTAAGCTTGTCCCTAATGGTCCCTGTATAGGGGTCGGTTCCACCTGGTCAGATCGCCTGAGAACGGTCATCACTGCGATCCAGTGGGTCCACTCCAGGAATCATAACAATAGTTCAGTTTCACTGCATCACATACCTCTTTACGATATGGAACTCCAGGACCTGGCCCCTGGTCTGGGAATCCTGAACTGACTCCCGCCTGCCTGCATGGGATGCTTCAAGCCACCACCTTAGGAAGGTATTGGTGAACTTTCTTTCTCACTTTGGGTCCCGTGGTAGGTACACTGCCGGCACTTCAGCTTAGCCTCAGGGCGGAATATGTCGATAAATAATTCGCCGGCACCCACGGTGATTGATACTCAGAGGGGGCGGGTCAGGGTTTCCTGACTCATGCTGCACTGTTGTGAACTCTGTTTTTGGGCTCCCTCTTGTGGTCACAAGTGGTACTGTGTGAGTGCTGTCTTTGGGCTCCCTCTGGTGGCTCTTTGTGTCTTTCTGCAGGTCTGAGGCGGATCAGCTGTCTCGTTATCTGTTAGCTGGTTTCCTATTTAGCTCACCTGGACTTTCAGTTTTTGCCTGCTGTCGATGTATTCAGTGCTATCTTGATCCTCCTGAATTCCTTCGCTATCAGTCTCTCCAAGAGAAGCTAAGTTTTCTGTTTGGTTATTTTTTGCTCATTAGTGTTCAATATTTTTCTTGGTTATTTACTTGTCCTTGTCCAGCTTGCTAATATGTGATTTCCTTGCTTGCTGGTAGCTCTAGGGGGCTGAGTTTCTCCCCTCACACCGTTAGTTGGTGTGGGGGTTCTTGTATTCTCAGCGTGGATATTTTGTATAGGGTTTTTTACTGACCGCACAGTTCCCTGCCTGTCTTCTGCTATCTAGTATTAGTGGGCCTCATTTGCTGAATCTGTTTTCATTTCTACGTTTTGTATTTTCCCCTTATCTCACCGTTAATATTTGTTGGGGGCTTACTATATCTTTGGGGTCATTTCTCTGAGGCAAGTGAGGTCTTACTTTCTCTATAGGGGTAGCAAGTTTCTCAGGCTGCGTCGAGACGTCCAGGAATTTAGGCACGTTCACCGGCTACCTTCAGTGTGTTTGGTTAGGATCAGGTTTTGCGGTCAGTCCAGTTACCACCTCCCTAGAGCTCGTTCTATGTTCAGTAACTTAGCTAGTTCATTCTGTGATCCTCAGCCACTAAGGATCATAACACTGCACCAACTGCGCCCTGGGCTCTGAGGGGACCTCCGCAACTGGCGGATCGCTTGTTGGAGTGGGTGTAACCAGCCTCTTCTGCTGCTTAGATTTTGGTCCCCGGAATGCTATCAGCTTTGGAGCACTCCGACTCCTCCATCGGGATTGGCTCTTGAACATCTAGTACCGGATCTGTAACTTCCTTTCCGTCAATGCAAGACACCGACACGCCCCCTGAGGATTCTCCCGCTTCTGCTGCAGGGACTTCTGCTGGTATCCGGCTCCCGCACATGATTCACAGCTTGTGCATCAGCAGTCTCACGTCCGGCTGCGGCAGCACTGACCACTGAAGTAGTACCGGTGGTGGCAGCACAGGCTCTGGGACGGCTCGTCTCCTTTTCTGACTGCTCGCTGAGGCCCCAGGGGTAATTATCCTCTCCATTTCATCCTTGCTTCCTCCTCCCGAACTCCGATACCCATCGCGAGGAATTGGAGTGTACTCAGCCATTTTCACCAGGAGCTCCTTGTGGCACATCTTTATTCCTCCACAGTGAAGACAAAATGGTGCCGAATGCCTTTCCAATGGCACGCTTCCTGCGCTCCTGGCTCTGCCTCTTCCTGCCTTCTTCCTTCCCGCCGCATCACACTTCACTCTTGGGGTCTTTGCCTCCAGCCGAACCCTCTTCCAGTGCACTTTAACACACAGAGGGCCACGCCTCACGCTGTGCCACGCCTCCCTCCAGACTGTTCCTCCTATTCCAGGCAGACCTTTCTTCACCGGGCCCATCCTTCTTTGGGCCTTCACTTGTGGGGGCGGAACATCTTTTCGCTCTCTTGGTCGCCATCCACGCCCATGATAGGCGGTGTTTCTCCTTCTCATCACCACAGCCATCTCCATCTTGGAATCCATGCTTCTGGCCGCCATCTTGGGCCGCATGTATCCCGGCACTCTTCCATTTGCACCATGGACAGCAGGAGTGCCACATTCAAACTGCTGCCACCACTGTACGAATGCTCATATCAAAAGACCAGACCCTGCTGCATCATCACACTAATCCCCCAAGGAAGAAGCTAAATGAAAAATGTGTATTGGGGCCAGTTTTACTACTACTCAGGTTTTTTTAAATTGCCTATGCTAACCTATTATGCACTATACTCATGTCCTGTATTTCCACTATATTTACCTAATGGATTTCAATGTATTTTGCCCTAATGAGCTGCTTGTGCACCTATTTTAGCGTCATTTCTTGCACAGCACCCCATGATGGATCTTGCACTATACTGTAGCACTTTGTTTGTAATACTTTGAATACTCTGAAGATGAACGGTTATCTCTATTTACACTTTTCATAGAGGAGGTGGATGGCATATTAGATGTAATTTATCATGTGTACTCACATCTAATCTGCAAATGTTTGTTCACTCTGACCACCAATCAGTACATGTGTGTTTTGATACAGGATTTGAGGACTTTGTCCTTGTTTTTGTCTAGACAACATTTATTTGCACACTAATAGTAAGAATTTTATTGACACCGGTCGGGCTTGTTATGGTCCTGAGATATGTAGTAGTCTCTGCATGTGTTTTCCCCTATTTTATATTTTGTTTTATCATGTATGTGTTTTGTACTAATAAAGAATATCTGATATGAATTTGACTGGGTGTTAACTTTTCTCTGACAACAGGATTTTACACGCACCGAAGCGTGCCATTCTGGCCACCCATCGGCATCCCGGTCACGTAATCATGTGGGCACTGATGGGTTGTCATGACATCTGGGGGAGCTGCAGAAGTCATTACGATACTCCTGTGAATCCCGGCCCATGGCCAGTGTTCATGAGAGATCGTGATTTCTGCTATGCATAGCAGTGCTGAAGCACTTGAAGTCCAACCACTAGAATGGCACTTTCTCTTTCACTCATGTGACATTGTTATGCCACGTGGGCCCTGCAGTCAAGTATTGGCCGCTGCTGGGCTACTGTCAGACAATTGTTGGCAAGCAGACCCAGTAAGAGCAAAGCAGCCCAATAGCGGCCACTGATTGGCTGAAGGGCTCAGATGGCATAAAAATGTCATGCAAACTCTGGGAGACCCATTGTTGAAATTGTTGGAACAATGCCAGTGCAGGAGGCGAGTTTCTGTTATTTTTATTTCACATGACCAAGACAGGGATGAATGGACAATGCATACCTGGCTTATACTCGAGTCAATAAGCTTACCCAGTTTTCCGTGGCAAAATTAGGTGCCTCGGCTTATACTCGGGTCAGCTTATACTCGAGTATATACGGTAACCTAATTATTTGGGGTAGTGCATTCCAAAGACTTGGCACAGCACGTGAGAAATCTTGGAGATGGGAGTGTGAGGTTCGGATTATTGAGGATGTTCGTCTTATGTCATTAACGGAACGGAGGGCAGAGGTAGGCTTGTAGCTGCACACTGTGTGCACTAAGGTATATGCAAACATTAAATATGTGAATTTTAAAAAGGCATTACTGCTATATAGAATATACTTATAAAATTAACCCCTTTCTGACATAGGACGGAATAGTACGTCCGATGGCAGAACCCCCGCTTTGATGCGGGAACCGGCGGTGAGCCAGCATCAAAGCAGGGACATGTCAGCTGTTTTGAACACCTGACATGTGCCCGCAATAGGCGCTGGCGGAATAGCCATCTGCTCTGCCCGCGCCTATTACCTAGTTAAATGCCGCTGTCAATCTCTGACAGCGGCATTTAACAAGCGCACCAGAAATGCGGGCACTGCATCCTGGAGACCTCTAAGATTGTTGATGCCAGATTGCTGTGAGCGCCCTGTAGTCGGTGCTCATAGCAATGCTGTAATTCAGCTACATAGGGGCGATCTGAGCATTGCCCATATGTAGCAGAGCCGATCAATTACGTTGTTTTGGTCGCTGCGACATTGCATTAAAATGCAATAACGGGCGATCAAAAGAACGTGTCTGCACTGAAGTGGTATCATTCAAAAAACGTCAACTCGGAACACAGAAAATAAGCCCTCACCCAACCCGAGATCATGAAAAATGGAGACGCTACGGGTTTCGGAAATTGTGCGATTTTTTATTTTTTTTTAGCAAAGTTTGGAATTTTTTTTTACCACTTAGATAAAAAATAACCTAGACATTTTTGGTGTCTATGAGCTTGTAATTACCTGGAGAATCATAGTGGCAGGTCAGTTTT
This sequence comes from Ranitomeya variabilis, assembly GCF_051348905.1. Taxonomy (NCBI): domain Eukaryota; kingdom Metazoa; phylum Chordata; class Amphibia; order Anura; family Dendrobatidae; genus Ranitomeya; species Ranitomeya variabilis. The sequence continues at coordinate 757,934,662 of NC_135232.1, forward strand.
AGCATTTAGTGAACCTAGCAAAAAAGCCAAACAAAAAACAAGTGTGGGATTGCACTTTTTTGTAATTTCACCACACTTGGAATTTTTTTCCCATTTTCTAGTACACAACTTGGTAAATCCAATGGTGTCGTTCAAAAGTACAACTCGTCCTGCAAAAAAATAAGCCCTCACATGGCCATATTGACAGAAAAATAAAAAAAGTTGTGGCTCTGGGAAGGAGGGGAGCGAAAAACGAAAAAACGAAAAAAGCTTTGTTGGTTAAGGGCTTAAATTGTCATGGTTTGTCTGGGTCTGTTCTTCTAGGGTTAATTCCTGCAGCCTCACTCTGACCCTTGGTGGACTTTTTATAGCCCCCATCTGGGAATTTCCTTTGTCAGTGATACTTTTGCCCTTGGCTGAGTGTGTCGACCCCTGAGAGTGCTTTGTGCCGTGTGCTGGTTTGCCTGATTCTATAGTTTTTGACTCGGTCTGTTCTCTGGATACTGTTTGTTGGATTCTGTCTTTGTACTTTTTCTGTCCGTTTGGTATTGACCTTTGCTTGGCCCCTACTATCTGTTCCCTTGGTACCGTCATGCTATCCCATGCTCTGACCCCGGCCTGATCTGGTTTACGTCCCTGTCTGTGCCCCTTGGTAGCTCTGTATTTTCGTTACCTTTCTAGTAGTTTTCTTTCACCTCCTAGCTCTCTGGAGCTCAGGCCCCCCCAGCAGTCAGGTGATTCAGGTCCTATCAGGCCTGAAGTAATCTCTCTCCAGTCTCGCTTGCCCTGGGTTCCTGGGAGCCTGAGGCTCTCTCTGGGTCCCATCTTCCCGGGAGATTGCATCGGTGAGTGTCACAACTCCGCCCGTGATATAAAATACTTACCTTTTAAGGGGACCTGTTGTGAATTTGGATTCTGGGCTCCCCCGGTGGCTACTGGTGGAATTGAACTGGTGTCTTCATCTTCTCTGTTCACCTGTTCCCATCAAGATGTGGGAGTCGCTATATAACCTTGCTTCTCTGTTAGTTGCTTGCCGGTCAACAATGTTATCAGAAGCCTCTCTGTGCTTGTTCCTGCTCCTAGACAACTACTAGATAAGTTGGACTCTTGTCCATGTTTGTTTTTGCATTTTTGTTCCAGTTCACAGCTGTAGTTTCGTTACTGTGTCTGGAAAGCTCTTGTGAACAGGAATTGCCACTCTGGTGTTATGAGTTAAGGCCAGAGTCTTAAAGTAATTTCTGGATGGTGTTTTGATAGGGTTTTCAGCTGACCATGAAAGTGTCCTTTCTGTCTTCTGCTATGTAGTAAGTGGACCTCAAATTTGCTAAACCTATTTTCATACTACGTTTGTTATTTCATCTTAACTCACCGCCAATACATGTGGGGGGCCTCTGTCTCCTTTCGGGGTATTTCTCTAGAGGTGAGCTAGGACTAATATTTTCCTCTGCTAGCATTATTTAGTCCTCCGGCTGGTGCTGGGCATCTAGAATCAACGTAGGCATGCTACCCGGCCACTGCTAGTTGTGCGTTAGGTTTAGTTCATGGTCAGCTCAGTTCCCATCTTCCAAGAGCTAGTTCCTATATATGCTGATGCTATGTTCTCTTGCCATTGAGATCATGACAGTTTGACCGGCCCACTAAAGGGTTAAAATCCTTGGCTGAGAAAGGAGAGAAATAAGAAGTCTGCTGATATTTTTTTTTTTTTTTTTCTCTCCTAATCTTTGAATGGCTCTGTGTCCACCTGTTTGTAATGGATCTTCAGAGTGTAACTGCAGGTTTGAATAATCTCGCCACGAAGGTACAAAATTTGCAAGACTTTGTTTGTCATGCACCTGTATCTGAGCCGAGAATTCCTTTGCCGGAATTTTTCTCGGGGAATAGATCTGGGTTTCAGAATTTTCGAAATAATTGCAAATTATTTTCGTCCTTGAAATTTCGCTCTGCCGGAGACCCTGCACAGCAGGTCAGGATTGTGATTTCCTTGCTCCGGGGCGACCCTCAAGACTGGGCTTTTTCATTGACACCAGGGGATCCTGCGTTGCTCAATGTGGATGCGTTTTTTCTGGCCTTGGGGTTGCTTTATGACGAACCTCATTTAGAGCTTCAGGCAGAAAAAACTTTGATGTCCCTATCTCAGGGGCAAGATGAAGCGGAAATTTACTGCCAAAGATTCCGTAAATGGTCTGTGCTTACTCAGTGGAATGAGTGCGCCCTGGCGGCGACTTTCAGAGAGGGTCTCTCTGATGCCATTAAGGATGTTATGGTGGGGTTCCCTGTGCCTGCGGGTCTGAATGAGTCCATGACAATGGCTATTCAGATCGATAGGCGTTTGCGGGAGCGCAAACCAGTGCACCATCTGGCGGTGTCCACTGAGAAGTCGCCAGAGAGTATGCAGTGTGATAGAATTCTGTCCCGAAGCGAGCGGCAGAATTTTAGACGGAAAAATGGGTTGTGTTTCTATTGTGGTGATTCTACTCATGTTATATCAGCATGCTCTAAGCGCACTAAAAAGCTTGGTAAATCTGTTTCCATTTGCACCTTACCGTCTAAGTTTATTCTATCTGTGACCCTGATTTGCTCTTTGTCATCTATTACCACGGACGCCTATGTCGACTCTGGCGCCGCTTTGAGTCTTATGGATTGGTCCTTTGCCAAACGCTGTGGGTATGATTTAGAGCCTTTGGAGACTTCTATTCCTCTGAAGGGGATTGACTCCACCCCATTGGCTAATAATAAACCACAATACTGGACACAAGTAACTATGCGTATTAATCCGGATCACCAGGAGATTATTCGCTTTCTGGTGCTGTATAATCTACATGATGATTTGGTGCTAGGATTGCCTTGGCTGCAATCTCACAACCCAGTCCTCGACTGGAGAGCTATGTCTGTGTTGAGCTGGGGATGTAAGGGGGCTCATGGGGATGTACCTATGGTTTCCATTTCATCATCTATTCCCTCTGAAATTCCTGAGTTCCTGTCTGACTATCGTGACGTCTTTGAAGAATCCAAGCTTGGTTCGTTACCTCCGCACCGAGAGTGCGATTGTGCCATAGATTTAATCCCGGGTAGTAAATACCCAAAGGGTCGTTTATTTAATCTGTCTGTGCCTGAACATGCTGCTATGCGAGAATATATAAAGGAGTCCTTGGAAAAGGGACATATTCGTCCATCGTCATCTCCCTTAGGAGCCGGTTTTTTCTTTGTGTCAAAAAAAGACGGCTCTTTGAGACCATGTATTGATTATCGGCTTTTGAATAAAATCACTGTTAAATACCAATACCCATTGCCGTTGCTGACTGATTTGTTTGCTCGCATAAAGGGGGCCAAGTGGTTCTCTAAGATTGACCTTCGTGGGGCGTATAATTTGGTGCGAATCAGGCAGGGGGATGAGTGGAAAACCGCATTTAATACGCCCGAGGGCCACTTTGAGTATTTGGTGATGCCTTTTGGTCTTTCAAATGCTCCGTCAGTTTTCCAGTCCTTTATGCATGATATTTTTCGCGATTATTTGGATAAATTTATGATTGTGTATCTGGATGATATTCTGATTTTTTCGAATGACTGGGACTCTCATGTCCAACAAGTCAGGAGGGTTTTTCAGGTTTTGCGGTCTAATTCTTTGTGTGTGAAGGGTTCTAAGTGTGTTTTTGGGGTACAGAGGATTTCCTTTTTGGGATATATTTTTTCTCCCTCTTCCATTGAAATGGATCCTGTCAAGGTTCAAGCTATTTGTGATTGGACGCAGCCCTCTTCTCTTAAGAGTCTTCAGAAATTTTTGGGCTTTGCTAACTTTTATCGTCGATTTATTGCTGGTTTTTCGGATATTGCTAAGCCATTGACCGATTTGACTAAGAAGGGTGCTGATGTTGCTGATTGGTCCCCTGATGCTGTGGAGGCCTTTCGGGAGCTTAAGCGCCATTTTTCCTCTGCTCCTGTGTTGCGTCAGCCTGATGTTGCTCTACCTTTTCAGGTTGAGGTCGACGCTTCTGAGATCGGAGCTGGGGCAGTGTTGTCGCAGAAAAGTTCTGACTGCTCCGTGATGAGGCCTTGTGCCTTCTTTTCCCGTAAATTTTCGCCCGCTGAGCGGAATTATGATGTTGGGAATCGGGAGCTTTTGGCCATGAAGTGGGCTTTTGAGGAGTGGCGCCATTGGCTGGAGGGGGCCAGACATCAGGTGGTGGTATTGACTGACCACAAAAATTTGATTTATCTTGAGACCGCCAGGCGCCTGAATCCTAGACAGGCGCGCTGGTCATTATTTTTCTCTCGGTTTAATTTTGTGGTGTCATACCTACCGGGTTCTAAGAATGTTAAGGCGGATGCCCTTTCTAGGAGTTTTGAGCCTGACTCGCCTGGTAACTCTGAGGCCACAGGTATCCTTAAGGATGGAGTGGTATTGTCAGCCGTTTCTCCAGACCTGCGGCGGGCCTTGCAGGAATTTCAGGCGGATAGACCGGATCGTTGCCCACCTGATAAACTGTTTGTTCCTGATGATTGGACCAGTAGAGTCATCTCTGAGGTTCATTCTTCTGCGTTGGCAGGTCATCCTGGCATTTTTGGTACCAGGGATTTGGTGGCAAGGTCCTTCTGGTGGCCTTCCCTGTCACGAGATGTACGAGGCTTTGTGCAGTCTTGTGACGTTTGTGCTCGGGCCAAGCCTTGTTGTTCTCGGGCTAGTGGATTATTGTTGCCCTTGCCTATTCCTAAGAGGCCTTGGACGCACATCTCGATGGATTTTATTTCAGATCTGCCTGTTTCTCAGAAGATGTCTGTCATCTGGGTGGTGTGTGACCGTTTCTCTAAGATGGTCCATTTGGTTCCTCTGCCCAAGTTGCCTTCTTCTTCCGAGTTGGTTCGTCTGTTTTTTCAAAATGTTGTTCGTTTGCATGGTATTCCTGAGAATATCATTTCTGACAGAGGGACCCAATTCGTGTCTAGATTTTGGCGGGCATTCTGTGCTAGGATGGGCATAGATTTATCTTTTTCGTCCGCTTTCCATCCTCAGACGAATGGCCAGACCGAGCGGACTAATCAGACCCTGGAGACATATCTGAGGTGTTTTGTGTCTGCTGACCAGGATGATTGGGTTGCTTTTTTGCCATTGGCGGAGTTCGCTCTCAATAATCGGGCCAGCTCTGCCACTTTGGTGTCCCCGTTTTTCTGTAATTCGGGGTTTCATCCTCGATTTTCCTCTGGTCAGGTGGAATCTTCGGATTGTCCTGGAGTGGATGCTGTGGTGGAGAGATTGCATCAGATCTGGGGGCAGGTGGTGGACAATTTGAGGTTGTCCCAGGAGAAGACTCAGCTTTTTGCCAACCGCCACCGTCGTGTTGGTCCTCGGCTTTGTGTTGGGGATTTGGTGTGGTTGTCTTCTCGTTTTGTCCCTATGAGGGTCTCTTCTCCTAAGTTTAAGCCTCGGTTCATCGGCCCGTATAAGATATTGGAGATCCTTAACCCTGTTTCCTTCCGTTTGGACCTCCCTGCATCCTTTTCTATTCATAACGTTTTTCATCGGTCATTATTGCGCAGGTATGAGGTACCGGTTGTGCCTTCCGTTGAGCCTCCTGCTCTGGTGTTGGTTGAGGGTGAGTTGGAGTACGTTGTGGAGAAAATCTTAGACTCCCGTGTTTCCAGACGGAGACTCCAGTATCTGGTCAAGTGGAAGGGATACGGCCAGGAGGATAATTCTTGGGTGAATGCATCTGATGTTCATGCCTCTGATCTGGTTCGTGCCTTTCATAGGGCCCATCCTGATCGCCCTGGTGGTTCTGGTGAGGGTTCGGTGCCCCCTCCTTGAGGGGGGGTTCTGTTGTGAATTTGGATTCTGGGCTCCCCCGGTGGCTACTGGTGGAATTGAACTGGTGTCTTCATCTTCTCTGTTCACCTGTTCCCATCAAGATGTGGGAGTCGCTATATAACCTTGCTTCTCTGTTAGTTGCTTGCCGGTCAACAATGTTATCAGAAGCCTCTCTGTGCTTGTTCCTGCTCCTAGACAACTACTAGATAAGTTGGACTCTTGTCCATGTTTGTTTTTGCATTTTTGTTCCAGTTCACAGCTGTAGTTTTGTTACTGTGTCTGGAAAGCTCTTGTGAACAGGAATTGCCACTCTGGTGTTATGAGTTAAGGCCAGAGTCTTAAAGTAATTTCTGGATGGTGTTTTGATAGGGTTTTCAGCTGACCATGAAAGTGTCCTTTCTGTCTTCTGCTATGTAGTAAGTGGACCTCAAATTTGCTAAACCTATTTTCATACTACGTTTGTTATTTCATCTTAACTCACCGCCAATACATGTGGGGGGCCTCTGTCTCCTTTCGGGGTATTTCTCTAGAGGTGAGCTAGGACTAATATTTTCCTCTGCTAGCATTATTTAGTCCTCCGGCTGGTGCTGGGCATCTAGAATCAACGTAGGCATGCTACCCGGCCACTGCTAGTTGTGCGTTAGGTTTAGTTCATGGTCAGCTCAGTTCCCATCTTCCAAGAGCTAGTTCCTATATATGCTGATGCTATGTTCTCTTGCCATTGAGATCATGACAGGGACCCTAACCTTTTTGCTTCATCAGACATGCCTCTATTAGATCATACAAGCTGCCCAGCACTGTTAGTGCCCCCTACTGACAAGCCCCCCGGAAGAACGCTAGCGCCGAAACGCGCGTAGAGACCTGGAAGCACGCTTCATATTGGTAATTAATGCCGTTTGATGTGATACTTTTATCTTTATTGTATACTATTCTCAGCAGCACTTTCTTGATTTGTATACATTGCAGCACTTGCCATTAGGTTTTTAAAGCATTTTGTTGCTTTTATTCATTTATCATTTTAACCATTTTGGTTCTTATTTCTCAGCACTTATTCACTTACTGCAGACTATTTTTCATCACACAGTCACTTTACTGCAGCTTACTGCTGTTGCAATGAATTCTTTTTTTCACGTATTGGCACACATATTTTTAAATATTTTTCAACAGTAGTTCTTTTGTTGTTTTTAGTGACTTGCACTTTTTAGCTATGTATGCACTTTATCCTTGTGTGTCTCTCTGTGTAGCACCTAGGCCGGGTTCACATTTCCCTTGGGCAGAGCTGCGGAGGGCTGCATACTTCCTCGTACTTCCTCCGTTAAGCCGCACTTCTTCCATTCAGCTCTGCCTATATCTGCATACGTCCTGCGTACCTATCTTTAACATTGGGTACGCAGGCCATGCAGATGTATGCGGATGCATCCGCATGCATCATTTTGATGCTGCTCCGAACTGCATCGAACACAACATGTTGCATTTTGTTGTGGTCGGCGCAGCGTCAAAACGACGCATGCGAACGCATCCGCATACATCCGCATGGCCTGCGTACCCAATGTTAAAGATAGGTACGCAGGACGCATGCAGACATAGGAGGAGCTGGATGGAAGAGGTGCGGCAGTGGGCGGGGCTTAACGGAGGAACTATGCAGCCCTCCGTAGCTCGCCCAACACAAATGTGAACTTAGCCCTAGCCACTTCTGCAGATATTATTCCAGCACTGTCACTTTACTGCAGATTTTTGCTGTCTTTCATTTGTATTTTCAATTTTTGATTTTAATATATATTATTACACAGTGCATACATAAATTATTTTTTATTTTTAGCTTTATTAAGGTGCTCTGTGATATTTGCACATCAATAGTTATATATATACACTCACCGGCCACTTTATTAGGTACACCTGTCCAACTTCTTGTTAACACTTAATTTCTAATCAGCCAATCACATGGCGGCAACTCAGTGCATTTAGGCATGTAGACATGGTCAAGACAATCTCCTGCAGTTCAAACCGAGCATCAGTATGGGGAAGAAAGGTGATTTGAGTGCCTTTGAACGTGGCATGGTTGTTGGTGCCAGAAGGGCTGGTCTGAGTATTTCAGAAACTGCTGATCTACTGGGATTTTCACGCACAACCATCTCTAGGGTTTACAGAGAATGGTCCGAAAAAGAAAAAAAATCCAGTGAGCGGCAGTTCTGTGGGCGGAAATGCCTTGTTGATGCCAGAGGTCAGGGGAGAATGGGCAGACTGGTTCGAGCTGATAGAAAGGCAACAGTGACTCAAATCGCCACCCGTTACAACCAAGGTAGGCCTAAGAGCATCTCTGAACGCACAGTGCGTCGAACTTTGAGGCAGATGGGCTACAGCAGCAGAAGACCACACCGGGTACCACTCCTTTCAGCTAAGAACAGGAAACTGAGGCTACAATTTGTACAAGCTCATCGAAATTGGACAGTAGAAGATTGGAAAAACGTTGCTTGGTCTGATGAGTCTCGATTTCTGCTGCGACATTCGGATGGTAGGGTCAGAATTTGGCGTAAACAACATGAAAGCATGGATCCATCCTGCCTTGTATGGAGCATCTTTGGGATGTGCAGCCGACAAATCTGCGGCAACTGTGTGATGCCATCATGTCAATATGGACCAAAATCTCTGAGGAATGCTTCCAGCACCTTGTTGAATCTATGCCACGAAGAATTGAGGCAGTTCTGAAGGCAAAAGGGGGTCCAACCCGTTACTAGCATGGTGTACCTAATAAAGTGGCCGGTGAGTGTATATATATATATATATATATATATATATATATATATATATATATATATATATATATATATATATATATATATACACACACTCACCGGCCACTTTATTAGGTACACCATGCTAGTAACGGGTTGGACCCCCTTTTGCCTTCAGAACTGCCTCGTTTCTTCGTGGCATAGATTCAACAAGGTGCTGGAAGCATTCCTCAGAGATTTTGGTCCATATTGACATGATGGCATCACACAGTTGCCGCAGATTTGTCGGCTGCACATCCCAAAGATGCTCCATACAAGGCAGGATGGATCCATGCTTTCATGTTGTTTACGCCAAATTCTGACCCTACCATCCGAATGTCGCAGCAGAAATCGAGACTCATCAGACCAAGCAACGTTTTTCCAATCTTCTACTGTCCAATTTCGATGAGCTTGTACAAATTGTAGCCTCAGTTTCCTGTTCTTAGCTGAAAGGAGTGGTACCCGGTGTGGTCTTCTGCTGCTGTAGCCCATCTGCCTCAAAGTTCGACGCACTGTGCGTTCAGAGATGCTCTTAGGCCTACCTTGGTTGTAACGGGTGGCGATTTGAGTCACTGTTGCCTTTCTATCAGCTCGAACCAGTCTGCCCATTCTCCTCTGACCTCTGGCATCAACAAGGCATTTCCGCCCACAGAACTGCCGCTCACTGGATTTTTTTTCTTTTTCGGACCATTCTCTGTAAACCCTAGAGATGGTTGTGCGTGAAAATCCCAGTAGATCAGCAGTTTCTGAAATACTCAGACCAGCCCTTCTGGCACCAACAACCATGCCACGTTCAAAGGCACTCAAATCACCTTTCTTCCCCATACTGATGCTCGGTTTGAACTGCAGGAGATTGTCTTGACCATGTCTACATGCCTAAATGCACTGAGTTGCCGCCATGTGATTGGCTGATTAGAAATTAAGTGTTAACAAGAAGTTGGACAGGTGTACCCAATAAAGTGGCCGGTGAGTGTGTATATATATATATATATATATATATATATATATTAGTGCATCTTTTGATTTTTTTTTTTAATATTTATTAGAGAATCTATTTTGATTTTCTTAGGGCATTGCTACCAATTATTATACTATTATTCCTTATGCAGGACTGAACATTTTAATTTTTGTGCTCCATTTATTGATATAAATAAATAAATAAAAAGATATAGCTGTTCAATAGTTTTTATCATTATTAATAAAAATTATGTTTTAACAGTCTATATTTTATTGTCTTTATTGCACAAGTTTTTTATGATTCTAGCTTAATTTTTGTGCTTGACTTTTATTATTTTACAATTTGTTCCATTATTGATAATATCAAATAGATCATACAAGCTGCCCAGCACTGTTAGTGCCCCCCACAAGGACAGACCCCCTATTTTTCCTCACGAGCAAGCTAAGACTTGGCAGCAGTCTATGTAGATAAACAAAATCCATGAGGTATTAGTTGATATTTCGGCACCTGTGAAACCTCCACCATATACAGGGGATGGATGGCAATTTTTTTTTTAGCTGGAGACGCAAGTCCAAAGCACTAGCCAATAACTGTCACAGCGTATCTTTAGGCTTGGGCCTCATGTAGCATTTGGTTTGTGTCCAAGGTGCAGCTACTAACAACTCATTTCATGAAACTCACACAGTCTCTGTTGTATCATTAGACATTTGTCACAAATAGTTTACCTATTGTTAATAGCTGCAGAGGAAAAGTATGTAGATAATAACAATAAGCAAGTAATCTGTAGTTAATATTATACCCCATTGCACTGATCACCTGTAGTATAATAATTAATCTCCCTACCCAGCTTATAACATACTGCACCTGCAGTAATCAGCTGCCCTTCCCTCGGATTATAATCAGGCACCTTTTGTTACATAACAATTTTAATCAACCCCAGTTACTAACATAATCCCCTTCATATTGTTCTCCTTCAATGGGATTACAATCATACCCCCCAAATTATAATTGAAGGGTTATTAGAAAAATGAAGTTATTCCCTATTTATAGGACAGACGATAACCTACAGATTTCAGGGAATCTGACAGTTGTGAGGCTCCAGATCCCCAAAATTAGGACCCTCAAACTGTAACATGGTCATCAATAGAGTTTAGATGCAAAATTGCAGCGTTCTCTCCATCCATTATCTATGGGAATGCCAATTACAGTGCTCCGCTATTTTATCCAGTCCCATAGACAATGAATAAAGTGGAGGCCTGACATGTGCACCTCTGCTCCATTCAGGACAGGGCTGCAGAGCGCCGTTTTCAGGGGTTTCTATCAGCAATGTATCTCCTTTTTTCTGAACAGTGGAAAAAAAAAATCATTTTTTAGAAATAATCCTTTACCCCTTCACCCCCAGGCCATTTTTGCATGGTTTCCTCCCTTTCTTCTAAGAGCCATAACTTTTTTTATGAATTAATTAAATCAGTCATCATGGGCAGGGAAAGATGTTGACTCAGCGTATGAGCCCGCATCAAAGACAGGGACACAACATATAACGTAAATATGTCATATCTCATTAAGGGGTTATCTCCTACCCCGGATTATAATAACACCCAATAAATACATAACCAGTTGAACTCTGCTCCCAGTGTGACACAACAATATGCACAGACACCAGTGACAACTCATAGCAGCGCCCAACAACCTGAGTACTATTGTATGAGTAATCAATCTCATTTTGTGTCACAGCCAGCCATGAAGAATGCCGTGTCTCTGCCAACAAGTACCACGCTGTAGCATGGAGCATGAAGAGGAACACTGCTTGTGGGCGCATCTTACTACATTGCATAGACGGTTGAGAGGAGTAAGTCATATACAGCTGCAAGATAATCTTTAAAGCGAACCTGGTAGCAGGATTTTGCTAAGAAAACTACAAACAGTGTCATGTTGTTGTTATACTGATTAAAATGATACCTGCGGTAAAGAAATCCGTCTTGTGGTCCTTGTGTAATTATCAGTAGAGCAGCTACCGGGGGAGCATCGGGCCCACCCGGAGCTACTCTACGGTACAGTTACTTTCTGTGGCAGAGCAGGGAGAATCGATCTCCCTGCTCTGCCGCTGGCCGCTGTGGGGCCCCTGAGCAGATGGGGGGGCCCGGTGCCAGCAGTGGGCCCCCCACCTGTCATTGCAGGGTCAGCTGTACCGGCATTTAGCCAATACAGCTGACTGCAATGATGAGGGAAGGAGCGCTGCGCTCCTTCCCCCATCATCCCCCTGTCAGTGTCTGACGTTGGCAATGCTGACAGGCGGCGCGATGACGTCACTGCCTGGCGCCCGCTGTCAGGAGACAAGCGGGAGCTCAGAGCAGCGCAAGAACCAGGAAGAAGAGAGGTGAGTATTTTTTAATTTATAAATAATAAATGTATAATACAGGATCTGCCTATGGGGGGTCTGCCTAATGCTACAGGGTCTGCCTATGGGGGGTCTGCCTAATACTACCTGGTCTGCCTATGAGGGGTCTGCCTAATACTACAGGGTCTGCCTGTGGGGGGTCTGCCTTTTACTACAGGGTCTGCCTATGGGGGGTCTGCCTATGGGGGTCTGCCTAATACTACAGGGTCTGCCTATGGGGGTCTGCCTAATGCTACAGGGTCTGCCTATGGGGGAGGTCTGCCTAATACTACAGGGTCTGCCTATGGGGGGTCTGCCTAATACTATGGGGTCTGCCTTATACTACAGGGTCTGCCTATGGGGAGTCTGCCTTATACTACAGGGTCTGCCTATGGAGGGTCTGCCTTATACTACAGGGTCTGCCTGTGGGGGGTCTGCCTTTTACTACAGGGTCTGCCTATGGGGGGTCTGCCTAATACTACAGGGTCTGCCTATGGGGGTCTGCCTAATACTACAGGGTCTGCCTATGGGGGTCTGCCTAATGCTACAGGGTCTGCCTATGGGGGAGGTCTGCCTAATACTACAGGGTCTGCCTATGGGGGGTCTGCCTAATACTATGGGGTCTGCCTGATACTACAGGGTCTGCCTATGGGGGGGTCTGCCTAATGCTACAGGGTCTGCCTATGGGGGTCTGCCCAATACTACAGGGTCTGCCTATGGGGGGTCTGCCTAATATAGGGTCTGCCTGTGGGGGTCTGCCTTATACTACAGGGTCTGCCTATGGGGGGGTCTGCCTAATACTACAGGGTCTGCCTAATACTACAGGGTCTGCCTATGTGGGGGCCTGCCTAATACTACAGGGTCTGCCTATGGGTGGTCTGCCTTATACTACAGGATCTGCCTATGGGGTACTGTCTTATACTACAGGGTCTGCTTATAGGGGTGCTGCCTTATAGTACAGGGTCTGCCTATTGGGGTGCTGCCTTATAGTACAGGGTCTGCCTATGAGGATGCTGCCTTATAGTGCAGGGTCTGCCTATGGGGGTGCTGCCTTATACTACTGGGTGTGCCTATAGGGATGCTGTCTTATACTTCAGGGTCTGCCTATAGGGGTGCTGCTTTATACTACAGGGTCTGCCTGCGGGGTGCTACCTTATACTTAAGGGTCTGCCTATGGGGTGCTGCCTTATGCTTAAGGGTCTGCCTATGGGGAGTGCATTATACAATATACAGTAGGCCTATAGGGAGTGCACTATACTATATGGAGGACTATCTGGTGCATTATACTATATTGTAGACTATTTGGTGCATTATACTATAAAGAGGCTATCTAGAGGGGCATACAGTGTGGAGATTACAGTGAAGGGGCCATCATACAGTGTTGGAGCCATCAAACAGTTTGGAGGCTACTAAAACTAAGGGGTCAGTATACTGTGTGGGTGGTACTATACAGTGAGGGGGCATTATACTGTGTATAAGAGAGCATCATACTGTGTATAGAGGAGCTGTACAGGGGGCAGATTCGGGACATTATTAAATGTAAAGTGGGCACTTATTGTTATAGGGGAACTCAGGTTACTGTGACTGTCAAAGGAGCACACATGGCAATACTTTCTAGGGGACAAAATATGGGCACTGTTTTCTACGGCACTTGTGCCCAGCATTACTATATTATAGAGGGGTGCTTTCGAATTTAGAGGGCACACAGAACCACACAGCAGGTGCAGTAATAGTGACACATATGGCAGCAGCAGCTCAGTATTGGGGTTTCAGGGGCAGTAATAGGGACACATACGGCAGCAGTGGCTCAGTATTGGGGTATCAGGGGCAGTAATAGGGACACATACGGCAGCAGCGGCTCAGTATTGGGGTATCAGGTGCAGTAATAGGGACACATACGGCAGCAGCGGCTCAGTATTGGGGTATCAGGGGCAGTAATAGGGACACATACGCCAGCAGCGGCTGAGTATTGGGGTATCAGGTGCAGTAATAGGGACACATACGGCAGCAGCGGCTCAGTATTGGGGTATCAGGTGCAGTAATAGGGTCACATACGGCAGCATTGGCTCAGTATCGGGGTATCAGGTGCAGTAATAGGGACACATACGGCAGCAGCGGCTTAGTATTGGGGTATCAGGTGCAGTAATAGGGACACATACGGCAGCAGCAGTTCAGTATTGGGGTATCAGGTGCAGTAATAGGGACACATACGGCAGCAGCTGCTTAGTATCGGGGTATCAGGTGCAGTAATAGGGACACATACGGCAGCAGCGGCTCAGTATTGGGGTATCAGGTGCAGTAATAGGGACTCATACGGCAGCAGCGGCTCAGTATCGGGGTATCAGGTGCAGTAATAGGGACACATACGGCAGCAGCGGCTCAGTATCGGGGTATCAGGTGCAGTAATAGGGACACATACGGCAGCAGCGGTTCAGTATTGGGGTATCAGGTGCAGTAATAGGGACACATACGGCAGCAGCTGCTTAGTATCGGGGTATCAGGTGCAGTAATAGGGACACATACGGCAGCAGCGGCTCAGTATTGGGGTATCAGGTGCAGTAATAGGGACTCATACGGCAGCAGCGGCTCAGTATCGGGGTATCAGGTGCAGTAATAGGGACACATACGGCAGCAGCGGCTCAGTATCGGGGTATCAGGTGCAGTAATAGGGACACATACGGCAGCAGTGGCTCAGTATTGGGGTATCAGGTGCAGTAATAGGGACACATACGGCAGCATTGGCTCAGTATCGGGGTATCAGGTGCAGTAATAAGGACACATACGGCAGCATTGGCTCAGTATCGGGGTATCAGGTGCAGTAATAAGGACACATACGGCAGCAGCGGCTCAGTATTGGGGTATCAGGTGCAGTAATAGGGACACATACGGCAGCAGCGGCTCAGTATTGGGGTATCAGGGGCAGTAATAGGGACACATACGGCAGCAGCGGCTCAGTATTGGGGTATCAGGGGCAGTGATAGGGACACATACGGCAGCAGCGGCTCAGTATTGGGGTATCAGGTGCAGTAATAGGGATACATACGGCAGCAGCGGCTCAGTATTGGGGTATCAGGGGCAGTAATAGGGACACATACGGCAGCAGCGGCTCAGTATTGGGGTATCAGGTGCAGTAATAGGGACACATATGGCAGCAGCGGCTCAGTATTGGGGTATCAGGGGCAGTAATAGGGACACATACGGCAGCAGCGGCTCAGTATTGGGGTATCAGGGCCAGTAATAGGGACACATATGGCAGTAGCGGCTCAGTATTGGGGTATCAGGGGCAGTAATAGGGACACATACGGCAGCAGCAGCTCAGTATTGGGGTATCAGGTGCAGTAATAGGGACACATATGGCAGCAGCGGCTCAGTATTGGGGTATCAGGGGCAGTAATAGGGACACATACGGCAGCAGTGGCTCAGTATTGGGGTATCAGGTGCAGTAATAGGGACACATACGGCAGCAGTGGCTCAGTATTGGGGTATCAGGGGCAGTAATAGGGACACATATGGCAGCAGCGGCTCAGTATTGGGGTATCAGGTGCAGTAATAGGGACACATACGGCAGCAGCGGCTCAGTATTTGGGGTATCAGGGGCAGTGATAGGGACACATACGGCAGCAGCTGCTCAGTATTGGGGTATCAGCAGGATGAGGAGTTTGTGCAGGTTGGGAATACATGATGATGGGGCTGGAATGTGAGAAGTGAAATGTGTCTTTGTTGTTTTCTGTGCAGCCGAGTCCTGGCTGGAGCAGCTGTCATGTCGTTATGGGCCAGATGAGAAAAGTGAATGATTCCATCATAACGAAGGTCAGCAGTAAGATATTATCTGTAACTGTGCTGTGATCTCTTATATGTTCTGTAGGACAGTATCTACCACTGACCATATGGCGGTAATATCCATATTGGTTTTTATATAGAGATTATCTTCAGTAATAGCGCGGTCATCTGCTGAGGTTCTCCTCCACTATTAGGGTGCATCACCCAACTGTAATCAAGGTTACCTGGTTAGGGGCCCACTCAGAAGCTTCACCCCCCCGAACCAAAACCCTAGCTACGCCTCTGTGTTAGAAGTTTTCAGTTAATGAGATGCTTGTGCTACGAGGCGAGACTGTAGGCAGAGTCTTATCTTAATGCTCTAGGCCAGAGAAACCAAGGAAAGACCTGTCCACAGTCCTCCCCGAAACACAACCAGTCTGTCTCTCTCTCTGTCTCTATGAGGAACATGTTTGTGCTTCGGGGAATGGACAGAGCAGGAAGTCTGTGACTTTCACATTCAGCCAATAGCCTAGTGATGTCAAAGAGGGCATGATTTTGGTAACTTCTGCACAGGCCTCTTACATGCTGAATTTGTGTTTTTTCCATGAGGAGCTTGGAAGCTTGATCTTCATGGTCAGTGTAAGAAATGAATAGCTTTGGTAGGTCTATCTTACTATAACTGAAAATGTGTCTCAATTAGGACGAGGTTTTCTATATCAAATTTTGATTGTACTCAAACAGTTTCATCATATCCTTCATCTCCTGTTGGGAAATTATGTAACAGAAAAATATTTCCCATTTCTTGCAATATTTTCTTTGCTTCTTTTCCCTTGTTAACTCCAATAGTAAGTTTTCAGCTGCAATATAAGCTCAGAAATGGAAGTTACAGGGCTGTAATAGAAATAGCATTAGATAACAAGATTTAACAACTAGCAATACAGTGTGATTTAATACAAACAAGTCCACTCTCGCCTTCCCATAGTGATGCCAAGTATAAAGAAATAAGGGTCAGACTAGGTATCCCAGTAATCTCTCAGGACTATTTTCTCCCATTAAAATTCAGAGAAAAAAAATTATACCTTCCGCAAAAAGTTTGAGGTTTCAAAATATTAAATCAACTCGTTTGGAAAAGATTTATAAAAAATAATAATTGAAATACCAGAATGGCATTTTTTCTTGTCATCACATTTCCCTAAAAAAAGCATTAAAAAGCTATTAAACTGTCGTATGCCCCCCAAATTGGTATCAGTAAAAATAATGTCTCATCACGCAAAAAAGGAACTTCACTCAGCTCCAACAATGGAAAAATACTGTTATGAGTCCCAGAAAATGGAGACAGACAGCAAAAAAGTTTTCTTCATCACTTAAATCGAAAAAATACTGAAGCAAGTTTGACATCGTCATAATCTTAGTGATCTGGACAATCATATTTCCAGGTCATTTTTACCACCCAATAAACAGCATTATTTTTCACCATTTCATCCCATTCCCAATATGATGACAGACTAAGGCCTGTTTCACACGTCAGTGGCTCCGGTACGTGTGGTGACAGTTTCCTCACGTACCGGAGACACTGACACACGTAGACACATTAAAATCCATGTGTCTCTGCACGTCAGTGATTTTTCGCGGACCGTATGTCCATGTGCAAAACAGGGAGACATGTCCGTTTTTCTCCGGCAGCACGGTCAGCAAAGCGTCCCGCACACGTGCACACGGAGAACAGTGTGCACTCTCCTCCATGTGCACGTACCGCCGCAGGAGAAACAGCGCTACAGTAAGCGCTGTCCCCCCTGCATGTGGTGCTGAAGCCGGCATTCATTACTTCTCCCCAGCAGCGTTCGCTGGAGAGAAGGAATGAAAAATCAAGGGTTTTTTTTTTTTTTTGTGTGTTTAAAATAAAGTTCGTGGTCACCTCCCGCCTCCCACCCCCTGTGCGCCCACCCGCTTGCATTAAAATACTCAGCTCCTGCGATGCTTCCTCTCAGCACTGGCAGCTTGTCCTGTGTGAGCGGTCCCCTGGTACCGCTCATTACAGTGATGAATATGTGGCTCCACCTCCCATAGGGGTGGAGCCACATATTCATCACTGTAATGAGCGGTACCATGTGACCGCTCACACAGGACAAGCTGCCGGCGCTGAGAGGAAGCATCGCGGGAGCTGGGTGAGTATTTTAATGTAAGCGGGCGGGCGCACAGGGGGTGGGAGGTGACCACGAACTTTATTTTAAACACAAAAAAATTAAAAAACCTTGATTTTTCATTCCTTCTCTCCAGCGAACGCTGCTGGGGAGAAGGAATAAATGCCGGCTTCAGCACCACACGCAGGGGACAGCGCTTAACTCTAGCGCTGTCTCCTGCACGGTCCGTGTGGTCCTCAGTCGGCACACGGACAGCACTCGGCTGCCGCTCGTGTGCCACACTGATGTGCCACGTGAGCACACAGACACACGGATACGGATCACTCCGGTACCGATTTTTCCGGTACCGGAATTATCTGGACGTGTGAGACTGGCCTAAAGACGTCTGGACTAAATAGCCAGCATGTAGCAAAACCACAAAGCTCAATGGCTTGTTATGAACATATAAACTGATATATATTAATGATAATGTTTAAATATTGATACAGTCACTACCTTACCCTACGTCCGATATTCACAAATGCAAGCCTATGGGTGCAAGAAAAACTCGGACACCACACGGACCATCCATGTGACTTGCGACAAATATGCACATATTTTCCTCATTTCAGCCCACTGAGCCATTAAAGGGAACCTGTCACCCCGTTTTTTCAGTATGAGATAAAAAATACCATTAAATAGGGCCTGAGCTGTGCTGGACAATAGTGTATTTTGTGTACCCTGATTCCCCACCTATGCTGCCGAAATACCTTACCAAAGTCGCCGTTTTCGCCTGTCAATCAAGGTGGTCTGGTCAAATGGGCGTGGTGAAATCGCTTCTCCCCCAGATCTTGCTTATCTTTCCGTTGGTGGCGTAGTGGTTTGCGCATGCCCAACAGGGGAATGCACTGCGCAGCTGAAGAAAAAGAGCGCGATCTGCGCTATTCTCCGCTTTTTCGCTGGTGGCGGCCATCTTCCTGAGGCCGCGCGTGCGCAGATGGAGCACTCTGCTGCCCGGGGCTTCAGGAAAATGGCCGCGGGATGCCGCGCGTGCGCAGATGGGGATCGCGGCGGCCATTTTCCTGAAGCCGAGATGCGAACGCAAACCACTCCGCCACCAACGGAAAGATAAGCAAGATCTGGGGGAGAAGAAGCGATTTCATCACGCCCATTTGACCAGACCACCTTGATTGACAGGCGAAAACGGCAACTTTGGTAAGGTATTTTGGCAGCATAGGTGGGGAATCAGGGTACACAAAATACACTATTGTAAAGCACAGCTGAGGCCCTATTTAATGGTATTTTTATCTCATACTGAAAAAACGGGGTGACAGGTTCCCTTTAAATTCAATGAGGAAAAGCAGTGAGAAATGTAAAGCCATGCGCATGTCATACGCATATCATACGAATGTCATAGATGCATAGGTGCGAGAAAATCGCATTGCAAACGCATTACACACGGATGACCATACGGGGGACACTTGTGCGACTCTCAGCAGGGAGATTCGGACCGATTTTCCATAAGGTAAGTGTGATGCCGGCCTAATACATTAAATAGGACCAGATATATTCCAAGATAAATACAAAGAAAATGGTATGGGACTCACAGAATGTCTCAATTGTCTACCTCAATGAGTTTCACCAGCAGGTTCATAAGGAGGTTTGATAGAGATTAGATCAAGATATTCAGCATAGCGTCATATGAATATACAGTGGGACCGTAAAGTCATGGTGCACTTTTGACCAGTCACTTGAAAGCAACAAAAAACTATAGAAATGTGAAATCTGCTCCAAATAAAATATAAAAACTCTCCCAGTTTCTTACCTATTAAGTGCATATCGATGTGGGCACCATTTGTTGCCCTATACAGATCCAAACAATAGTGAAGTTCTTGCCACACACGGGTAAGGATGTCTGGTGTAACAGAGTGAATAACGTCTGTGATTCTCTATTTTAAGTGATTAATGTCCTTGATACATTCAATGTACACATGTGGCTTCACATAAGCCCAAAAGTAAAAGTCTAAGGGCATGTTTCCACGTTCAGGAAACGCTGCGTGTTTGACGCTGCGCAGAGCCGCAGCGTCAAACCCGCAGCGTCAAACCCGCAGCATCCAGATGTTACAGCATAGTGGAGGGGATTTTATGAAATCCCGTCTCCACTATGCGTGGCAACACGCACCCGGCGGCCCTGCGATTCCGGACATGCTGCGCGTCTTTTTAGATCGCAGCATGTCCGTTTACCTTGCGGCGACGCTGCACCGCTGCAAGGTAAAACACCGGGCCCTATGTGTGGGGTGTGATGATGCCGGATGTGTGCAATGAACACATCCGGCATCATCGCGTCACAGAAAGGGGCGGAGCTTAGGGCGGAGCGGGCTCGGTCCAAACCGCCGGCCATCCTGAACGTGGACACGTATCCTAACGGCGTCAAATCTGGGGATCGTGGTGTCTTGGCTTGAAAGAACCCCTGCGTATCCACCGCCGGGGTAATGTTCTATCCAGAAACTCACAAACAATGGTGGCGTAGTGTGGAGGAGCACTGTCCTGTTGAAAGATGACACCTTCTGGAAATTGTGGCACTGTATACAATTCCAACATGTCAAGATACATGTTTGCCATCACAGACCGCTCCACGAAAAAAAAATGAGCCTATCACCTTATCATGCATCAGGCCACACCACACGTTCACTTTAGGGGTGTTATGTTCGTACTCAACATAGGCATGAGGATGTTCAGCAGCCCATATTCAGACGTTATGGTGATCAACATGTCCACAGATTTGGAAGGTCGCCTTATCGCTAAACACAATCTTCGGCAAAAATCTTGCATCATTGTCGATCTCGTGAAGCATATCTGTAGCAAATGTGCATCGTTTGGGTCTATCCGCTGGTTTGATAGCGTGCAACAGCCGCAATTTGTACCCCGTAAAACAGAGACGTTTCTTTAACACCTTATGAACTGTAGTCTTGCTTAGGTGTAATTGTCAAGCACACACATGCACAGATTTTTTAGAGCTTCTTAGGTAGCTATCCCGTATAGCCTCTACAGACTAGTTACGGACTGATGGCCTACCAGAACAGGGTTTCTCCACCAACTGCTTATCCCACTGAGTAATGCTATTCCTATGTGGTGGCGTTTCGTTATAAACGTGCCAATATTCACGTAGCACTTTGGACACGGATTCGAATTTAGCGAGCCACAGAACACACTGAACTTTCCTCTGTGTTGCCCACATCTCGACTGGCATGGAAAACCACAGCTTGTGTCTGCATGATGTCACAGACCTGTCAGTGTATTAATCAGAGTTCAGTTTATCAGGGGTTAATCTGACTGGGGGCTCAGCAACAGCTTAAATGAGTTTGTGTTGTTTAATTGGTTCTTGTTATCTCTCTTCATGAACAGGTTTTAGCTTATCAAAGCTTTATCCTCTTCTGTTCTGAGTCAGAGTCGTGGAGTCAGAGTCCAATTTGATTTTGGTGGAGTTGGAGTCGGTTGTCATGGAAATTGAGGAGTCTGAGTCGGAGGTTTGGCTTACCGACTCCACAGCCTGGCAGGGCTGTGGAGTCAGAGTCGTGGAGTTGGAGCCCATTTTGGTGGAGTCAGTGTCATGGAAATTGAGGAGTTGGAGTCAGAAGTTTGGCTTACCAACTTCACAGCCCTGGTTGATACAGCCATATGAGGGACGATTTGTAATATTTAATGAAACCATTCATTTTAACATTTATTGCACTGTAAAATTAAAGAACAAAAATCAGAGTTTGGTGAAACTGTTTAGAAAAAATGGGGCGTGAGGTCAGGGTTGGTTTGACGGCATTCATTCTGTTGTAAAAAAAATGACTCTGGATCATGAGTTTCCAAGTCAGCAAAGTTTACATGATAACAAAATTACATAATTTGTTTCTCATTTAAATGAAGAAAGTTTTTAGAAAATATTATTTTTCGTGCCACATTATTTTTGGTTTGTGTCATTTCCATATATTCCAAACCCGTAACATTTTTAATTTTCCATTGCTTGAGCGGTGTGGGGACGAGCTGATAGTTTTGATCTGTTGAGCGGTGTGGGGACGAGCTGATAGTTTTGATCTGTTGAGCGGTGTGGGGACGAGCTGATAGTTTTGATCTGTTTCTAAGGGAGGTAGTGTGACTGAAAATACACAGTTTTGTCTTTTGTTTTTGGTTAGAGCTTGTGCACACAATCAATGTAGGAGTGACATCTATTGTTTTATACAGATAAGGAGGATTTGCAGACAATCTGCCCTGCTGGTATCCCATATAATAAATCCACATCCAGAGAGAAAGTACATGCGGGTTTTCTTTATTCAGTCAAGGCATTTCATCAGGACAGGAAAAGCAGAGCCAACACTACAATGCACTTACATTTATGATGATGAAAGTTCAAATGTTGGTGCCAAATAGACACATGATGTGTGAGAGTTCATCACAGTTTATCAGAAAAAAACGGTTTTGTTTTTTAATAGGTTGGTAGTATAAACATACATGACATATAGAAAAATAGTCTATACTTCCAAACTATAAAAAAAAAAAAAAAAAACATTTTTCCCATCCATGGTTGATCCTCCTCTAGTCTTATCCATTTGCAACATTCTCTTTAACGGCCACTATCAGAAGTCAAATCCTCTCCATGATCCCTTCCAGCCTTAGGGTATGTGCACACATCCGGATTTCTTGCAGAAATTTCCTGAAGAAAACCGGAAATTTTCTGCAAGAAATCCGCATTTTTTTTTGCGTTTTTTTCCCGTTTTTTTCGCGTTTTTTTAGCATTCTGCAAGCGTAATTAGCTTGCAGAATGCTAAAGTTTTCCAAGCGATCTGTAGCATCGCTTGGAAAACTGACTGACAGGTTGGTCACACTTGTCAAACATAGCGTTTGACAAGTGTGACCATCTTTTTACTATAGATGCAGCCTATGCAGCATCTATAGTAAAAGATAGAATGTTTAAAAATAAAAAAAAATAAAAAAAATGGTTATACTCACCTGCAGGCGTCCGTTCCTATAGATGCCGGTGTGGTTCAGGACCTTCCATGACGTCGCGGTCATGTGAGCGGTCACATGACCGGTCTCGACCAATCACAAGACCGCGACGTCATCGCAGGTCCTTCACCGCACACCAGCTATAGAAACCGAAGCGGCAGCATGCAGCGGAGAGGCGGGAAGACATCGAAGGTGAATATATGACTATTTTTTATTTTCATTCTTTTTTTTTTACCAATTATATGGTGCCCAGTCCGTGGAGGAGAGTCTCCTCTCCTCCACCCTGGGTACCAACCGCACATAATCTGCTTACTTCCCGCATGGTGGGCACAGCCCCGTGCGGGAAGTAAGCAGATCAATGGACTCCTAGGTGTGCAGAATCCCCTGCAATTCCGCATTTTAATGAACATGTTGCTTTTTTTTCCGTGATGCGATTTTTTCGCGGAAAAAAAGGCTACATTTGCATAAAAAATGCGGAATACACTGAAAATAATGGGAGGCATATGTTAGCGTTTTTTTCGCGTTTTTATCACGTTTTTATAGCGAAAACCCCCCGAAAAAAACGCGAAAAATACTGAACGTGTGCACATGGCCTTACCCTTCCTCTGTCCATGCCTGCTCCCCGTTGTTTCATTTTTGTCGTTGCATTTGACTCATTCAATGCTAATTTGTTGCTGTTGTATGCTTTATTTTTCTGATTTATCAAAATGAAAAAACGTTTTTTGCCCTTTTTTTCTGATGAACTTTGACACATCATTTGTCTATTTGGCACCAACATTTGAACTTTTATAACCATAAATGTAACTACATTGTGGTGTGAGCTATGCTTTTCTTGTCCTGATTAAGAAGTATGTAATACTTCAAAATCAGTTGACTGAATAAAGAAAAAACAACTCATGTACGGTACTTTTGGTTTGGACTTGGATCTATTTTACGGGATACCAGCAGTGCAGATTATCCGCAAATCCTCCTTATCTGTGTTTTCTCGGTCTGATGATGACCCATTGGACCTGCACTAGTAGGCGCTGAGAAATATGGGTATAGCGCCACCCAGCATTAGAAAATGGAACATGATTGGGGTCGTTTTTTACCATCCCCAGTCTTGTGATCTCCTGAATAACAGTGATCGCAAAAAAAGTCCAGTTTTTCATTCATTTCTCTCTTCTCTGATATGGTCTAGCATACCAGAGGAGAGTGAAATTGGGTTCCCTGAGCCCTCCCCAGTACCTCCTCCATCCCTGGACCCTTCAGGTTTGTCCCCCGGCCCTCTCTGTCTTTTTCCTGGAAGAAAATGTTGGGCACATGTGCAGTGCACCCGCCGTGATCTGCTGGATGGTATCCAGCAACAATAGGAGATTTTTTCCTATTGGTTCATTTTGATCACTGTGATAGACCCTATCATAGCGATCAAAATAAAAAAACATGTAAATCAAATAATAATAATAATAATAATAATAATAATCTTTATTTATATAGCGCCAACATATTCCGCAGCGCTTTACAGTTTAACAGTTTCAAACACAACAGTCATAGGTAACAATGTTAACAATACAGCAATAAAGCAAAATAAGACGACCCTGCTCGTGAGAGCTTACAATCTACAATGAGGTGGGGAGATACAAAGTACAGGTGTGTATTTACAATGATGTATTTACAATGATGGTCCAGCCATCTTCAGGGGGTGGGGGGTAGGTGAGATAGTGAATGGGCTACACACACACACAAACATAAAATGACTGATTAGGGAACGCGATAGGCCGCTCTGAACAAATGAGTTTTGAGTGAGCGCCTAAAGCTATGCAAACCATCCTTTGTCACCCCTTACTTACAGTCATGGCCAAAAGTATTCACACCCCTGCAATTCTGTCAGATAATACTCAGTTTCTTCCTGAAAATGATTGCAAACACAAATTCTTTGATATTATTATCTTCATTTAATTTGTCTTAAATGAAAAAACATAAAAGAGAATGAAGCAAAAACAAAACATTGATCATTTCACACAAAACTCCAAAAATGGGCCAGACAAAAGTATTGGCACCCTCAGCCTAATACTTGGTTGCCCAACCTTTAGCCAAAATAACTGCGACCAACCGCTTCCATTTTCTAGTGATTTTTGAAGTGTGTTTTGGGTCATTGTCCAGCTGGAAGACCCATGACCTCTGAGGGAGACCAAGCTTTCTCACACTGGGCCCTACATTATGCTGCAAAATTTGTTGGTAGTCTTCAGACTTCATAATGCCATGGACACGGTCAAGCAGTCCAGTGCCAGAGGCAGCAAAGCAACCCCAAAACATCAGGGAACCTCCACCATGTTTGACTGTAGGGACCGTGTTCTTTTCTTTGAATGCCTCTTTTTTTCTCCTGTAAACTCTATGTTGATGCCTTTGCCCAAAAAGCTCAACTTTTGTCTCATCTGACCAAAGAACATTCTTCCAAAACGTTTTAGGCTTTTTCAGGTAAGTTTTGGCAAACTCCAGCCTAGCTTTTTTATGTCTCGGGGTAAGAAGAAGTGGGGTCTTCCTGGGTCTCCTACCATACAGTCCCTTTTCATTCAGACACCGATGGATAGTAAGGGTTGACACTGTTGTATCCTCGGACTGCAGGGCAGCTTGAACTTGTTTGGATGTTAGTCGAGGTTCTTTATCCAACATCCGCACAATATTGTGTTGAAATCTCTTGTCAATTTTTATTTTCCGTCCATATCTAGGGAGGTTAGCCACAGTGCCATGGGCTTTAAACTTCTTGACGACACTGCGCACGGTAGACACAGGAACATTCAGGTCTTTGGAGATGGACTTGTAGCCTTGAGATTGCCCATGCTTCCTCACCATTTGGTTTCTCAAGTCCTCAGACAGTTCTTTGGTCTTCTTTCTTTTCTCCATGCTCAATGTGGTACACATAAGGACACAGGACAGAGGTTGAGTCAACTTTAATCCATGTCAACTGGCTGCAAGTGTGATTTAGTTATTGCCAAGACCTGTTAGGTGCAACAGGCAAGTTACAGGTGCTGTTAATGACACAAATTAGAGAAGCATCACATGATTTTTCACACAGTGCCAATACTTTTGTCCACCCCCTTTTTATGTTTGGTGTGGAATTTTATCCAATTTGGCTTTTGGACAATTCTTTTTGTGTTTTTTTTCATTTAAGACAAATTAAATGAAGATAATAGTAACAAAGAATTTGTGTTTGCATTGTGTTTGCAATCATTTTCAGGATGAAACTGAGTATTATCTGACAGAATTGCAGGGGTGTCAATACTTTTGGCCACAACTGTATATATATATATATATATATATATATATATATACACACATACATACATACATACATACACACACACATATATATGGACCAGAGTGCACCATTCCTAGGAGTAAGAAGGACTGAACAGGAGCTCCTGAATTTCCATCACTTTATACCTTGTAATGAGGCAACTGTAAGACAAAACCTGAAAAAACTCAACTACGTGGAACATAAAAGTGATCTGGACTGAACTGGACTTTAAATTTTATGAAAAAAGGAAGAATTGGAGGATTTAAAGGACAAAACAAGAATCTCCTGGAGGATACAGACTGGAAACAGCTGGCATCATACATCTGACATCCTGATACCTGGACCTATAAAAGGTTGGAGAATTCTTTAACTACAACACAACCTATAGACTTGTTACAAATTAATCTCCATGCTCAATGTGGTACACACAAGGACACAGGACAGAGGTTGAGTCAACTTTAATCCATGTCAACTGGCTGCAAGTGTGATTTAGTTATTGCCAACACCTGTTAGGTGCCACAGGTAAGTTACAGGTGATGTTAATTACACAAATTAGAGAAGCATCACATGATTTTTCGAACAGTGCCAATCTACCCCTTTTTTATGTTTGGTGTGGAATTATATCCAATTTGGCTTTAGAACAATTCTTTTTGTGTTTTTTAATTTAAGACAAATTAAATGAAGATAATAATACCAAAGAATTTGTGTTTGCAATCATTTTCAGGAAGAAACTGAGTATTATCTGACAGAATTGCAGGGGTGTAAATACTTTTGGCCATGACTGTAGGTCAAAATAATAAAATAAAAAAATGTATTTTTTCCATTCTTTGCAGTTAAGGTTAGGGTAGGGGCTAGGGTTATGGTTGGGGCTAGGGTTAGCATTGTGTTGTTACGGTTTTGGTGTTGGGGTTACGATTGTGGTGTTGGGGGTTACGGTTGTGGTGTTGGGGTTAGGTTTATGCTGGGGTTAGGATTGTTCTGGGGTTACGGTTGGGGCGTTGGGTGTAACGAATAGAAGCAGAGACACAGATGTTGAAGTGTATATTTGTTTAATGAAATTCTCCTGGAATCACAGGACCGCTATCCGAAGGGGGCGTAACTATGCGAGCCCCAGACACCCATAGAAATACCCCTCAAACAGAGCCAGGTTGGGATGCCCGAGGGACGTAAGGTGCTACCTTCAGTTAGACCCTGAACACGTGGAAGCCGACCAAGCAGGACAGGTAGGCTGGCAGGAACTGCAGGAGGCGGAGAGCTTGGAAGATGGTAAGGGTATGTGCACACGCTGCGGATTTTGCTGCAGATCCGCAGTGTTTCCGCAGCTGCGGGTCCGCAGCAGTTTCCCATGAGTTTACATTACAATGTAAACCTATGGGAAAAAGAAAACACTGTGCCCATGCTGCGGAAAAAAATGCACGGAAACGCAGCGGTTTACATTCCGCAGCATGTCAATTCTTTCTGTGGATTCCACAGCCGTTTTACACCTGCTTCATAATAGAAAACCGCAGTGGAATCCACACAAAAACCGCGGTGGTAAATCCACAATAAATCTGCAGCAAAAACGCAGTGTTTTTGCCCTACAGATTTATCAAATCCGCTGAGGAAAAATCCGCAGAGGACCATTCTACGTGTGCACATAAACAACTAGAGAACATGGAGTATAAAAAACACCAATCAATTGAAAAGATAAAATACAATTCTTTATTGATACATCTAAAATCAATAACATAGGCCAAAACATAGGGCAAATATACAGAGAGGGAAATATCCAAGGAACCTACTAATACAGCAGGTGATCAGGACCAAAAAAGTGTCATATGAAAAAGTGAGTATGGCAAAACCTAGACCAGAAAACGGGGAGGAGGGAAAGTCAGTAATAGTAAGTGTTCCAGCATCCGGGTTCTAAACAAAGGACTCCTACAGACGCTGCCAAAAAACAAAAAAGAGCCCAAAGCCCCCCATACCGATCCCAATGGAAAGCCATCACTCACCCATAATATTCAGTAAAGACGGTCCTCCTGCTGACCCCTTGACGCGCGTTTCGCGTGAGTGCTTCTTCAAGAAGGGGAGTAGCGTATGTTATGTCCCCTGAGTTTAAATAGCAATGGCCCCAGATGCCGACAAATGCGGCGCACGCGCCTCGATCACTGCAGACCGGAAGTACGCATCTCATCCAGGGGCCGTCAGTACGGTCTGTGCATGCGGCAAAAATCTTGCCAGATGACGTCACGGGGCATGCGCAGACCGTCGCAGGGGATAGCCGCCGAAATGGATGCGCGGTGCGCAGATGAAGCAGCACGTGCGCACTGTGGCGTCCATGCAGAGGGAAAACCCGAACGGCGGCCATGCAGGTGAAGAACAGTAAATAAAGGACTAGTGAACGTGGAAGGTAAAAACATCATTAGGTGATGTCACAATCGTACCTACCAATGGGGACGTATAACGCCGACCACAAGAAAACCCTCCCCATATGTCGGCCGTCCACACTAATTCATGCTGACAATTAATTGTAACATTAGTAGGTAAGTGAGTGAGTGAATAAGTAAAAAGTCCTAATATGAAAGAGGCAAGATGCTAATATATCAAGATCAGTAAAAATCACTAAAGCCTCTGAGTGTTAACCTAAGTGAAGATAAAGTGACATGGTGCATGACACAATACAGTGTTGGTATAATAAATATACAATAACAGAGAAATAACACAACATTAAACCGTTGTCAGCATGAATTAGTGTGGACGGCCGACATATGGGGAGGGTTTTCTTGTGGTCGGCGTTATACGTCCCCATTGGTAGGTACGATTGTGACATCACCTAATGATGTTTTTACCTTCCACGTTCACTAGTCCTTTATTTACTGTTCTTCACCTGCATGGCCGCCGTTCGGGTTTTCCCTCTGCATGGACGCCACAGTGCGCACGCGCTGCTTCATCTGCGCACCGCGCATCCATTTCGGCGGCTATCCCCTGCGACGGTCTGCGCATGCCCCGTGACGTCATCTGGCAAGATTTTTGCCGCATGCGCAGACCGTACTGACGGCCCCTGGATGAGATGCGTACTTCCGGTCTGCAGTGATCGAGGCGCGTGCGCCGCATTTGTCGGCATCTGGGGCCATTGCTATTTAAACTCAGGGGACATAACATACGCTACTCCCCTTCTTGAAGAAGCACTCACGCGAAACGCGCGTCAAGGGGTCAGCAGGAGGACCGTCTTTACTGAATATTATGGGTGAGTGATGGCTTTCCATTGGGATCGGTATGGGGGGCTTTGGGCTCTTTTTTGTTTTTGGCAGCGTCTGTAGGAGTCCTTTGTTTAGAACCCGGATGCTGGAACACTTACTATTACTGACTTTCCCTCCTCCCCGTTTTCTGGTCTAGGTTTTGCCATACTCACTTTTTCATATGACACTTTTTTGGTCCTGATCACCTGCTGTATTAGTAGGTTCCTTGGATATTTCCCTCTCTGTATATTTGCCCTATGTTTGGGCCTATGTTATTGATTTTAGATGTATCAATAAAGAATTGTATTTTATCTTTTCAATTGATTGGTGTTTTTTATACTCCATGTTCTCTAGTTGTTTATATATCTTGGGAGTTTAACACCCACGGTCTTTTTTGACCGCATACATGCATTTACGTAGGGAGCAGGGATTTAGTCCCTCTCGGCCTGGAAATTTTGTTATATTTGTTTTGATTTTCATTCTAAGTTTGCTTTCTGTGTTTTTCACAGCCACTAGTCATAAACAAATGGACTACCGTGCCAGAGACAAAACTTGGTTGTCCCAACTACAGGAGGTGTTTAAAGAGGATCCTGCTGGTATTTTAAGTAATAGTGGTGGTGACACTAGAGAAAAGATTGCGAAACTTAGAACTCTGCTGCACAGGCGAACCAGGCTCTGGTGGAACAGATCATCATTGGGACAGTATTTGGCCCGGGGTCTTATCCCCAGGGGCCTACGTGTACAGATTTTTCCTGCTTTTTCTGTGGAGGACGATTTATTCAAAAAGGAATGGGAGGATCTTGCCACTGGGTGTTCACGGGGCTTTATGCAACTTCTCCTGAAACTAGACGAAACAAAACTAGGGGATCTGGAGAAGGAAATTGATGAAGTACAGGGTAATCTTAAAGAGACTCTTACGAGTGAGGCGCTGGAGAAATTGAATGGGGATTTAGAAAAGGACCTCACTAAGTGGGAACAGGAGATTGGTGCTAACAAAACCAAAAAACTCCAAAGGGACCACTCGGATGCTCTAGAGAATCGGATTTATAAATGGAGGAACAAGCAGAATAGGTCTCGCCCTATACTTCCTTCATTGTCTGGTTCAGTTTCCTCTCTCACGTCTACTGAAGGAACCAGTGTTAAATCTGACCAAACTAGGATTTTAGGAAGTGATGGTGGCAGGAATATGCCCCCATCTAAAAATACGAGAAGTCGACGTAATAACAAAAGGAGGCTAACCCCTTCACCCACATATGATCGCAAGTCCAGAAATACGGGGTTGCAGGTAATTAATCTTTCTTCCATTCAATTATCTGACACACAGTTGGAATTATTGGGTCTAGGCCTTAATTTTGTACCTAGTAATGGATTTGATTATTTTACAGTATTAAAAGACTTGCACCTCTTCTGCCGTAAGCTTGTTCTTAAGAAGCTACATCAACAGGCTGATTCTGATATGGATACCACCGATTTGGTGGAACAACGGACACTTACCGATTTGGAGGACCTTTTGGGTGAACAGGACATTGGAGATGTAGGTATTGTGCCGCATTCAATTATGCCCAAGTCTTCGACCTTCCCCCCCTTGTCTGTCTGTCCACAGGTCGAGATTTTTTGCAAATTAGTTACCCAAGATCTAAAGAGCATCCCGGGGTATGTGTGCAATGACAATTTGTCAAAGGCACAGAGACAGGCTCTGAGGGATTTGCAGACACTTGACACTGTGGTTTTTAAACCAGCAGACAAGGGGGGTAATGTGGTCGTATGGCCAGTCGAACTATACGAAAGGGAGGCATTCCGCCAATTAAGAGACAAAAACACCTACCGTTTATTGCCAAGTAACCCTTTGGAAATTTTCTCCGGCCAACTTGGTAATATCATCTCCAACGCCGATGAATTAGGCCTGGCCCCTAGAAAGGTCCTGAATGGTTTACTCCCTAAATACCCTAAAGTACCAACTTTCTATTTATTGCCTAAAGTGCATAAAGACCTTTGCAATCCCCCGGGTCGGCCCATAGTCTCTGGCATGGGAGGGCTATGTGATAATGTGTGTAAATATATTGACCATTATTTAAAACCTTTAGTGGAGACGTTGCCTTCCTATGTCAGAGACACGATGGATGTACTGACCCGGGTGAATGGGCTTTCCCTTGAGGCAGATATGCTCCTAGTAACTATTGATATTGAGTCACTTTATACTTCTATCAGGCATAGCGACGGTCTCCGGGCGGCCCGCTTCTTCCTCGGGACGACCAACTGGGATGGCCATTTTTCTGAATTTATTTTGGACTTATTAGAGTTTATTTTGACACATAATTTTTTTGTGTTTAAAGACCGGTTTTATTTACAAATCCAAGGCACGGCCATGGGTGCGGCGTGCGCTCCGTCATATGCAAACCTGTTTCTCGGTTTTTGGGAACGACAGGTTTTTCAGGGTGACGGATCGCGCGCCGCAGACCCAGTGGTGGGCTGGTTTCGTTACATCGACGATGTCCTCATGATCTGGAGGGGTGACGGAACCAGCCTCTCCAATTTTATGCAATCGCTTAATGATAATTCTTTTAATTTAAAATTCACATACAAATTTCATGCACGTTATATTGATTTTTTGGATATTACTTTGTGTGTGGGGGAGGATGGGAATATTGAGACGGATCTGTACCGCAAAGATACTGCGGTCAATTCCCTGCTACATGCTTCCTCCGCACACAATTATTCCACTATTAGAGCCATCCCGGTTGGTCAATTCCTGAGGAACAGGCGGGTGTGTTCCACGGAGGCACGTTTTGAAAAGCAATCAGCCATACTTAGTGACCGCTTCAAAGATAGGGGATATAGTAGCCGTTGTATCAGGAGAGGGTATAGGCGAGCAAGACATATGAATAGGGAGGAGCTTTTGATTCCGAGAGTGGCGCCCCGAGAAACATCTAATGGGATCAGGTTCATTTCCACCTCCAATTGCCGCTGGGATCGGATCCGTGGGATCTTGTCAAAACATTGGTCGGTTTTGTGTACCGACAGTGCTCTATCAGAACATGTATCCTCTGGTCCTTTGATGACTCAACGTAGGGGGAAAAATTTGAAGGACTACCTTGTTAAAAGCCATTATGTCACCAAACAGCCGACACTCTTTGGTTCGGCTATTAGGCGAGTCGGTTGTTTCCCCTGTGGGTCTTGCGTTGCCTGCCCTAATGTCCTGCGATGTGGCACGTTTCAGTCATCAGATGGGAGCAGGGAGTATAAGATTCGTGATTACATATCATGTAACACCACACATGTAGTCTATTATGCTACCTGCCCTTGCTCCCTCATTTACATTGGCCTGACTTCGAGGGAACTCAAAGTCAGGACACGTGAACACGTGCGGGACATTAGGGCAGCCAGAGATATTGTAGACGCCGAGGCTTTGGCGTCCCTTAAAACACTTCCAAAACATTTTAGATCTTTTCACGGATCTGATCCCAGCGGCCTAAAGGTGCGGGGCATTGATAAAATTCATAGTGGAATTAGGGGTGGTAATGTGTGTCAGATTTTAGCACAACATGAGTGTCGGTGGATTGCCACCTTGGACACCATGGCCCCGAAGGGTCTAAATGAGAAGTTGTCATTTGCCCCCTTCCTTTAAGTTCGTCCTTCCCTTGGTGGCTCGGTGTCCACTTTGGCCTGGGGACACTGTGCAGCGAAGTTCTTGTTACATTTATAATAGTAATTTTTCATTTTCCCACCCTATTTTTTAGCGTTTTATTAATTCAATTGTGTTATGTGTTGTGTTTTTAGCTTTGTATTTACTGTATTTTTTACCCCAGATGCCCGGCGCTAGCCACTCGATATGCCTGCACCATCCATCATCACTCTATCCATCTAAAATGCATTAAAATAGTGACGTCCTATATATCAATATGGATTTATTGAAGATGTATCGACTCTGCATAACATCCTAGGACTTTCTTCATGCCGAGTGGATATTCTGTTGATTTATATACGGCGGTTTAATGTTGTGTTATTTTTCTGTTATTGTATATTTATTATACCAACACTGTATTGTGTCATGCACCATGTCACTTTATCTTCACTTAGGTTAACACTCAGAGGCTTTGGTGATTTTTACTGATCTTGATATATTAGCATCTTGCCTCTTTCATATTAGGACTTTTTACTTATTCACTCACTCACTTACCTACTAATGTTACAATTAATTGTCAGCATGAATTAGTGTGGACGGCCGACATATGGGGAGGGTTTTCTTGTGGTCGGCGTTATACGTCCCCATTGGTAGGTACGATTGTGACATCACCTAATGATGTTTTTACCTTCCACGTTCACTAGTCCTTTATTTACTGTTCTTCACCTGCATGGCCGCCGTTCGGGTTTTCCCTCTGCATGGACGCCACAGTGCGCACGCGCTGCTTCATCTGCGCACCGCGCATCCATTTCGGCGGCTATCCCCTGCGACGGTCTGCGCATGCCCCGTGACGTCATCTGGCAAGATTTTTGCCGCATGCGCAGACCGTACTGACGGCCCCTGGATGAGATGCGTACTTCCGGTCTGCAGTGATCGAGGCGCGTGCGCCGCATTTGTCGGCATCTGGGGCCATTGCTATTTAAACTCAGGGGACATAACATACGCTACTCCCCTTCTTGAAGAAGCACTCACGCGAAACGCGCGTCAAGGGGTCAGCAGGAGGACCGTCTTTACTGAATATTATGGGTGAGTGATGGCGTTCCATTGGGATCGGTATGGGGGGCTTTGGGCTCTTTTTTGTTTTTGGCAGCGTCTGTAGGAGTCCTTTGTTTAGAACCCGGATGCTGGAACACTTACTATTACTGACTTTCCCTCCTCCCCGTTTTCTGGTCTAGGTTTTGCCATACTCACTTTTTCATATGACACTTTTTTGGTCCTGATCACCTGCTGTATTAGTAGGTTCCTTGGATATTTCCCTCTCTGTATATTTGCCCTATGTTTGGGCCTATGTTATTGATTTTAGATGTATCAATAAAGAATTGTATTTTATCTTTTCAATTGATTGGTGTTTTTTATACTCCATGTTCTCTAGTTGTTTATATATCTTGGGAGTTTAACACCCACGGTCTTTTTTGACCGCATACATGCATTTACGTAGGGAGCAGGGATTTAGTCCCTCTCGGCCTGGAAATTTTGTTATATTTGTTTTGATTTTCGTTCTACGTGTGCACATAGCCTAAAGGGCTGAAGCGGGTAGCAGGCAGCAGCTTGCAGGAACAGGCGCAGAGGGTACTGGGGTAGTCCAGAGAGATGTAGAGAGACTTGGCAGGTACACTGGCGAGATAAACCGGAGTTAGCAAGGCATTTGCGGAACACTGGCACCCAGGTTCAAGGGACCTGGAAATAGCAACAGGAAACATTTGTTGCTCAGGCACCTGCCTTAGAGTAGAGGTGCCTGAAATAGCAAGTCGCTCAGCCATTGGTTGAGGCACTTTTAAAAAAAAATTGCGCTGTCTCTAAGAGACTGGGAGTGCGCGCATGCCCTTAGAGCCATACCAGGAAGCCTGCAGGGAGCATGCAGCGTCCAGAAAATAGCAGCAGGGTATGGACGCGTGGGACAAGGGACAAAGGCTAGAAAGGGTCGGTGCGCCTGCTGGGAATCATGCAGAGGCGCCACACCCGAGGTGAGAGGAGGGTACCGGGAAGTGGACCAGGAACAAGGAGTACTGAATCCCAGACACACTGAGGGGTGGAACCGTGACATTTTCCTGGACAGTGCGGCAAGGTTTAACTTGATCGACACTAGGTTTGTCCAGGTCCTCAATCCACATACACTTTCCAGACCTATACCCATAATCGCCATAGACTCTGCACCCTTGAGACAGATATTTTACTCAAGCCGTCCGAGGGTTACATCTTCAGTTAGGGGCCATGCACTCAGAAGTTATCTACTGTTATGTGCTAGATAGTCTCCCCTCTCCTGTGGTTCTTGGACTTCCTTGGTTCACTCTGCACAAACCTGTGGTAGATTGGCAGACTCGAGAAGTGGTAAAGTGGAGTGAGTATTGTCAAGGACACTGTGTGGGCACCCGGCTTGCAAGGGTGCATACCCAGTCTGTGCCTAAATACCTGTCGGTCTTTGGGGATGTGTTCTCGGAGCAGGGGTGCCAAGAACTTGCTCCACATTGTCCTTATGACTGCGCCATTAATTTTGTTCCTGGAACCATGCTGTCTAAGAGCAGACTATTTAATATCTCTGGTCCAGAGAGGCAAGCCATGAAGGACTATATCGCAGGGAGTTTGGAAATGGGGTATATCAGAACATCCTCATCCGCCATTGCTGTGGGGTTTTTCTTTGTAAAGAAGAAGGACGGGGGTTATGCCCCTGCCAAGATTTTCGCAAACTCAATCTGATCACGGTCCGGGATCCGTATTATCTCACTCTCATCCCAGGCCAATTTAGGAGCAAAATGGCTCTCTAAACTGGATCTAGGGGGGCATATACTGTAATCACATTCATATTCATATTATAGGGGGATGAGTGGAAAATAGCTTTAAATACACCTGAGGGACACTGAGATCCTTGTGATTCGATTTGGGTTGAAGAATGCTCCCACCGTCTTTCAGCACTTTGTAAATTACATCTTTAGTCACTTGGTAGGTAGATTTGTGTTAATCTATAATGATGACAATAATTTATTCACCTGACCTTGAGTCACATCAGGTACATGTCAGGCAGATCTTAAGGTACCTTCACACGAAACGACATCGCTAGCGATCCGTGACGTTGCAGCGTCCTCGCTAGCGATATCGTTTCGTTTGACACGCAGCAGCGATCAGGATCCTGCTGTGATGTCGCTGGTCGCTGAATAAAGTCCAGAACTTTATTTGGTCGTCCGATCGCTGTGTATCGTTGTGTTTGAAAGCAAAAGCAACGATACCAGCGATGTTTTACACTGGTAACCAGGGTAAACATCGGGTTACCAAGCGCAGGGCCGCGCTTAGTAACCCGATGTTTACCCTGGTTACCAGCGTAAAAGTAAAAAAAACAAACAGTACATGCTCACCTGCGGGTCCCCCAGCGTCTGCTTCATGACACTTACTGAGCGCCGGCCCTAAAGTGAAAGTGAAAGCACAGCGGTGACGTCACCGCTCTGCTGTTAGGGCCGGAGCTCAGTCAGTGTCAGGAAGCGGACGCTGGGGGACGCGCAGGTGAGCATGTACTGTTTTTTTTTTTACTTTTACGCTGGTAACCAGGGTAAACATCGGGTTACTAAGCGCGGCCCTGCGCTTAGCAACCCGATGTTTACCCTGGTTACCCGGGGGCCTCGGCATCGTTGGTCGCTGGAGAGCGGTCTGTGTGACAGCTCTCCAGCGATCAAACAGCGACGCTGCAGCGATCGGCATCGTTGTCGCTATCGCTGCAGCGTCGCTTCGTGTGAAGGTACCTTTACAAATACTCAGATACAAATAACAGCTCTGGCAAAAATTAAGATACCACTGCAAAATGTTCAGTTTGTCTGATTTTTCTCTTTACAGGTATATTTTTGAGTAAAATGTAAATTGTTCATTTATTCTAGAAACTTCTGACATGTCTCCGAATTTCCAAGCAATAAATTTTGTATATTTTTTCTGAAAAGGAGAAATGGTAAAAAAAAAACAGTGCTTTCAGACCTCAAATAACGCAAATAAAACAAGTTCATAATCATTTAGAAACAACAATACTAATGTTTTAACTCAGGAAGAGTTCAGTCAATATTTTGTGGAATAACCATGATTTTTAATCACAGCTTTCATGCGTCTTGGCATGCTTTCCTCCAGTCTTTCACACTGCTTCTGGTGCAAAAATGTAAGCAGTTCTTTGTTTGATGGCTTGTGACTATCCATCATCCTCTTAATTACACTCCAGAGGTTTTCAATGGGGTTCAGGTCTGGAGATTGGGCTGCCCATGACAGAGTTTTGATGTGGTGGTCTCAGGCTTTTGGGATTCTCCAACTACTACCGCAAGTTTATAAAACTTTTCGGTAGCCGCCAAGCCTCTGACGGATATGACTAGAAAGGGGACAGACTTTTCCAAGTGGTCCAGTCCGACCAGTGTGGCATTCAATATGTTGAAAAAGTGTTTTGCATCAGTGCCGATCCTCATATAGCCTGATGTTACTCAGCCTTTTAGCGTCAAAGTTGATGCGTCTGAGGTGGGGTGCGGGAGCTTCTCCTGTTAAATGGCATTCATACGCATTTTTTTTTTTTAAACTGTCACCTGAAAGAGAAATTATGAGATTGGTAACAGGGAACTCTTAATAATCATGAGTAATTATGTGGGCTTTTGAAGAGTGGAGTCATTTTCTGGAGAAAGCAGTTCATCCGGCTATGGTAATCACGAATCATAAGAATCTCGTATATTTAGAATCTGCAAAACGTCTAACACCTCGACAGGCAAGATGGGCATTGTTCTTCATCAGATTTAACTTTTTTGTCACATATAGTCTGGGGAACAAGAATATTAAGGCAGATGACTCATCTCATTGTTTTCCTAGGGGTGGAGAAAATTGTGAACCAGTTCCCATGCAACAAAAAGGGGTGGTAATTGCATCTGTATGCTCCGATCTTGAAAAAGAGGTTGTTGACGCTCAGGGGGACACCCCTGCTGCTTGTCCGTTAGGCAAACCGTTTGTGCCTGTGAATCTCCGTCTTAGTGAACATCATGATTCAGTCTTGGCCGGACATCCTGGTAATAAAGCCACCACTGATCTTCTTACTCTGTGATTTTTGTGGCCAGGGATACATCAGGATGTCCGGGAGTATGTAGGCGCCTGCAGTCTGTGTGCATTCTAAAACCCTCATACTCGTCCGTCAGGGTCTAGCAAACCATTGGCAATTCTCATCAGACCTTGGACTCATTTATCAGTCGATTTTATCACCAATCTACCCGTGTCAGCAAGGAATACTGTAATTTTGGTGGTAGAGGACAGATTCAGTAAAATGTCTCATTTTATTGTGCTATCCGCTTTACCTAACACCAAGACCTTGGCGCAAATTTTCATCAGAGATATTGTAAAATTACATGGGATCCCTACCGATATTGTTTCTAACTGGGGGTGCAGCTTATTTCCAAATTTTGGAAGGCGTTTCACCCGCTGTCTAATGAGCAAACTGAACGGGTTAATCAGAATCTTGAGACTTATGTTAGGTGTTTTGTGTCTGAGAATCAGGAGAATTGGGTTACCTACTTAATTCTAGCAGAATTTGCAGTAAATAATTGTTGTTATGAGTCTACTGGCAAGTCCCTGTTCTTCGGGGCATACGGGTTTCATCCTCACTTTGGCTAATTTACACTATGTTCCAAATTATTATGCAAATGACATTTTTCTCGGATTTTTCTAAATGGTCAGTGCAAATTACAGTCAGTCTAATAAAAGTCATCACCCGTTAGAGTATACATCGAATTTTATTGAACAAACCTCCCAATGATAACAGTATAATCTCCAAAATGAATAAAAACTCAAAATGCACTGTTCCAAATTATTAGGCACAGTAGTATTTCTAAACATTTGATATGTTTTAAAGAATTGAAAATGCTCATTTGTGGAATTTGCAGCATTAGGAGGTTGCATTCACTGAACAAAAAAGCTATTTAACTCCAAAACTCCTAACAGGCCAAGTTACATGTTAACATAGGAGCCCTTCATTGATATCACCTTCACAATTCTTGCATTCATTGAACTTGTGAGTTTATGGAGAGTTTCTGCTTGTATTTCTTTGCATGAAGTCAGAATAGCCTCCCAGAGCTGCTGTTTTGATGTGAACTGCCTCCCACCCTCATAGATCTTTTGTTTGATGATACTCCAAAGGTTCTCTATAGGGTTGAGGTCAGGGGAAGATGGTGGCCACACCATGAGTTTATCTCCTTTTATGCCCATAGCAGCCAATTACTCAGAGGTATTCATTGTCATGCATGAAGATTATTTTGTTCCTGAAGGCACGTTTCTGCTTTTTAGACCATGGAAGAAAGTTGTCAGTCAGAAACTCTACTTACTTTGCTGAAGTCATTTTCACACCTTCAGGAACCTTAAAGGGCCCTACCAGCTGGTTCCCCATGATTCCAGCCCAAAACATGACTCCTCCACCTCCTTGCTGACGTCGCAGCCTTGTTGGGACATGGTGGCCATCCACCAACCATCCACTACTCCATCCATCTGGACCATCCGGGGTTGCTCGACACTCATCAGTAAACAAGACTGTTTGAAAATTAGTCTTCATGTATGTCTGGGCCCAATGCAACCGTTTCTGCTTGTGAACACTGTTTAGGAGTGGCCGAATAGTAGGTTTACGCACCACAGCAAGCCTTTGAAGGATCCTACACCTTGAGGTTCGAGGGACTCCAGACGCACCAGCAGCTTCAAATAACTGTTTGCTGCTTTATAATGGTATTTTGGCAGCTGCTCTCTTAATCCAATGAATTTGTCTGCCAGAAAACTTCCTCATTATGCCTTTATTTGCATGAACTCTGTCTGTGCTCTGTTTCAGTCACAAATCTCATCAGAGTATGATGATCACTCTTAAGTTTTCGGGAAATATCAAATTTTTTCATACCTTGTCCAAGGCATTGCACTATTTAACGCTTTTCAGCAGCAGAGAGATCCTTTTTATTTCCCATATTGCTTGAAACCTGTGACCTGCATAATAATGTGGAACATCATTTTTGAGTAGTTTTCCTTTAATTAGAATCACCTGGAAAACTAATTATCACATGTGTTTAAGATTGATTTCAGTGATTCATTGAGTTCTGAGACACAATACCATCCACAAGTTTATTTGAAAAACAAAACAATTAAATCTTTAAGACACTTAAATCCAATTTGCATAATAATTTGGAACACAGTGTAATAGGAATTTAATAGGAATCGTTCTTCTGAAATACCTGAAGACAGATTTTCATTCTCAATTATTTCTGTGTGGCAAGGGGTTATTGATAATTTGAGGAAGATAGGGTTCAAATATAAGAGTGTAGCTCATCGGAGATGTTTGGTGGGTCTGTTGGTGACACGGTGTGTGGTAACCCTAAGGAACATTACGTTGAAGGTTCCCTCTTGGAAACTGGGTCCAAAGTTCTTCAGTCCTTATAAGATCGTAGCTGTCGTCAATCCTGTAGCATTTTGCCTTGTCATCCATCTTTAGGAGCCATAATGTGTTTTTTGTAAAAAAAAAAATACGTTGTGTCCTCAATACCATCATCGCTACGCCATCTGAGAGGAGATCCCTCAGGAGAACATCTGCCGCCTCATCAAGACCATGCCCAGGTGTTGTAGGGAGGTCATACAGGCATGTGTAAGCCACGCAGACTACTGAGCATCATTTCCTTGTCTTATGGCATTTTCACTGAAGTTGGATCAGCCAGTAATTTGATTTTCCACTTTAATTTTGAGTACAATCCAAATCCAGACCTCCATGGGATATTAATTTTGATTTACATTGATCATTTATTAATATTATTATTTATTTATATAGCACCATTAATTCCATGGTGCTGTACATGAGAAAGGGGTTACATACAGGGTTATAGATATAATTTACAGTACACAAATTTACGATGACAGACTGGTACAGAGGGGAGAGGACCCTGTCCTTGCGGACTTACATTCTACGGGATACTGGGAAAGAGACAGAAGGTCGGGGATGTGGCAGCTCGGGTGGTTGGTGAGGCAGCAGCTCGGGTGGTTGGTGAGGCGGCAGTGCGGGTGGTTGGTGAGGCGGCAGCACGGGTGGTTGGTGAGGCAGCAGAATGGTTGTTGCAGGCTGTAGGCTTTCCTGAAGAGATGGGTCTTCAGGTTCCGTCTGAAGGATCTGAGGGAGGTGGGTAATCGGATGTGTTGAGGAGTGGAATTCCAGAGGATGGGGATATTCGTGAGAAATCTTGGAGGCGGTTGTGTGAGGAACGAATAAGTGCAGAGGAGAGTAGGAGGTCTTGGGAGGATCGAAGATTGCGTGAGGGAAGATAGTGGGAGATTAGTTCAGAGATATAGAGAGGGGACAGGTTGTGGATGGCTTTGTAGATCAGTGTTAGTAGTTTGAACTGGATTCGTTGGGGAATTGGGAGCCAGTGGAGGGATTTGCAGAGGGGAGAAGCAGGGGAGTAGCGAGGAGAGAGGTGGATTAGCCGAGCAGCAGAGTTGAGGACAGACTGGTGTGGTGCAAGGGAGTTAGCGGGGAGGCCACAGAGGAGGGTGTAGCAGTAATCGAGGTGGGAGATGATGAGGGCATGCACAAGAGTTTTAGTACATTGTGGGGTGAGGAAGGGAGTCTGGCAATATTTTTGAGTTTGAGGCGACAGGAGGTGGCAAGAGTTTGGACATGCGGTTTGAAGGACAGGGCAGAGTCGCGAGTTACCCCGAGGCAGCGCATTTCAGGTGCGGGAGAGAGCATGATGCCGTTTACCATAGTAGATAGATCAGGTAGGGGGGATACGCGTGATGGGGGAAAGATGATGAGTTTGGTTTTGTCTACATTGAGTTTTAGGAAGCGAGAGTTGAAGAAGGAGGATATGGCTGATAGACACTCCAGGATTCTGGACAGCAGAGAGGTGACATCTGGGCCAGAGAGGTAGATCTGAGTGTCGTCCGCATACCGGTGGTACTGGAAGCCATGGGACTTTATGAGTTGTCCTAGGCCAAGAGTATAGATGGAAAAAAGTAGGGGCCCTAGGACAGAGCCTTGAGGGACTCCAAAAGAGAGAGGGCGGGATGAGGATGTAGTGTGGGAGTGGGAAATGCTAAATGTGTGGTCGGAAAGGTATGAGGCGATCCAGGACAGGACAAGGCCTTTGATGCCAAGGGAAGAAAGAATCTGTAGCAGTAGGCACTGGTCGACTGTCTCGAAAGCAGAGGACAGGTCGAGATGGAGGAGGACGGAAAACTGTCTGTTAGCATTGGCTATGAGTAAGTCATTAGTAATTTTGGTCAGAGCAGTTTCGGTGGAGTGGTGGGGGCGGAAACCAGATTGGAGGTTGTCAAGGAGAGAGTTAGATGAGCGGTGAGAGGAAAGTTGAGCATGGACATGCTGCTCAAGGAGTTTGGAAGCAAACGGGAGCAGTGATATGGGGCGATAGCTGGGCATAGCAGTTGGGTCAAGGTTAGCTTTTTTGAGGATGAGTGTGATGGTGGCATGTTTGAAGGCAGAGGGGAAGGTACCAGAAGATAACGATAGGTTGAAGAGATGGGTTAGGGCTGGAATGAGCATGTAAGTGAGGATGGGAGTAGGTGGGAAGGGATGGGGTCAAGTGCACAGGTGGTGAGGTGTGATTTGCAAAGGAGGTGAGTAAGTTCTCCTTCATTTAGGTTTTATTGTTCTCAACTGGAATATTTAATTCAGTGATATATGGGATGTGGTATTTTAGCATTCCCTTTATTTTTTTGAGCGGTGTACATTGGGATGGCAGTACAGGAAAGATGCTAATAGGAGTTTGCTATAAGCCTCCTAATACAGCTGAACAGGTAGATGATGAAATGATGCAACAAATAATAATGGCGTCCTTACTAGGGGGGATTTTAACTATCCATACATTAAATGGAACATAGAATCTTCTGGCTTTCTTGAACTGCTAAGAACTAGTGATGAGTGAATATACTCGTTACTCGAGATTTCCCGAGCGTGCTCGGGTGTCCTCCGAGTATTTGTAAGTGCTCGGAGATTTAGTTTTCCTCACCTCAACTGAACGATTTACATCTGTTAGCCAGCTTGATTACATGTGGGGATTCCCTAGCAACCAGGCAACCCCCACATATACTCATGCTGGCTAACAAATGTAAGTCATTCAGCTGCGGCGAAGAAAACTAAATCTCCGAGCACTGAAAAATACTCAGAGGACACCCGAGCGTGCTCGGGAAATCTCGAGTAACGAGTATATTCGCTCATCACTACTAAGAACTTGTAGCATTTAGCACAATTACCCCTCTGTTGCTAAATGAACCAACCAGGTAAGATAATTTACTGGATCTGGTCTTGTCAAGCAGACCAGATACAATTTTATATCTACAGGTCCGGGAGCATTTGGGATGCAGCGTCCATAATATGGCAAAATTCAATAAAACATTTCAAAGGGGAAATGCAAAAACCTATTACTTTAGGAAAGCCGTCACTTATGTTGTGTACCTTCTTCCAAAACTTTCTTTTTATGTCTTTAGGGAGTTTACTCTCCCGATAGGTCATTTAGGGCTAGACCCCACATATATGGACCCAACTGATGTACAGGGATACCTGCTATACTTACCACAAGAGCAGTCGGGTATGTAAGATACGCCTTCTCTCCTCTCCTTATTGTTCCTACTCTCACCTCCTATCTTGTGCACCAACACAGCTGTGCCATGATATATTTCACTAATGCAACATACAACATGTGACATGCAACATACCACATGCGACATGCAACATACCACATGCGACATGCGACATACCACATGTACCATGCGACATACTACATGCGACATACCACATGCGACATGCAACATACCACATGCACCACGCTACATACAACATGCAACATACTGTACATACATACAGAACATGCAACATACATAACATACATACAGTACATACATACATACAGTACATACATACAGACATACAGTACATTAAACAGAGTACATACTCACCATCACCTTGTCACCTTGATCCCCGAAGCCAATGTCACCTGTAACAAATAATAAACAAACAATAAACTCTCTGATCCGCAGAAATCCAATTAAAAGGAGTGTCCCTGGATGATCTCCCTTGGCGAATAGCCACATCAGCTGATGTGACCGCTCTCCAGGCCAGGGGCTCCAGGAATACAATGATGGAAAATAGAGAAAATAG
This sequence comes from Ranitomeya variabilis, assembly GCF_051348905.1. Lineage (NCBI taxonomy): Eukaryota > Metazoa > Chordata > Amphibia > Anura > Dendrobatidae > Ranitomeya > Ranitomeya variabilis. Next base: position 757,978,729 of record NC_135232.1, read on the forward strand.
TCCCTAGTCTAACTTCTGGCACTGCTGTGTGGGAAAAATCCCAGGCAGCTTTGCCATAAAGTGAGACTCTGAACTAAGGTAACCTCAGTGATACACAGCAGGAGCCATTATCTCCTGTCAGTGTGTCACTGGAGGGCCTATAGAGCGGTGACATCACCCGATGTCACTGTTCTATAGGGGAGATCATCGTGGGACACTCGTTATTAATTGGACTACGGCGGAAAGTAAGTATATGGTTTATTTATTCTTTTTTCTTTTTTTGCAGGCGCTCCAGTATGGTAAGTATGGTAAAATTAAGAATATTAAAATACTTTTTTCTGGCTGTGTCTTTATTTATATTTTTTTTATACTTTCACTACTATAGGATTAGTAATGGATAGGCGTCTTATTGATGCCTCTCCATTATTAACCGGGCTTAATGTCACTTTACATTAGCAAGGTGACATTAACCCCTTATTACCCCATATCCCACCGCTACATTCCTGGGGCGGCTGCGGGCTGGTATTTGTAGCCGGGGGGGGGGGGGGCAAATATCCATGGCCCCTCTTTAGGCTATGAATATCAGCCCGCAGCTGTCTGCGTAGCCTTTCTGGCTATAAAATATAGGGGACCCCACCTCATTTTTTTTTGGGGGGTCCCATTTTAATAGCCAGTTAAGGCTGCGCAGACAGCTGCGGGCTGATATTCATAGCCTTGGAGGGGCCATGGGTATTATCCCCTTCCCAGGCTACAAATATTGGCCCCCGGCCGTCGGCTTTCCCCCTCTGGCGCAGAAAATTGCGCGGGAGCCCACGCCATTTTTTTAACGCTTTTATGTTAAAAACTAAATGTTTCTTACTAAACATCTGCCTTGCTATTATATATCTATGCATAATCTAACTATAGATATATTTGTCGATAGAGATATCTATAGAAATATAGATATATCTATCCATATATCTAACTATCCATACATCTATCCAGATATATCTAGAGATAGATATATGAATAGATAGATCTATGCATCTATAGACCTATCTATATATGTCTATCTGCCTATCCATCTCATTCATTCTTTCTATCTGTCTAGCTATCTGTGTGTGTAATGGAGTGTGGGTTGGACAAATGTAAAAGAGGAGGTAGGACAATAATGACTTCCTAACATTTTTTTTTTGTTTTAAAATACATCTTTATTTAGGTTTCACAAATGCTTTAAAAACCGCATCCAAATCTGCCTAAAAAAATAATCAAAAAAGCGCTAGCAAGGCGCCCAAAAATGCATCAAAACTTATCAAAAACAAAGCTGCATTTTCTGGCAGCAAATTCAGATTTTGTGCAACCAAATCTGAAACGTGTGCACACAGCCTAAGACTCTTTTTGCATTTATATATTTTTGTCTATTTTTGGTGCTATTTCTTCCATAGTTATGTCGGGACCACACTCAGTCGGAGCAGCCTTTGGAAGTGGGGAATCACCAGAAATAATACACAAGACACGTCTCGTATAGTATATCACTGGGAAGCCTCTGAAGCACGCCTGCCTTCAAGGTGCTATCCCCTCTTTATATAGTTGTACAGGTAGTTTCAGTGGTTATACAAGTTTTGCTTGTTTAAACAAAGAGAGAAAAGAGAAGACAAAAAAAAACAGTTTCGGCTATGTGATAGTTTCACAACAAACAAAACAGTACAGTTTCGCCTAAGTGGCAGTTTCACAAACAAAAAATAGGATTTCACACTATAGCTAAAATGTCCTTGAATGGACAGGTCAATATTGATCACAAATTCTTTTTGGTTCATTGAGGTAACCATTTGTTCCGCTCTTCACAATCCCCCCTTTGACATATTCCATTCAAAACCTTGTCATATAGACGATTATTTTAGTCATTCTTTTTGTGATATTACAAAAAAAAAACAAAAAAAACAACTTTATATTCTCGCATCCATTACACAAAATTTATTTGTGCATACCGAGATACCCTTGAGTACAACCTTGAATAATACATATATAATTACAATAACTATAACTGTATGTATTAGGCTTTGCATAATCCCGGTAACCCATTCACCGATCCCCCTGAACCAATTGGCCGGGTTAAGAAAAGAAAAGGTATCTGACCACCAGCTATCCTTATTTTGGTCATTGTCTTTGTCATACTGATCCCTGAGTCGTTGTACGTCTTCTAATTTAAATCTCATACTCATAGTACTATTCGGGTCTATATAATGACAGCAGGTGGGTCCGATGATTTGACACATACCCCCTTGTGAGGCAGTTAGGTAATCCAATACCAGGGTATGTTGGTTAGTGACTATTATAAGCTGATTCTGTACAGCTATACTAGTATTTAATATGTCCAATATATCCCAAATCTGGTCATCTAGATAATCCGTGGCTCTAACTAATTTATCCCACATCTGTGTTAACATAGGATAAATAAAAATGGTACTAGCAATTTTGTTGGGAATTCCCATTTGTACTATATGTGGCCTCCCCGAGGGACGTGGTGAGTTATCTGCAGCTCTTTTATACAGTGTGTGCTTGGGCACGGCTTGCATCAGAGGAAGGGGTGGCTGTCATGATCTCAATGGCAAGAGAACATAGCATGAGCATATATAGGAACTAGCTCTTGGAAGATGGGAACTGAGCTGACCATGAACTAAACCTAACGCACAACTAGCAGTGGCCGGGTAGCATGCCTACGTTGGTTCTAGATGCCCAGCCCAGCCGGAGGACTAAATAAAGCTAGCAGAGGAAAATATTAGTCCTAGCTCACCTCTAGAGAAATACCCCGAAAGGAGACAGAGGCCCCCCACATGTATTGGCGGTGAGTTGAGATGAAATAACAAACGTAGTATGAAAATAGGTTTAGCAAATTTGAGGTCCACTTACTACATAGCAGAAGACAGAAAGGACACTTTCATGGTCAGCTGAAAACCCTATCAAAAAACACCATCCAGAAATTACTTTAAAACTCTGGCATTAACTCATAACACCAGAGTGGCAATTCCCGTTCACAAGAGCTTTCCAGACACAGTAACGAAACTACAGCTGTGAACTGGAACAAAATGCAAAAACAAACATGGACAAGAGTCCAACTTATCTAGTAGTTGTCTAGGAGCAGGAACAAGCACAGAGAGGCTTCTGATAACATTGTTGACCGGCAAGCAACTAACAGAGCAGCAAGGTTATATAGCGACTCCCACATCTTGATGGGAACAGGTGAACAGAGAAGATGAAGACACCAGTTCAATTCCACCAGTAGCCACCGGGGGAGCCCAGAATCCAAATTCACAACAGTACCCCCCCCTCAAGGAGGGGGCACCGAACCCTCACCAGAACCACCAGGGCGATCAGGATGGGCCCTATGAAAGGCACGAACCAGATCGGAGGCATGAACATCAGATGCATTCACCCAAGAATTATCCTCCTGGCCGTATCCCTTCCACTTGACCAGATACTGGAGTCTCCGTCTGGAAACACGAGAGTCCAAAATTTTCTCCACAACGTACTCCAACTCACCCTCAACCAACACCGGAGCAGGAGGCTCAACGGAAGGCACAACCGGTACCTCATACCTGCGCAATAATGACCGATGAAAAACGTTATGAATAGAAAAGGATGCAGGGAGGTCCAAACGGAAGGAAACAGGGTTAAGAATCTCCAATATCTTATACGGGCCGATAAACCGAGGCTTAAACTTAGGAGAAGAGACCCTCATAGGGACAAAACGAGAAGACAACCACACCAAATCCCCAACAGAAAGCCGAGGACCAACACGACGGTGGCGGTTGGCAAAAAGCTGAGTCTTCTCCTGGGACAACCTCAAATTGTCCACCACCTGCCCCCAGATCTGATGCAATCTCTCCACCACAGCATCCACTCCAGGACAATCCGAAGATTCCACCTGACCAGAGGAAAATCGAGGATGAAACCCCGAATTACAGAAAAACGGGGACACCAAAGTGGCAGAGCTGGCCCGATTATTGAGAGCGAACTCCGCCAATGGCAAAAAAGCAACCCAATCATCCTGGTCAGCAGACACAAAACACCTCAGATATGTCTCCAGGGTCTGATTAATCCGCTCGGTCTGGCCATTCGTCTGAGGATGGAAAGCGGACGAAAAAGATAAATCTATGCCCATCCTAGCACAGAATGCCCGCCAAAATCTAGACACGAATTGGGTCCCTCTGTCAGAAACGATATTCTCAGGAATACCATGCAAACGAACAACATTTTGAAAAAACAGAGGAACCAACTCGGAAGAAGAAGGTAACTTGGGCAGAGGAACCAAATGGACCATCTTAGAAAAACGGTCACACACCACCCAGATGACAGACATCTTCTGAGAAACAGGCAGATCTGAAATAAAATCCATCGAGATGTGCGTCCAAGGCCTCTTAGGAATAGGCAAGGGCAACAATAATCCACTAGCCCGAGAACAACAAGGCTTGGCCCGAGCACAAACGTCACAAGACTGCACAAAGCCTCGCACATCTCGTGACAGGGAAGGCCACCAGAAGGACCTTGCCACCAAATCCCTGGTACCAAAAATGCCAGGATGACCTGCCAACGCAGAAGAATGAACCTCAGAGATGACTCTACTGGTCCAATCATCAGGAACAAACAGTTTATCAGGTGGGCAACGATCAGGTCTCTCCGCCTGAAACTCCTGCAAGGCCCGCCGCAGGTCTGGAGAAACGGCTGACAATACCACTCCATCCTTAAGGATACCTGTGGGCTCAGAGTTACCAGGCGAGTCAGGCTCAAAACTCCTAGAAAGGGCATCCGCCTTAACATTCTTAGAACCCGGTAGGTATGACACCACAAAATTAAACCGAGAGAAAAATAATGACCAGCGCGCCTGTCTAGGATTCAGGCGCCTGGCGGTCTCAAGATAAATCAAATTTTTGTGGTCAGTCAATACCACCACCTGATGTCTGGCCCCCTCAAGCCAATGGCGCCACTCCTCAAAAGCCCACTTCATGGCCAAAAGCTCCCGATTCCCAACATCATAATTCCGCTCAGCGGGCGAAAATTTACGGGAAAAGAAGGCACAAGGCCTCATCACGGAGCAGTCAGAACTTTTCTGCGACAACACTGCCCCAGCTCCGATCTCAGAAGCGTCGACCTCAACCTGAAAAGGTAGAGCAACATCAGGCTGACGCAACACAGGGGCAGAGGAAAAACGGCGCTTAAGCTCCCGAAAGGCCTCCACAGCATCAGGGGACCAATCAGCAACATCAGCACCCTTCTTAGTCAAATCGATCAATGGCTTAGCAATATCCGAAAAACCAGCAATAAATCGACGATAAAAGTTAGCAAAGCCCAAAAATTTCTGAAGACTCTTAAGAGAAGAGGGCTGCGTCCAATCACAAATAGCTTGAACCTTGACAGGATCCATTTCAATGGAAGAGGGGGAAAAAATATATCCCAAAAAGGAAATCCTCTGTACCCCAAAAACACACTTAGAACCCTTCACACACAAAGAATTAGACCGCAAAACCTGAAAAACCCTCCTGACTTGCTGGACATGAGAGTCCCAGTCATCCGAAAAAATCAGAATATCATCCAGATACACAATCATAAATTTATCCAAATAATCGCGAAAAATATCATGCATAAAGGACTGGAAAACTGACGGAGCATTAGAAAGACCAAAAGGCATCACTAAATACTCAAAGTGGCCCTCGGGCGTATTAAATGCGGTTTTCCACTCATCCCCCTGCCTGATTCGCACCAAATTATACGCCCCACGAAGGTCAATCTTAGAGAACCACTTGGCCCCCTTTATGCGAGCAAACAAATCAGTCAGCAACGGCAATGGGTATTGATATTTAACAGTGATTTTATTCAAAAGCCGATAATCAATACATGGTCTCAAAGAGCCGTCTTTTTTTTTGACACAAAGAAAAAACCGGCTCCTAAGGGAGATGACGATGGACGAATATGTCCCTTTTCCAAGGACTCCTTTATATATTCTCGCATAGCAGCATGTTCAGGCACAGACAGATTAAATAAACGACCCTTTGGGTATTTACCACCCGGGATTAAATCTATGGCACAATCGCACTCTCGGTGCGGAGGTAACGAACCAAGCTTGGATTCTTCAAAGACGTCACGATAGTCAGACAGGAACTCAGGAATTTCAGAGGGAATGGATGATGAAATGGAAACCACAGGTACATCCCCATGAGCCCCCTTACATCCCCAGCTCAACACAGACATAGCTCTCCAGTCGAGGACTGGGTTGTGAGATTGCAGCCAAGGCAATCCTAGCACCAAATCATCATGTAGATTATACAGCACCAGAAAGCGAATAATCTCCTGGTGATCCGGATTAATACGCATAGTTACTTGTGTCCAGTATTGTGGTTTATTATTAGCCAATGGGGTGGAGTCAATCCCCTTCAGAGGAATAGGAGTCTCCAAAGGCTCTAAATCATACCCACAGCGTTTGGCAAAGGACCAATCCATAAGACTCAAAGCGGCGCCAGAGTCGACATAGGCGTCCGTGGTAATAGATGACAAAGAGCAAATCAGGGTCACAGATAGAATAAATTTAGACGGTAAGGTGCAAATGGAAACAGATTTACCAAGCTTTTTAGTGCGCTTAGAGCATGCTGATATAACATGAGTAGAATCACCACAATAGAAACACAACCCATTTTTCCGTCTAAAATTCTGCCGCTCGCTTCGGGACAGAATTCTATCACACTGCATACTCTCTGGCGACTTCTCAGTGGACACCGCCAGATGGTGCACTGGTTTGCGCTCCCGCAAACGCCTATCGATCTGAATAGCCATTGTCATGGACTCATTCAGACCCGCAGGCACAGGGAACCCCACCATAACATCCTTAATGGCATCAGAGAGACCCTCTCTGAAAGTCGCCGCCAGGGCGCACTCATTCCACTGAGTAAGCACAGACCATTTACGGAATCTTTGGCAGTAAATTTCCGCTTCATCTTGCCCCTGAGATAGGGACATCAAAGTTTTTTCTGCCTGAAGCTCCAAATGAGGTTCGTCATAAAGCAACCCCAAGGCCAGAAAAAACGCATCCACATTGAGCAACGCAGGATCCCCTGGTGTCAATGAAAAAGCCCAGTCTTGAGGGTCGCCCCGGAGCAAGGAAATCACAATCCTGACCTGCTGTGCAGGGTCTCCGGCAGAGCGAAATTTCAGAGACAAAAATAATTTGCAATTATTTCGAAAATTCTGAAACCCAGATCTATTCCCCGAGAAAAATTCCGGCAAAGGAATTCTCGGCTCAGATACAGGTGCATGACAAACAAAATCTTGCAAATTTTGTACCTTCGTGGCGAGATTATTCAAACCTGCAGTTACACTCTGAAGATCCATTACAAACAGGTGGACACAGAGCCATTCAAGGGTTAAGAGGAGGTAAGAAGCAGCTAGACAGCAATTAAGGGCTAGGCAGCAAAACTCTGAGGGGAAAAAAAAAAAAAATTTCCCTTCAACACTTCTTTTTCTCCTGCTTCAGCCCAAACAATTAACACTTTGCGGGCCGGTCAAACTGTCATGATCTCAATGGCAAGAGAACATAGCATGAGCATATATAGGAACTAGCTCTTGGAAGATGGGAACTGAGCTGACCATGAACTAAACCTAACGCACAACTAGCAGTGGCCGGGTAGCATGCCTACGTTGGTTCTAGATGCCCAGCCCAGCCGGAGGACTAAATAAAGCTAGCAGAGGAAAATATTAGTCCTAGCTCACCTCTAGAGAAATACCCCGAAAGGAGACAGAGGCCCCCCACATGTATTGGCGGTGAGTTGAGATGAAATAACAAACGTAGTATGAAAATAGGTTTAGCAAATTTGAGGTCCACTTACTACATAGCAGAAGACAGAAAGGACACTTTCATGGTCAGCTGAAAACCCTATCAAAAAACACCATCCAGAAATTACTTTAAAACTCTGGCATTAACTCATAACACCAGAGTGGCAATTCCCGTTCACAAGAGCTTTCCAGACACAGTAACGAAACTACAGCTGTGAACTGGAACAAAATGCAAAAACAAACATGGACAAGAGTCCAACTTATCTAGTAGTTGTCTAGGAGCAGGAACAAGCACAGAGAGGCTTCTGATAACATTGTTGACCGGCAAGCAACTAACAGAGCAGCAAGGTTATATAGCGACTCCCACATCTTGATGGGAACAGGTGAACAGAGAAGATGAAGACACCAGTTCAATTCCACCAGTAGCCACCGGGGGAGCCCAGAATCCAAATTCACAACAGGTGGCTGTACTGAAACTGAGCTGTAGATTTTCAGTGGGGACCTGTCCTAAATCAGTTAATCCAGTCTTAGGCTACGTTCACACGTTCAGTTTTTTCATCAGTTTTTTTTCCTGTCCTGTTTTGAAAATCCGCAGCTAAAATTCAGCGCTGATTTTAGCTGCGGATTTTGATCCTTTTTCTTCTGCGGATTCCACTGCGGGTTTCCAAATGCAGTTTCCTATTGGTGCTGCTGGAAACCCGCAGCGGAATCCGGAGAAAGAATTGACATGTTACTTCTTTTTTCCGCAGGCAAATCCGCGCGGATTTTCCTGGGGAAAAAAGGATCGTCGGCACAGCGGATTTTGTTTTCCATTGGGTTACATTGTACTGTAACCTACATGGAAAACGGATGCGGATCCGCAGCTGAAATTCCGCTCCGGATCCGCACCAAAAAACGCACCGTGTGAACATAGCCTTATTCCTAGGTACCCATGCTCCTCCTCTGAGTGCTAAATATTGTAAGTTGCCTATTTTTCCTGTAAGATTGCCCTGCCACCAAGGAAATTCTACCCATCCCACAACTGGTATGGCGATTGTAGTATTCCATAGTCTAGTATTGCCAGGTTGGTTGTTGGCCAGGTTGTCTGAACAATTAGGCCAAGCGAATATTTCTTCAGCTGACACGGGAACTGCTAGAAAAGGTATACTTGTGGCTGATACTGGTGAATGGGTACAGATCCAACAATCTGCCAGGGGTTGCGTATTATTTAACAAATCATGCACTAATTTTCTATGATGTTGTACGAATCTATTGTTCAAAGGGGCTAGAGAATTCAATCTTTCCCATGCCTCCGTTGAGGTTAACATTATTAACATCAATATCATGAGTCTTATACTGCTTTTTTGCAATGGCTTGCATGTATCCATGATGCCTTTCCTTCAAGCTTGACTGCTGTTGGAGTTGTTAACAGGACTTGGAAAGGTCCGTCAAATCTCGGTTCCAGAGTCTTTCTGGTGTGTCTTTTCACGTAGATTTGATCACCAGGTTCCAACTTGTGGCCTCCTTCGAGATTTTCTGGATCTGGAAGGGAAGCAAAAACTTGCGAATGCACTTTAGTTAAACGTTTTTGTAATTCTTGTACATAAGCAGTTAAAGTCTCAGTATTCAACATCAGTTGTTGTGGAAAATAACAACCCAAATTTGCTGCTCTACCAAAAAGAATCTCATGTGGTGATGGTGACAGCTTAGCCTTCCCCCTTGGGGCGTTTCGGATGGAATACAGGGCAAGTGGTAGACACTCGGTCCAAGGCTTTCCTGTTTCTGCCATGGCCTTCTGGATTTTTAATTTTATTGTTCCATTTAATCTTTCCACTTTACCTGAACTCTGTGGGTGATACGGAGTGTGAAACTGGTTTTCTACTCCCAACATTTTCATAACATTCTGGAATATTTCTCCAGTAAAATGGGTACCCCTATCTGACTCGATCACCTCAGGCATGCCGTAACGGGGTATCAGTTCATGTGCTATTTTAATGGCAGTAGTTTTTGCTGAGGCTTTACGAACTGGATAAGCCTCTGGCCACCCTGAGAACATGTCCACACACACAAGCACATATTCGTATCCATTGTACCTAGGAAGCTGGATGTAGTCGATCTGGAGTCTTTGAAAGGGATACAGTGGTCTTACATGATGCTTGGTTGGGGTTTTAATGGTCTGACCTGGATTGTGTGCCAGGCATATAGCGCATGCAGCACACATGTTCCGAGCGAAATTACCAAAGCCTTGAGCCAACCACCTTTCTTTTACCTTGAGCGTCATACCGTTTGCCGATACATGCGTAGGTAGGTGGAGGTCACTCGCCACTGCGGGGTACCAGGCTCTGGGTAAACACAACAAAGTTCCTTTTTTCCATAATCCTTGCTGATCTTCTGCCCCTTTTTTCTGCCACTGCCCTCGTTCTTCGTCGTCTACCTGTTTCTGAGCTTCCTTCAATCTCTCATCATCATCTTCAGAGCTATCTAGTGTGTGGGCATGATGTAAGGGTTTACGTGCTGCCTGTTTTGCTGCTTTGTCGGCTTTATCGTTACCCCTGGCTTCCTCGGTGTCGAGTCTCACATGTGCAGCTACCTTTATCACCGCTATTTCTTTAGTTTCTTGTGCTGCCTCCAGAATCTGTCTAATGAGGGAGGCATGTTTAACAGGTTGGCCTGAAGCAGTCATATAACCTCTGGCTCTCCATATTACGCCAAAATCGAAAATAATGCCATGTGCATATCTAGAATCAGTGTATATGTTTGCTGTCTGATCTTTGGCTATTTTTAGAGCTTCAACTAATGCCGTAAGTTCTGCTTCTTGTGCAGACTGATTAGCAGGGAGAGGTTCTGCTTTCAGCACTTCATGCTGAGTTACTACCGCATAACCTGTATGAAATTGTCCATTCATATCTGCATATCTACTGCCATCTATGAAAAGTTCAAATGTAGCATTACAGAGTGGCTTGTCACGTACATTACGTAAGCCCTGAGTCTCTTGTTCCATTAATTGTACACAATCATGCATTGACTCTGATGGGTCAAAGGAGTTGGAGAGTGCAGTTTCCTCAGGTATGGTACCCCCCTCAGACTCTAAAGGGAGCAAAGACGCAAGATTAAGAGTCTGAACCCTGGCAAAGGAAATGTTGGGCGGCAGTAGTAGGGAACATTGGAGACGGAGGTGTCTGGCCATTGAAATATGTTTAGGTTGGACCTGGTTAAGAATGCCATGTACATCATGAGTGGTCTGAACTAGAAGTGGGTGATCAAGAACAATCTCAGAAGCTTTATCTAATAACAGTGAAATTGCGGCTACTACTCTTACACAAGAAGGTGCGGCTCTAGCTACAGGGTCCAGATGAGCTGACATGTATGCCACCGGTCTCTGTTTGTTTCCATGTTTTTGTGTGAGCACCCCTGTAGCATGTGAGGATATCTCAGCTGCCATCAATTGAAAAGGTTTAGTGTAGTCTGGGAGTCCCAAAGCCGGAGCTGATACCAGTGCTGTTTTCAAAGAGGAAAATGACTGTTTAGCCTCTTCACTGAGTGAATATGGCGTGTTGGCAATACAGTCATATAAAGACTGCATGAGTTGACTTGCATGTATGATCCACTGTCTACAGTGTGAAACAATATCCAGGAAAGCACGCAGCTGTTTGTGATTCCTGGGTTCAAGCATGTTACGTATGGCTTCCGTACGTTGAGGTGTGAGGTGTCTGATGTCCTGTGATATGCAGTGACCTAAGAACACGACTGTTTGTTGACAAGCCTGGAGTTTCTGTCTATTTACTTTACAGCCTTCTTGCGCTAGGAAAATTAAGAAATTAACAGTTGAGGTAACTGCCGTCTGCTCATCAGGGCAGCAAATAAGTAAGTCATCTACATACTGTAGAATGACTACTCCTGGTTCTGGGGTGAAATTTTTCAGCACGGTCTGCATTGCTTCAGAGTACAAAGTCGGTGAGTGTACCATACCTTGTGGCAATCTTGTCCATGCTAATTGTTTACCCTTGAATGTAAAGGCAAACAAATGCCAACAGTTCTTATGTAGTGGCACAGAAAAAAATGCGTTTGATAAGTCAATTACCGTAAAATATGCAGCAGTGCTGGGAATTTGAGACAGTAAGGTATGAGGATTCGGTACCACAGGGGTGACCGGTGCCAAAACCTTATTGATTTCCCGTAGGTCGTGCACCATGCGATATTTCACCATAGTTTCTTTGGAGGAAACTTTCTTTTTAACAGGATATAAGGGTGTATTGGCGGGTGACCTGATTTCTACCAAAACACCTTGTAACACATAATCCTGAATTTGTTGAGAAATCGCCAGTTCTTGCTGGGCGCTGATGGGGTATTGCCTAAGCTGAGGTAAAATGGTTCCCAGGGCAGTTTCTAACAGTATAGGAGCTACTGATAAGAATCCTACATCAGTGTCTCCTTTTGCCCATAGGCTGTCAGGAACCCGAGACAAGTCAATTTTTGCTTGTTGAGTGTAAATTTCGGGAAAATCCTCCATTGCCTGTATTCTAACATATTGTTCCAGAGTTTCTGCATCTTCAGGGATGGTCAGCATAACTGTGCCATTTTCTCTAAAATGGATGTTTGCGTGCATTTTACTTAAGACATCAGTACCCAGCAAGCAGGTAGGTGCACCTTTAGCAAATAAAAATTTGGATACAAAGGTTTTAGGGCCAAAGCTCACATTTAAAGGTTTTGTAAAGGGCAACGCCTGAATTTTACCATCATACCCTTCTGCATATGTAACCTTTGAGGATATATTGTCAGGATATGGTAAAAAGTCTTGATTTAAAATGGAGGATGTTGCTCCCGTATCTATCAGAAAAGGTACATTTTTACCCTCAACCTCAACTTGTATTATTGGTCTTCTAGAAGGAAGAGAGACCTGCATAACCTTCAGTCATTCTGAGCTGTCTGTTTGATCAGGCGCTGGGTTATTTATCCTATTTTTGGGTACAAAGGTTCCTGAATCTATATCTGCTTTTCTCTTCCTACATTCCCTTTGGAAATGTCCTGGCTTCTTACAGTAATGACAAGTAAACTTTTGATTAGCAGAGCCAGTATTAGCCTGTGCAATTCTTACTGGCTTAGAATTTTCTCTTAAGTCCATTTCTATCCCTACAGCTTTCTGTCTAGCCAGGTGTGGGTCTTCCAAGGTTCTCCAATCAGGGGTTGCGGCCTTAAGCTTTTCCTTCACTTTTGGAGACAATCCATCTATAAAGGTTTTTGTAACTAACCTCATCATTCCTGAAGCGGTTAGATCCATGCCTTCATCTCTGAAATTATTTTCTACACTTAGATAATATTCGTCTACTGATTGTCCAGATTTCTGAGCCACCACTCCCGTTGTTCCTCTCTGCCTCTGTTTTTCCCTCATGAAAACCATTAAGTGATCTACAAATTGCGTACCTGATTCTATCGTTTGTAAGGCACCATCTCCTGCCTGGGGCCTATGTACCTGTAGATTTGCTAATAGCTCCTGGAAGAGTCCAGGAGTCATTTTCATTCTACATAATTCTTCTCCATCTGCCCAAACTCCAGCGTGAGTCTGCATAATTTGCTGTATATATTGTGCAAATCTAACTGGACACTGGGTAGGATCTGGTGCGTTATGCAAGAGAGACATGCCTTCAGCGGGGGACCAAGGGAAATATTGTCGAGTTTGGTGATATCTAGTTCCCATTACTCCGTCAGCACCAGGTTCCCTAAAGGGTCTTGATACTACCCTAACAGGGGCAAGTACAGCGCCATGTCTAGGTGTACCACAGGCTAGGCAATCATTTCTCCAGTCTGGATTTTGTTGTCCACAGTGCGGACATACCCATCCTCCTGGTCCGGCTAAACTTTGAGGTGGTGTTTGGAGAAAAGATGGGGCATGTGGGTTAAGGTATGGGGGTGGGGTGTTCTTATATTCCACATTTTGTTTTTCTCCATAGCCTGCGGGTCTAATACACCACTTTTTATTCTGTTGATTATATGTCCATCCCTCTTTTTCTGCTACCCTAGAGACATCAATCAACGCTTGGATCTGATCTATCCATTTCTTGTCTCTGATTATGCCTTTTTTTTTTTTCCTGAATTCCTTCCCATTTTTTTCTACTAAAGGCTTCTGCCTTAGTAACTCCAAACTTACTAAAAATCTTTCTCAGCCCCTTAGTGGCATCTTCACCACTTCTCTCCTTTATGATAGTATAGATATCTAATTCTTCTGGTTCCGACTTTGTTTGCTTATTCCGCATTTTCTTATCCTGAGCTTTTTTCTTTTCTTGCCCTAGGTGGCGTTTGGGTATGAGAATACCTCGTTACCTTCTTCCTAAGGAGCTAGGATGTTTAACGGCTTCTGCGTACCGTGTTGATGTAAGAAAATCCTGATTCCTACACCTATAGCAAACAACACAAATGCAACCAGACAGAGGATCAAAATACAACGTATCTTGTCCCAGGCTAATTTATCTGTCCTGGGCTCATACTATCATACACTTATCCGTCACCAGGTTTTCGTCAAAGACAGGATCAGAGATTGAACATAGGCGCGGAGGTCTCCCCGAAAGGACGCAACCACGTTGCCCAGTGGGACAGTCACTTCTTCTGTTTCAACACCCTGGGCGGCTTATAGGGCTATTCCCAACTTCCACACACCTTCTATTCACATTCACTCTCATTCAATGCCGTACTCCGTGAGGTGGTCAATTCCTAAGTAGTTCAAGAACCCGAGCTATAGGTATCCTCCTCTACTAGAACTACCCGCTAAAGGACACGACACAGAAAATCTTACGGACAGTGCAGGGCAGATATAAGAGATCTAACAGTGTCTCTTACCTGGCCAGGTTTTTATTCATCTGCCGTCCATTATCCCAGATTCTCTTTTCGTTCGTATTCTGCCGGTGTTCTTGAAGGAGTACACAGACCTCGGGTCCCTGTTCGGGCGCCAGGAAATGTCGGGGACCACACTCAGTCGGAGCAGCCTTTGGAAGTGGGGAATCACCAGAAATAATACACAAGACACGTCTCGTATAGTATATCACTGGGAAGCCTCTGAAGCACGCCTGCCTTCAAGGTGCTATCCCCTCTTTATATAGTTGTACAGGTACTTTCAGTGGTTATACAAGTTTTGCTTGTTTAAACAAAGAGAGAAAAGAGAAGACAAAAAAAAACAGTTTCGGCTATGTGATAGTTTCACAACAAACAAAACAGTACAGTTTCGCCTAAGTGGCAGTTTCACAAACAAAAAATAGGATTTCACACTATAGCTAAAATGTCCTTGAATGGACAGGTCAATATTGATCACAAATTCTTTTTGGTTCATTGAGGTAACCATTTTTGTTCCGCTCTTCACAGTTACTTGCTTGCCAACATTGGTTCATAAAGATTGGTTATCTATCAGTAACTGTTATACCTATAAAGATCGGCTAATTGTCAGTAATTGTCATATATACACAGTTGTAAACACTAAGGGTAATATATGAATGCATTCTCCTTATCCATTGATTTTTTTGCAGTACCTTTTGGGTATGTGCACATGTTGCAGATTTGCCTCTGGAATTTTCTGTGCGGCTTCTGCATCTCTTGGCCGAAAACGCAGGTGCAGATTTGTTGCGTTTATCTTGAGGATTATGTGTGGATTTACTGCGGATTTATTGCTGATTATGTGCTTATTTCTTGCGTTTTTACACCAGAGGATTTCTAAAATGAAATCGGTACAAAAATGCTGCAGATCCGGTCAAATAAATTACATGATCCATCCTTTAATTCACAGCGTCTTAAGTGTGGAATTTTCCGCACCATTAGCACACTTTTTTTTTTCAATTAATTTACATTGTACTGTAAATCACTTGCGGATCTGCAGCGTTTCTGCGCGTACAAAAACACTGCGGATCCGCTGTAAATCCGCAACGTGTGCACATAGCCTAAGCGCGGTGAAGTTTATTAATTTTTTTTGTATTCTTTCTATATATCTATCTGTCATTCCATCAATCTATCAGTTTCCTTCTATCTATCTGATTCCTTCTTTCTATCTATCTCATTCCATCTATCTCATTCCATCTATCCATCTGTTTTCATCTATATATCTTTTTTCATCTATCTGAGTCATTCTATCTAACTCTTTATCTATCTGATTCCTTCTTTCTATCTGTCCATCTCATTCCATCCATATATCTATCTGATTTCTTCTGTCTGTCTTATTCCGTCATTATATATTTCTATATATCTATCTTATTCCATCTATCTGATTGCTTCCATAAATCAATCTATGTAATTCCATCTATATATCTAAATCGTTTTATCGATCTATTTATCTATCTATGTTTGTCTATGATTCCTTGTAACTTTATGATTCTTTATTTCTATCAATCAATGTCATCTATCTCATATCCCATAGGGGTGGAGCCGCATATTCATCACTGTAATGAGCGGTACCACGTGACCGCTTATACAGGACAAGCTGCGACGCTGAGAGGAAGCATCGAGGGAGCTGGGTGAGTATTTTATTTCCAGCGGGCGGGCGCACAGGGGATGGAAGGGGGGAGGTTACTGGGAACTTTATTTTGACCACAAAAAAAATAAAAAAATAATGATTTTTCATTCCTTCTCTCCAGCGAACGCTGCTGGGAAGAAGGAATGAATTCCGGCTTCAGCACCCAAAGCAGGGGACAGTGCTTAACTGTAGTGCTGTCTCCTTCACGGTCCGTGTGGCACTCAGTCGGCACACGGCTGCCACACATGTGCCACGTGAGCACACGGACACGGATAACTCCGGTACCGATTTTTCCGGTACAGGAATTATCCGGATGTGGGAGACTGGCCTTAGTGAAATTTACTTGGATCATCTGTGAAAGTGTGATTGCGGGAGAAACAGAGGAGAGCAGAAGAGAGTAAAGGTGACTCATTACTTCTCATTCATTCTAGCTATCAGTACTTACCGTATATACTCGAGTATAAGCCGAGATTTTCAGCCCAAATTTTTGGGCTGAAATTGCCCCCTCGGCTTATACTCGAGTCATGATCGGTGGTGGGGTCGGCGGGTGAGCACTGTCATATACTTACCTGCTTCCGGGGCTACTGTCGCTCCCCCTGCACGTCCCACTGTCTCCGGGTGCCGCAGCCTCTTCCCCTGAGCGGTCACGTGGGACCGCTCATTAGAGAAATGAATAGGCTGCTCCACCTCCCATAGGGGCGGAGCCGCCTATTCATTTCTCTAATGAAGCGGTGCCGGTGACCGCTGATAGAGAAAGAGGCTGCGGCACCGAAGACCAGCTGTCCGGGGGAAGGAGCGGGACGCCGGGAGCAGGTAAGTATGACATATTCACCTGTCCTCGTTCCACACGCCGGGCGTCGCGACATCTTCCCGGCGTCTCTCTGCACTGACTGTTCAGGCAGAGGGCGCGATGACGCATATAGTGTGCGCGCCGCCCTCTGCCTGATCAGTCAGTGCGGAGAGACGCCGGGAAGATGGCGCCGAGGAGCTGCAGGCAAGACAGGTGAGTATGTGTTTTTTTTTTTTATTGCAGCAGCACAGATTTATGTGGAGCATCTATGGGGCAATGGTGCAGAGCACTATATGGCAGAGCTATGGGGCAACGGTGCAGAGCACTATATGGCACAGCTATGGGGCAACGGTGCAGAGCACTATATGGCACAGCTGTGGGGCAATGGTGCAGAGCACTATATGGCAGAGCTATGGGGCAACGGTGCAGAGCACTATATGGCAGAGCTATGGGGCAACGGTGCAGAGCACTATATGGCACAGCTGTGGGGCAATGGTGCAGAGCACTATATGGCACAGCTATGGGGCAACGGTGCAGAGCACTATATGGCACAGCTGTGGGGCAATGGTGCAGAGCACTATATGGCACAGCTATGGGGCAATGGTGCAGAGCACTATATGGCACAGCTATGGGACAACGGTGCAGAGCACTATATGGCACAGCTGTGGGGCAATGGTGCAGAGCACTATATGGCACAGCTATGGGGCAACGGTGCAGAGCACTATATGGCACAGCTGTGGGGCAATGGTGCAGAGCACTATGTGGCACAGCTGTGGGGCAATGGTGCAGAGCACTATATGGCACAGCTATGGGGCAACGGTGCAGAGCACTATATGGCACAGCTGTGGGGCAATGGTGCAGAGCACTATATGGCAGAGCTATGGGGCAACGGTGCAGAGCACTATATGGCAGAGCTATGGGGCAACGGTGCAGAGCACTATATGGCACAGCTGTGGGGCAATGGTGCAGAGCACTATATGGCACAGCTATGGGGCAACGGTGCAGAGCACTATATGGCACAGCTGTGGGGCAATGGTGCAGAGCACTATATGGCACAGCTATGGGGCAATGGTGCAGAGCACTATATGGCACAGCTATGGGACAACGGTGCAGAGCACTATATGGCACAGCTGTGGGGCAATGGTGCAGAGCACTATATGGCACAGCTATGGGGCAACGGTGCAGAGCACTATATGGCACAGCTGTGGGGCAATGGTGCAGAGCACTATGTGGCACAGCTGTGGGGCAATGGTGCAGAGCACTATATGGCACAGCTATGGGGCAACGGTGCAGAGCACTATATGGCACAGCTGTGGGGCAATGGTGCAGAGCACTATATGGCACAGCTGTGGGGCAACGGTGCAGAGCACTATATGGCACAGCTGTGGGGCAACGGTGCAGAGCACTATATGGCACAGCTGTGGGGCAATGGTGCAGAGCACTATATGGCACAGCTATGGGGCAACGGTGCAGAGCACTATGTGGCAGAGCTATGGGGCAACAGTGCAGAGCACTATATGGCACAGCTATGGGGCAACGGTGCAGAGCACTATATGGCACAGCTATGGGGCAATGGTGCAGAGCACTATATGGCACAGCTGTGGGGCAATGGTGCAGAGCACTATATGGCAGAGCTATGGGGCAACGGTGCAGAGCACTATATGGCACAGCTATGGGGCAACGGTGCAGAGCACTATATGGCACAGCTATGGGGCAACGGTGCAGAACACTATATGGCACAGCTGTGGGGCAACGGTGCAGAGCACTATATGGCAGAGCTATGGGGCAACGGTGCAGAGCACTATATGGCACAGCTGTGGGGCAACGGTGCAGAGCACTATATGGCAGAGCTATGGGGCAACGGTGCAGAGCACTATATGGCACAGCTATGGGGCAACGGTGCAGAGCACTATATGGCAGAGCTATGGGGCAACGGTGCAGAGCACTATATGGCAGAGCTATGGGGCAATGGTGCAGAGCACTATATGGCAGAGCTATGGGGCAATGGTGCAGAGCACTATATGGCAGAGCTATGGGGCAATGGTGCAGAGCACTATATGGCACAGCTATGGGGCAATGGTGCAGAGCACTATATGGCACAGCTATGGGGCAATGGTGCAGAGCACTATATGGCAGAGCTATGGGGCAATGGTGCAGAGCACTATATGGCACAGCTATGGGGCAATGGAGCAGAGCACTATATGGCACCGCTATGGGGCAATGGTGCAGAGCACTATATGGCAGAGCTATGGGGCAATGGTGCAGAGCACTATATGGCACAGCTATGGGGCAACGGTGCAGAGCATTATATATATGGCACAGCTATCTATGGGGCAACGGTGCAGAGCATTGTATATATGGCACAGCTTTATGTGGAGTATCTATGGGGCCATAATGAACGGTGCAGAGCATTATATATGGCACAGCTTTATGTGGAGCATCTATGGGGCCATAATGAATGGTATGGAGTATCTATTTCTAATTTTGAAATTCACCGGTACCTGCTGCATTTTCCACCCTAGGCTTATACTCGAGTCAATAAGTTTTCCCAGTTTTTTGTGGCAAAATTAGGGGGGTCGGCTTATACTCGGGTCGGCTTATACTCGAGTATATACGGTATATCATTCCTTCTCTATCATTATATCTATATCATTTATTTTATATTTCCTTGCTTCTATCTCTAACCTTCTCTCTCATTCATTCTGTCTCTCTCATTTCCTTCTATTTCACATTTTTTCTCTCTTTTATTACAGCTCATTCATCTAGCTCTCATTCCTTCACTCTATGTCTCTCATTCTATCTTTCTTTATGATTCTTTCAATCCATCTATGTCATCTATCTATATTATTCATTACTTCTATCTATCTTTCTATCTATCTAACTCAATATCTAATGCCATCTATCGATATGATTCATTTTATATATCTATCTACGTAATTACATCTATCTTATTTATTCTACTGATCAGATTCCATTGATCTATCTGATTCCTTCTGTCTAAGAATTAATGTTAGCTTTATATTAATTTTCCAAGGAACGTCAGTGAATGTGGCTATACTGGATTAGGCAGATGACAAGACCAGAAGAGAAGAGCAGAAGATAGTAAAGGTGACTCATTCCTTAGCTGTCATTACATCTATCCTTCCTTCTTTCATTCCTTCATTCCTTCTCTATAATTCCTTTGATCATTCCATTCCTCATTCATTCCCTTAATCCTTCTTTAGTTTCTTATATTTCATTATATTTCATTATATTCGCTTCCAAACTCCTGGAGCAGCACGTTCACGCTGAACTTTCCTCCCACCTCTCATCTAACTTGTTGTTCGACAATCTACAATCTGGTTTCCGCCCCCATCACTCAACTGAGACTGCCCTGACCAAAATCACTAACGACCTACTTACCGCCAAAGCTACTGGATAATACTCTGTACTCCTCCTTCTAGACCTGCCCTCTGCTTTTGACACAGTTGACCACTGCCTCCTACTACAGATCCTCTCCTCCTTTGGCATCAAAGACCTCGCCCTATCCTGGATCGCCTCGTACCTTTCCAACCGCACATTCAGTGTCTCCCACTCCCACACTACCTCCTCATCCCACCCTCTCTCTGTTGGAGTCCCCCAAGGCTCTGTTCTAGGACCCCTACTCTTCTCAATCTATACAGTTGGCTTGGGACAACTCATAAAGTCCCATGGATTCCAGTACCACCTCTATGCTGATGACACTGAGATCTACCTCTCCGGCCCAGACATCACCGCTCTGCTGTCCAGAATCCCAGAGTGCTTATCAGCTATATCCTCCTCCTTCTCCTCTCGCTTCCTCAAACTCAATGTGGACAAATCTGAACTCATCATCTTTCCTCCATCCCACAGATCTTCCTTACCTGACCTATCTATCGCAATCAATGACATCATGCTTTCCCCCGTACCGGAAGTCCGCTGCCTCTGAGTAACCTTCGACTCTGCCCTGTCCTTCAATCCACACATCCAAGCTCTTTCCACCTCCTGTCGCCTCCAGCTCAAAAATATCTCCAGAATCCGTCCTTTCCTCAACCTTCAATCTACTAAAATGCTTGTGCATGCCCTCATCATCTCCCGCCTTGACTACTGCAACATCCTTTTCTGCGGCCTCCCTGCTAACACCCTTGCACCTCTCCAGTCCATCCTTAACTCTGCTGCCCGACTAATCCATCTCTCTCCTCGCTACTTCACCGCTTCCCCCCTCTGCAAATCTCTTCACTGGCTCCCATTCCCTCAGCGTATCCAGTTCAAATTACTAATACTGACCTACAAAGCCATCCATAACCTGTCTCCTCCATATATCTCTGAACTAATCTCCATATATCTTCCCTCACGTAATCTCCGGTCCTCCCAAGACCTCCTTCTCTCCTCCACACTTATTTGCTCCTCATCCAATCGCCTCCAAGGCTTCTCCCGAATATCCCCCATCCTCTGGAATTCTCTGCCCCAACACGTCCGGTTATCCACCACATTCGGATCCTTCAGAAAGGAAAATATTCCAAAGTAAATTAAAATAATAGTAGCAAACCATACATCTATGAACCTTAGTTACAATTATTCCATTATATTCTTCTATATATCCTTCTATCATAACACATTTTTACCTATCATTCTTTACACCTATCATTCCTTATCTATCATTATTTTTGTCTCTCATTCCTTCTCTCTTTCCTACTATCTCATTCATTCTCTCTCATTACTGTTATTTCTGATTCCTTCTCTCCCATTACTTTTCTCTCATTATTATTATTATTACTACTATTATTTATTTATATATCGCCATTACTTCCATGGTGCTGTACATGAAGAAAGGGGTTACAGATAACGTTTACAGTAAACAAATTTACAATGACAGACTGGTACAGAGGGGAGAGGACCCTGTCCTTGCGGACTTACATTCTACGGTATAATGGGTAGGAGACAGAAGGTCGGGGGAGTGGCAGCTCTGGCAGTGGTGAGGTGGCAGCTCCGGCGGTTGGTGAGGCGGCACAATGGTTATTGCAGGCTGTAGGCTTTCCTGAAGAGATGGGTTTTCAGGTTCCGTCTAAAGGATCCGAGGGTGGTGGATAATCGGACGTGTTGAGACGTTGAGTTCCAGAGGATGGGGGATATTTGGGACAAATCTTGCAGGCGGTTGTGTGATGAACAAATAAGTGCGGAGGAGAGTAGGAGGTTTTGGCAGGATCGAAGATTAAGTGAGGGAAGGTACTGGTAGATTAGTTCAGAGATATAGGGATGGGACAGGTTGTGGGTAGCTTTGTAGATCAGTGTTAGTAGTTTTAACTGGATTTCTTGGGGAAATGAGAGCCAATGGAGGGATTTGCAGAGGGGAGAAGTGAGGAAAGAGATACCGTGCAGAAGAGTTTAGGACAGACTGGAGCGGTGCAAGAGAGTTATCAGGGAGGCCACAGAGGAGGATGTTGCAGTAATCGAGGCGGGAGATGATGAGGGCACGCACAAGAGTTTTAGTAGATTGTGGGCTGAGGAAGGGACATATTCTGGCAATATTTTTCAGTTTGAGGCGACAGGAGGTGGCAAGAGTTTGGACGTGCAGTTTGAAGGACAGGGCAGAGTCGAGAGTTACCCCGAGGCAGCGCATTTCAGGTGCGGGAGAGAGCGTGATGCCGTTTACCGTAATAGATAGATCAGGTAGGGGGATACGCGAGATGGGGGAAAGATGATGAGTTCGGTTTTGTCTACATTGAGTTTTAGGATGCGAGAGGTGAAGAAGAAGGATGTGGTTGGTAGACACTCCGGGATTATGGACATCAGAGAGGTGACATCTGGGCCAGAGAGGTAGATCTTAGTGTCGTTCGCATACAGGTGGTACTGGAAGCCATGGGACTTTATGAGTTGTCCTAGGCAAAGGGTATAGATGGAAAAAAGTAGGGGCCCTAGGACAGACCCTTGAGGGACTCCAACAGAGAGAGGGCGGGATGAGGAGGTAGTGTGGTAGTGGGAAACAATAAATGTGCGTTTGGAAAGGTATGAGGAAATACAGGACAGGGGAAGGTTTTTGATGCAAAGTGAAGAAAGAATCTGTAGCTGTAGGCAGTGGTCGACTGTGTCGAAAGCAGAGGATAGGTCGAGAAGGAGGAGGATAGAGAACTGTCTGTTAGGTTTGGCTGTGAGTAGTCATTTGTAATTTTGGTCACAGCAGTTTCGGTGGAGTGGTGGGGGCTTAAGCCAGATTGGAGGTTGTAAAAAAGAGAGTTAGATGACATTTGGCAGGAAAGTTCAGCATGGACATGCTGCTCAAGAGAGATTGGAAGCAAACGGGAGCAGTTATATGGGGAGATAGCTGGGCATAGCAGTTTGGTCAAGGTTAGCTTTTTAGAGTATGGGTGTGATGGTGGCATGTTTGAAGGCAGATGGTAAGGTACCAGAAGATATCAATAGGTTGAAGAGATGGGTTAGGGCTGGAATGATCATGTGAGTTTGGGGAGCAGGTGGGAAGGGATGGGGTCAAGTGCACAGGTGGTGAGGTGTGATTTGGAAAGGAGGTGAGTAAGCTATCCTTCAGGGATGTTGGAGAAGGAAGTTATTAGGGAATGGCAGAGGTCTGGTATATGGAGTGTTTGGGGTTGTGAAACAGTAAAGGTTTGCCTTGTTTGATCGATCTTGTTTTTGAAGAAGGTGGCAAACTCCTCAGAAGATATGAGGGGAGTTGGAGGTGGCAGTGGTGGGCGGAGGAGAGCGTTAAATGTGTTGAACAGTTGTTTTGGGTTGTATGATAATGAAGAGACAAGGTTAATGAAAAATTTCTGTTTTTCAGAAGTGAGGGCTACTTTGAAGGCAAGTGTAGCTTGCTTGAAAGCAGTGAAGTCACCGCGACCCTGGATGCTTGTCGCAGTTATTTTGGTGAGGTTGTTATGCCAGGGTTACCTATTGGTTTGTCGCAGTTTGCCATGCATGAGAGGGGAGAGTGAGTCTATGGCTGATGTGAGGGTGGAGTTATAGAAAGCGGTGGTGCTGTCCGTGTCGTGTAGTGAAGATATGGAGGACAGGGGTAGAAGAGACCGCAGCAAAGTGAAGGACAGCATCCAATCCAGGTGAAGTATAAAAAGTCCTTTATTAAGCCAAATGCAACGTTTCAACCATATAGGTCTTTTTCAAGCATGCAATACAGTCAAAATGGTGGTCTTATATAGGAAGTAGATTCGATTCACAACCTCCAATCAGCATCTCATGACCGCACACGTTATTAACATACACAAAATATACAATATAAAATATATATAATACATATACATTTAATAGCGACCCATAACACATTTAGTATATATAAAGAACAAAGAAATAAACCTCATTGTCCCATATGTAGAGATATGACCACCCCAAAAGTAAAGCAAATGTCGGTTACCATGGTATTCATGCACCAATCTGTGCATCTGTTTCTTGTGCATGCACATTAGTAACCAATGAAACACCGTGTCTCAACCAGTTTACCCACATGACTAAAACCCACCAATACACCATCTGTCTATCACAACCAATCACCAACTCCCAAACATATCATCAAATGCAAAAGCCAATCATCTCACAGCTCTCATAGGGTGTTTAGTAAATACTCATATTAAAAAAAAAAAAAAATGCTGAATCTATGTGCCATAATACCGTATGTCTCACCACTATTGGCTATATAACTAGGTAAAGGACCTCGTATACTGATCATCAAAACGTACCCATACATATCGGCGCAACTCCAAAAGATAAACAATTCCACGTGACCAGCCATGTAGGCAGTACCGCCTCCTCAGTGTGTAAGACCGTGCACGCACACTGCTAGGTCACCGATGCATGTGCGCAGGCGCGCCGAACTCACCCACCACAATAGTAAACAACACCGCATGGATAGCCATGCGGTGACATCACCAGAGCAGGGAGACCGCACACGCCCACGCGTGCAAGCATCGGAGCATACCCATCCATATCGGCGCAACTCCAAAAGATAAACAACTATATGTGGTCAGAAATACAGGCAGCACCGCCTCCTCAGTGTATAAGGCCGTGCGCGCACACTGCTAAGTCACCGGTATACATGCGCAGGCACGCCGAACTCACCCACCGCAGTAGTAAACAACACTGCATGGATAACCATGTGGTGACGTCACCACAGCAGGGAGACCGCACACGCCCGCTGCCACGTCCCCGACACCCGCGCGCAAGCGTGTTAGCATCCAGCCCTCACAAAGGGGACGGGTTCATCTGTCAAAAAGCGACATATCAGTATACAGAGGGCTTCCACTAACCAGCACATCATTTAACAATTAGAAAAATCTCCTCCCCTTCTAAGATTTGGTAGGCTATCAATCACTCTGAACCTCAATTGGCTAACAGAATGTCCACTATCAATAAAGTGTTTAGGGACTGGTAATTCCACCAGTTTAGTCCTGATGGTGCTTTTGGGTTTCCCAATACGTGCTTTAACCTCCATAGTCGTCTCGCCCACATACGTCAACCCGCATGGGCATACTATCATATATATTACGAAACTAGAGGTACATGTATATCTGTCTTTAATATAGATCTTTTTCCCGGTGTGTGGATGATGAAAAAAATCCCCCTTCAGCATTTTACCACAGCAGGCACAGCCCAGACAGGGAAAATTCCCCAACTTCGGGGAAACACAAAAGCACCATCAGGACTAAACTGGTGGAATTACCAGTCCCTAAACACTGATAGTGGACATTCTGTTAGCCAATTGAGGTTCAGAGTGATTGATAGTGTACCAAGTCTTAGAAGGGGAGGAGATAGGATTAAGTTGCTAAAGCAGAAGGAACTTAGGTGGATATCTAAGTTGGGCTCACTTCATCCAAGGGGTCTAAATGTGGATTATAACCTGCAGATATGTGCTTCTTGAAGTTTAATGGGATTTTCTGTGTGGTTCGTATATCGTGTTGGATTGTTTTTTTTTTTTTTTTTTAATTTGTTTATTAACCAGAAAGTGAACATACACAATATACATACTTGTGTTCATTAGCATTACAGTCAATATGGAACATGTACATTGTATATATGATTAAAAAATCACAGTTTATACTCAACATATCTTTTACTCCACTTAAACCATACAATCCTGATATGGAGTCATGAAAAAAAAAAATTATAGTCATTGAACCAAAACTACAACTATATCCTACTAACTACTTTTCCTGCCGTTTAACAATAAGCTCACATCTTCCCTTGCTTGACATCTAGAGAAATTTGACACTTTGCACTAACGCAATTAACCATAAGTCTATAAAGTAAGGTGAGAGGAGTTCCATCCGCTCCAAATTTTCTCAAATTTATTTGGGCATCCTCTATTTTGGTATAGCGTACGTTCATATGGAATGACCGAATTTACCAGCTCAACCCAGGCTCTGAGGGAGGGGCATGAACCCCCCATCCACCGCATTGCCACCATCTTCCTTGCCAAAAAGAGTGACTCCCGTAAAAAAATCCCAACATAATGACCCCAGGTCTCCTCGTCCCATACCCCAAACAGACAAATTAATGGTTCAAGAGGAATAGGAGATAGGACTATGGAGGAAAGTAACGATGTCACCTCCCTCCAATATTGAAGGATAATAGGACAACTCCACATCATGTGGATAAAATCTGCGTCTGGTGAATGACAACGCATGCATTCCGAAGAGTGAAGTCGACCCATCTTAAAAAGCCGTATGGGAGTCAAATACGATTGATATATTATGTATAATTGTATCATTCTATTATTGACAGACGGGATACTGCAAGTGGATACTCTAAAATTTCCTCCCATTCTTCTTCTTGTGTATCAGGGATGAGTCCCTCCCATCTCCCCTTGATAAGTCCTATAATTGATCCCGTCCCCGCCGATAACATATAGGTATATAAAGAAGAAATAAGGCCCTGGGGTCCCTGGGATTTGAGGATTCCTATCAGAGGTAAAGACGAAATTGTGCGGCCCATGTCCACCCCCCTCATATATGATTGGAAAGCTGATCTTAATTGTAAGTAATGAAAAAATTGGGATCTTGGAATATCGTACTTAGACTGCAATTGTTCAAAGGACAAAAAGGTTCCTTGGTTATGTAAATCCCCCACCGAGGTAACACCATGCATCACCCAAAAATCAGTGGACGGGTGGTTTAGCAGCGCCGGAAAATAGTTATTTTTCCACAAGGGCATTTCAGCAATAATATCTGTAAATCCCACGACCTTCTTAATTTGTCTCCAGACCAATCGTGCCAATCGGAGCATGGGAAGTGGGTGAGAGGTACTCACTCTTTCCGATTCCAAAAAACTCAATGGACACTCCACCTGAGCAGAATGAAGCAGATGATGTTCAGAGTTAGGGAGACAGCCGCCAGGCATCCATGTGTCTAATGTTTTAGCCTGCCCAGCCAGGTAATATAGAAAAAAATCCGGTAATGCTGCTCCACCCCCCCGTTTAGGTCTCTGCAAAACAGTCTAAGTTTGGGTCTAGATTTCCCCCACATAAAGGAAGTAGTTTGGGAATTTAAATTTGTAAAGAGGGATTTAGGTACTGGTACTGCACTATATTGAAGGCAATAGCTAAGTTTCGGGAGTAAAATCATTTTTATTAGGTTAATACGGCCTGCAACAGATAGACGGAGTTTGCTCCAGGATGCAAATTTGGATTTGACCATATCTAGTAATGGGTAGACATTGAGACGCAGATCAGAGTTACTATTATGAGACATATAGATACCCAAGTATTTGAAACCGGATACAACAGGTAATAAGGACAGAGTTTCAAGATTTGGCATTGGGGCACAAGAGAGGTAATAGAGCAGATTTGTCCCAGTTTATATATAGGCCGGAGTATTTACTAAAAACATCTATGGTAGCAATCACTTTGGGTAGTGTTTCCTCAGCCTTATCCATAAATATCACCATATCGTCAGCATATAGGCCGTTGGTGTCCACCCGACCCGCTATATCTATGCCCTTAATATCAGGGGAGTATCTCATACGTATTGCCAGTGCCTCTATTGCAAGAGCAAAAAGAGCCGGCGAGAGGGGGCACCCCTGGCGAGTTCCTCTAGATAATGAGAGGGGCTTAGAGATGGAACCATTTATGATTATGCGCGCTTTAGGTTTCGTATATAATACATTGATCCACCTTAGAAACTTATCACCAAAGCCATATTTCTGTAAACATGCTGACAAAAAGGGCCATTCGAGAGAATCAAAGGCCTTAGCCGCATCCAAGGATGCTAATGCCCAATTATTATCCAACACCAAGGAGCTATATTGGATTATTGATTGAACTCGCCTGATGTTGATAGAGGTGTTTTTTCCCGGCATAAAGCCAGTCTGATCTGGATGAATAAGATCTAGAATAATGGAATTTAGTCTAATGGCCAGGATTTTAGTGAAGATTTTATAGTCTACATTAACTAATGATATGGGACGATAGGAGCCACATTCTAGAGGGTCCTTCCCCTCCTTTTTAAGTATAACAATATGTGCTTCATAGAAAGTCTCGGGCATATATCCTCCCTCCCATATACCTTGGAATACTTTCAATAGGAGTGGCGCTAGTATTTCCCGATATCTTTTGTATAACTCAACGGGAAACCCATCAGGCCCGGGAGCCTTCCCAGAGGACATATCCATTATTGCATATTCTACCTCCTCCAATGTAAATTTAGCATCCATAACATTTCATTGAGTGGGATTCAATGTGGGAAATGTTACATCTGACAGATAATCTAAACATTGTGAAACACCGAGGCCACTCTTGGAGTTATACAATGACTCATAATAGTCATAAAAACAGTTAAGTATTCTTTCTGTTGTGGACATCAATAAACCGTCTGGCGCACAAATCTGCAGTATTGTATTAGACGTATTATGTTGACGCACCAGATAGGCTAGAAATTTACCAGTTTGATTTCCCAACTCAAAATATGACTGACGTGCGAAGAATAGCTTACACTTAGACTTAGTATCCGTGTGCTGAGTATACAGTCTCTGTGAGGTCAACCACTCAATTCTATTACCACTAGTTTGGCTAGATATATATGCGGCCTCTGCATCCTTCAATCTCTGTTCCACCTCATCATCCTCTCTCGATGTCACTCTCTTTATATATGAAATTGTGGAAGACAAACATCCTCTCAAGTATGCCTTGAGAGTATCCCAGAGTAAATTGACATTCTGGGGTTCTGGGTGGGACGAGATGAAACATTTCAACTGATCCACTGTTCTGTCATTATGATCCATTAGTTTCAACCAAAAGGGGTTCAGTTTCCAGACCACACCACTCCTTGGTTGCCCAAATTTGAGTTTAAGTATGATCGGGCTATTGTCTGATATTCCCCTATTACCATGTTCCACACTATCCACCCACGTCGCCAACCCACTGGAACTAAATATGTAATCTATGCGAGACAGAGACCGTTTAGTGGTTGAGTGGCAAGTATACCCTTTCACTCCAGGGTGACGTATGCGCCATAGGTCCAACCACCCACTACCCTCCATAAATGATGCCAGCTGAGTCGGGGCCAAAGAGGGAGGCTCCCCAGATCTCTCCTCATCCAATCTCAATCTATCAAGGCTACTATCCATAACTAAATTAAAGTCTCCCATACAAATGACTTGTGCGTCTGGATAATTTAAAGCAAAGCTCATCGCCATCTGGAGGATTGACATATTAGCCGGGGGAGGGTTGTAGATACATAAAATTACATATTCGTTAGAATTAATTAGCGCATGCACAAAAACAAACCGGCCTTCAGAATCCCTTCGGGCCTCTCTAGCCTCCCATCTGACATCTCTATATATTAGTAATGACACTCCTCTCGAGTAGCTAGTATGGAAAGCGTGTATGTGCCACTGTGCCCATGGTTTCTGCACACATCGGGCTGTATCTCTGGTCAGGTGTGTCTCTATCAAGGCTACTATATCTGGGTGGTGGCATCTGATCTGCGAAAAGACCTTGATTTTCTTTCGGGGGGACTTAATACCTCGTACATTCCATGTCATACATACTATTTCAGATCCCATGTTTACTTATCCAAATATAATATGCGTTGCTACTCAGGCAAAGGTCAAAGGCGGCACATAGAAAATAAGAACATCGTCCACGGCAGTTTCTACTTAAATAACAAAGAAAACCCATAGAAAAGGAAAAGTTAAACAAGAACCAAACAGTGTAGGAGCAACGTCCTGTGCTCCTGTTATCAAGAAAGTAAGGGGATACCCTCGCTGGATTCAGCGTCCGGTATTGTTGGTAATCTGGACATTTCCTGAGAGAGCTTCACATTTAGTAATCAGAAGAATTTTACTTGACTAGATGCATTTAGGATTCCTTTGCACAAGACACCCCATGAGACCGTAGCCATTCAGCTACCTCCGCTGGATCTGTGAAGAACACAGAAGAACCTTTATGAACAACCCGGAGCCGGGCCGGGTAAATCATTGAGTAGATGATGTTTCTGTCTCTGAGTTGTTTCTTGATCTCCATGAATCTGGCCCTTTGCTTCTGGAGTTCCATGGAAAAATCCGGAAAGATCGAGACCACAGCATTATTAAATTTAATGGGGCTTTTTTGCCGCGCCAGTCGCAAAATCGTGTCTCTGTCCTTGCAGTTAAGGATCCATGCCAGAAAAGGTCTAGGTGGGGCCCCGGGTGGGAGAGGCTTTGTGGGTACTCGGTGGTCTCTTTCCACAGCAAACGTTGAAGAAAATTCATCACCCAGAGAAGACTTGAGCCATCCCTCCAAAAATATCTCAGGCTGTTGACCCTCTGTACGTTCTGGCAGACCAATAATACGAATATTATTCCGACGCAATCTATTTTCTAGATCATCTGCCTTTTGTTTCCAGGCATTTATAGAGCCAGCTACTTTTGTCAGCTTGGCTTCCATGGGTGTAATGGTATCTTCTACACGGGATACCCTCGTCTCCACTTCCGTAATACGTCCCTTCATAGTTAGCATATCTTGACGGAGGCGTCCCACCTCAATATGTACATCTTCGATTTTTTCAGTGAGGGACGTTCTGGTTAGGGAAATAGATTGCATTAATTGGTCAGATGCTTGTTTAAGCGTTAATTCCTCCTGTTCACCTCCCTCAGCGCCATCAGAGGGACGATTTTTACGTTGCACCTGAGAGGGGTTATTTCTAAGGGTTCGTGTATTATCAGAGGGGTCAACTCTGGCAAATTCTTTTAACTTATCAGCTGCTCCAGAGCCCTTGGAACGTTGCATGATGAACAAGGTCAGAGTTGCAGATTGTATACACACAGCAGGGCTATGGCAGAATGGTGTCTGCAGTGAACCGAGAGGTTATAGATATGGCAGTCTCAGGGTTTCGCTAAGGTGCTGTGCACCAGGGAGGACTCACTGTGCCCACAGTGGTAGCAGCCAGGAGAGGGGATCCAGGAGTCCTCCAAAATGATGGCACCAGTAGGCAGGGTGTTCTATTGAAATTATGAGGGGCGCTGGGCTCAATTTTTCAGAGCACACGCCACGCGTCCCCTCAGTATGTCCAGGATATCACTCACTCGCCCACACAGTGCAGCAGAGATAAAGAAGATGGTGCCGCGTCTCCACCTGCTGGAGCGCGCGCTCAGAAGATAACAGCCACTTCACATAGGCACCGCCTCCACACAGGTCTCCCCTGCGCTCGTCGCACCACAGACTCACGGCACCTACCGCAGGCACCGGTAACTACCCAGGAGTCAGAGCAAGGTCCGGTCTCCAGCGGTGAGCTGCACCGCGCTTCACAGCAAAGCGCGCTCCACCAAAAATGGCCACCTCCTCACTATGGGCCCGCTCCGAAGTTCTCAGTCCCCGGAGCCTCCCGGTCACAGAGATTTCCCCGCAGGGTCCAGAAGAGCCGCCGGTAATCTGGGGAGTCCAGCGGTAGCGAATATATCGCTTTGTGCAGGGGTTTTGAGTGCAGGATAGTATGAGGATTTAGGAGCTCTCTCAATGTGCGTCTACTCTCCTTCACTACATAGCCACGCTGTTATGACCCCAATGGCAGAGGGTCTCAGGAATAAATACCAAGTCTGCAAACACAAAAAACCAGCTCATAGGGCAGTGGTAACTGGGCTGACCATATATCTAATCCTAGCACCACAAATAGCAGTAGCCGGGGAACGTGCCTACGTTGGTTCTAGACGTCTCGCGCCAGCCGGAGAACTAACTAACCCTAGAAGGGAAAAGAAAGACCTTTCTTGCCTCCAGAGAAAAGACCCCAAAAGTTGGATACAAGCCCCCAACAAATAATAACGGTGAGGTAAGAGGAAAAGACAAACATAAGAATGAGCTAGGTATTTAGCAAAGAGAGGCCCACTAGCTAATAGCAGAATATAGTAAGATGACTTATATGGTCAGCAAAAACCCTATTAAAATATCCACGCTGGATATTCAAGAACCCCCGAACCGACTAACGGCCGGGGGGAGAACACCAGCCCCCTAGAGCTTCCAGCAAGGTCAGAACTCACATTTAGTACAAGCTGGACAAAAATAGAAGCAAAGCAAATAACCCAAAAAACAAAGAAGCAAGACTTAGCTTAATTTTGCAGGAACCAGGACCAGCAGACAGGAGCAACAGAAGGATCTGATTACAACGATGCCAGGCACTGGACTAAGGATCCAGGAAGTTTATATAGCGACACCCCTGGACTAACGACCCAGGTGAGTGCCAAACTGAAGAAAGACAATCCCAGAGTCATATCACTAGTGACCACAAGAGGGAGCCAAAAAGTCTAATTCACAACACCACGCCACCCGTGTTGGATTGTTTTTAACATGTTTTAAATAAAATTTTCTGATTGTAGGTTTTAATGTATGGACGACCAAGGGACAAGGGGACTGTGTGTCCTGAATTACCTTTGAGATGGCCTGGCCCCTCCTGCCCCTGCTTGCTCATATTGGATTTGTTGATATGGTTTTGTAATATAATGCACTGTATTGTTTTATTTTTTTCGCCCTTTTCTCATAAATGTCGTTAAATGGTTAATATGACGAGTTGTTATACTCTTGTCGATATGCTGATATCATGAGTGCTGATGTTACATGTGTCCATATAGCGCTAGCTAGGTCTCTCTATTTATTGTCAATATAGATGTAGGACTATTAGACAGGAGTTGCCATGGATATGGCTGGATTTTTCTAATTGTTAAATGATGTACTGGTTAGTGGAAGCCCTCTGTATACTGATCTGGCACTTTTTGACAGATGAACCTGTCTCCTTTGTGAGGGCTGGATGCTAACACGCTTGCGCGCGGGTGTCGGGACGTGGCAGCAGGCGTGTGCGGTCTCCCTGCTAGGGTGACGTCACCGCATGGTGATCCATGCAGTGTTGTTTACTACTGTGGTGGGTGAGTTCGGCGCGCCTGCACATGTTTACCGGTGACCTAGCAGTGTGCGTGCACGGTCTTACACACTGAGGAGGCGGTACTGCCT
This sequence comes from Ranitomeya variabilis, assembly GCF_051348905.1. NCBI lineage: Eukaryota > Metazoa > Chordata > Amphibia > Anura > Dendrobatidae > Ranitomeya > Ranitomeya variabilis. The sequence continues at coordinate 758,012,197 of NC_135232.1, forward strand.
ACATGGCTGGCCACGTGGAATTGTTTATCTTTTGGAGTTGCGCCGATATGTATGGGTACGTTTTGATGATCAGTATACGAGGTCCTTTACCTAGTTATATAGCCAATAGTGGTGAGACATACGGTATTATGGCACATAGATTCAGCATTTTTTTTTTTTTTTTTTTTTGATATGAGTATTTACTAAACACCCTATGAGAGCTGTGAGATGATTGGCTTTTGCATTTGATAACATGTTTGGGAGTTGGTGATTGGTTGTGATAGACAGATGGTGTATTGGTGGGTTTTAGTCATGTGGGTAAACTGGTTGAGACACGGTGTTTCATTGGTTACTAATGTGCATGCACAATAAACAGATGCACAGATTGGTGAATGAATACCATGGTAACCGACATTTGCTTCTTTTCGAGTGGTCAAATCTCTACGTATGGGACAATGAGGTTTATTTCTTTGTTCTTCTTTATATATACTAAATGTGTTATGGGTCGCTATTAAACGTATATGTATTATGTATATTTTATATTGTATATTTCGTGTTTGCTAATATGTTAATAACGTGGGCGGTCATGAGATGCTGATTGGAGGTTGTGAATCTACTTCCTAGATAAGACCACCATTTTGACTGTATTGCATGCTTGAAAAAGACCTATATGGTTGAAACATTGCATTTGGCACAATAAAGGACTTTTTAAACTTCACCTGGATTGGATGCTGTCCTTCACTTTGCTGCGGTATGTACTTTTCCATTTGGGTCCAGTAGATCTAGGCCGGGCATCCCTATATCAGTTGTGCTGTCGGCTATTTTCTAATATTAGGGGTAGAAGAGAGTCTGAAAGTCTGTGAATGTCTAGGTGTACAAGGTTTCTGCGAGGATGTGATACTGGCTGGACATAGGGGGCAGGTGAGTAGGACAAGGATGAGAAGGTGCGTAGATGGTGGTCAGATAGGGGGAAGGGAGGTTTGTGAGATTAGATAAGGAACAGAGGTGGGTGAAGATTAGGTCTAGTGTATGTCCATCTGCGTGGGTGGCTGTGGAAGACAGCAGACAGCATTATGTTGTGCTGAACAGAAGACCTTTGATGGAACATGAAAGAGACGAAAAACAATTATTGTTTTTATCGCTGTGTGGCGTTACGATTCAAGAAGGTACGTTGGCTGTTGCCATTCCAGGGACGGCGCCTACAATCTTCCTGTAATGATGTCATCCTCCTTGATTAGTGTCACGGCTCACAGGCTTACAGGTCTGCCCTGTCGAGGCCACAGTAATGTACTGCCCTGCGCAATTTCTGTCAAAGGAACAATAATCTAAACAATTATATTACCGTCCCAAATTGGACCAACCACCGTTGTTTTTAAAAACAAAAATATTATACTCACCCAGGGGCGTTCCTGCTGCGGTCCGATCCGATGGGTGTCGTGGTCCGGGCCTCCTATCTTCATCAGATGACGTCCTCTTCTTGTCTTCATGCTGCGGCTCCGACGCAGGCGTACTTTGTTTGCCCTGTTGAGGGCAGAGCAAAGTACTGCAGTGCGCAGGTGCTGGGAAAGGTCAGAGAGGCCCAGCACCTGTGCACTGCAGTACTTTGCTCTGCCCTCAACAGGGCAGACAAAGTACGCCTGCGCCGGAGTATGAAGACAAGAAGAGGACGTCATCCTATGAAGATGGGAGGCCCCGGACTGGACCGCGACACCCATCGTACCGGGATGGCCCCTGGGTGATTATAATCTAACCTCTTTTTCTCATCTTTTAGGATACATCGGGGGCTTATGTACCACATTCCAGAATGCTGTAGATAAGCCCCTGATGCTGGTGGGTTTAGCTCACCTTCGATTTTGGTGGTGAAAGGTTCCCTTTAAGATTACATTGTAGGCTTATCTGCAACATTGCAGAATGATGTTGCTAAGCCCGGTCAGAAATTTGACGCTTGTTATGTACGGAAAAGGAGGTGAGACCTTCCCTTCATTTAATATGATTGTACTTAATTTTTAAAGTCGCACTCCTGTCTATATAATACCTCAAAGCTCAAACTGCATGATAAAACAAAACAGAATCATTAGGTCAAAGGAACTGTCCAAGGAGCTCAGAGACCAAATTGTGGCACAAAACAGTTCTGGACAAGGTTATCTCAGATTTTCTGAAAGACCCAATGCTACTACGAGCACAGAGGCATCCATAATCCAGAAACTTAAGTTTTGGACCAACATAAGTCTTCCTAATCATGACTATCTTGCAAAAATGAGCTATTGTGGATGAACAGCCTTGTTGAGATTGTTAAAGAAGACTCACAAGAACACAGTTGCTTTGCTCTACAGATTCAGTAGGGAGATATGATTAAATTATCCAAACTCAACTACCAATGCTGCCCTCCAACACTCAGCCATTTAGGAAAAGTGGGTGAGTGAAGATTCTCCTTACTGCAATACATAAGAAAGACAACATAGAGTTGTCAGACACATGAAGAATTCACAGGTTATGAGAAATAAGATTCTATGATGTAAGGCGACAACAGTTTAAGTTTTTGGATAAAATTCAAAGCGTTATGTGTTGAGAAAAACAGGCAATGGTCATCACCTGCCCAATTACCTTAAAACTGTGAAAAAGGGTGGTGGCAGCATCATGCTATGAGGGCAGTGTTGGACTTTTCCAAAAAGAGAACCGGAATATTGTCCGTTGGGCAAAGGCTATGACACCTGCTGGCATACAGAGTCAGCAAATGCCTAGGGCCTCTGCTGCAACAGTGGCCCACATCCAGCGGTGTGTCACTAATAGCGGCACAACACACAGATGCTATGGGGCCTACGGTGTCAGTGGAGCAGCAGTGGGTGACAGGAAGCCTAAGCCTGTTCACGCTGCTAAACTAAAATGAATATTCATGCCTCCTCACTCCAGCTTCGGCGTTGAGAGGAGTTAATATTTTTAACAATAATAACGTGCAGCATTTGCCCCATGCTCCAGCTAACACTGCCCGTTATCAGGTTACACTCCCTCACCTATTTCACACAGCTGTTGCACTATTACAAAACAACATTCATTACCTGCTTTGTTAGGCTGCTTTCACACTAGCGTCGGTACGGGGCCGTCACGCTGCGTCGGCCCGACGTGCCGACGCATACTGTGAAAAAAATGCCCGACGTGGGTAGCGGAAGCAGTCTTACGACGCTTCCACTGCCCCATTGTAAGGTCCGGGCAGGAGTGGGCGGAGTTTCGGCCGCGCATGCACGGTCGAAAATGGCAGACTCGACGCACAAAAAAAGTTACATGTAACTTTTTTTGTGCCGAGGGTCCGCCAAAACACGACGCAACCGTCGCTAATGTTAGTCCATGGGGAAAAAACGCATCCTGCAGACAACTTTGCAGGATGCGTTTTTTCTCCTAAACGACGCATTGCGACATACAGCAAAAAACGCTAGTGTGAAAGTAGCCTTAGAGTCATACTGAAGCACAGCTCATGACATTTTAGAAGATCTGCCACATGAATCACAATGGGAGCGATGTGGAGTGGTTTTTCTTTACTTACTTTTTATTATGTATTATACAATTTTATAGTGCCATTTATTCAACATCAGTTAACATGTGAAAAGGGTAACAATATAGACACATACAATTAAACATTAGCAATAAAAAACAGGCACAGATACATAAGGTGTGAGTACTCTGCACGCAAGGGCAGACAGTCTGTATGGGATAGGTGAGGATACACTAGGACAGGGTAGAGTTGTTTGTTCAGCATTACAGTGGGTTGAGGAACAATGCAGGCTGTAGGCTTGTCGGAAGAGTTGAGTTTTCAGGTTAGTTTACAAGGTTAAAATGGTAGGCAAGAGTCTGATGTATTGTGTTAGAGAGTAACATTGTATGGGGGAAGCACGGGAAAAGTCTTGAATGCGGTTGTGGGAAGAACACATGAGAGGGGAGACGGAGATTTTGAGATTATTGGAGGTTGCGTGTAGCTAAGTACAGGGAGAACATTTCACATATGTATGGACTAAACAGGTTGTGGAAGGCTTGGTCTGTTATTGTGAGGGTTTGGAACTTGAGTCTCCGGGTGATGGGAAGCCAGTTAAGGGCTTGGCATAGGGGATAGACTGTGGAGTAGCGGGGAGACAGGTAGATTATTCGTGAAGTAGGCTGTTGGATGGATTGTAGTGTTGACAGAGTATTAGAGGGGAGGCCATAGAGTATGATGTTGCAGTAGTCAATACGGGAGATGATAACACCATGCACCAGTGTTTTTGTGATGTTGCTTTCAAGGAAGGCGCGGATCATTATAAAAGAAAAAAAAAAAAAAAAGTTTTTCCAAGACTGAATGAGTCAAGGGCTTGTATATGTGGCTTGAAAGAGAGTGAAGAATAGAGTATCACCCCGATAAACAAAGCATGTGGGACTGGGGAAAGGGAACAGCCATTGACCTTGATGGATAGGTCTCATGGAGGGATAGATTTAGATGGGGAAAGATGATGAATTCTGTATTTTTCAAGTTCAGTTTTACAAAGCGAGCAGAAAAGAAGACAGAGATAGCACACAGTCAGCGTTTTATTTTGGTAAGTAACGAGTTGAGGTCAGGTCCGGATAAGTAGATCTTTTTGTTATCGGCGTAGAGATGAGACTGCATAGAGCTGTCCTAGGTCAAAGGTGTAGATGGAGAAGAGTAGGTGTCCTAGAACAGAGTCGTGAGGAACACAGACGGACAAGGGGCGGAGTGAAGAGGTGGCGTGGGGGAGGGAGACAATGAATGTTTGGTCTGTCAGATATGACGAGATCAAGGCTAGGGCCAAGTCTGTGATGCCAAGAGATGAGAGGATCTGTAGCAGAAGGGAGTGGTCCACGGTGTCAAAGGCAGAAGACAGGTACTGGAGGAGGACAGAGTAGTGTTGATTGTGGTTGTCAGTTAGTATGTCATTGTTGAGTTTAGTTACGGCAGTTAAAGTTGAGTGATGGTGTCGGAAGCAAGATTGTAACCGGTCAAAGAGGGATCAGCATGAGAGGTGGGAGGTCAGTTCCAGAAGGACATGTTGTTCAAGTAATTATTAGGGATAATTTAGAAGAGATAAAGGCCGATAGCTAGACACAGTGGATGGGTCGACGTAGGGATTTTGTAGGAAAAGTGTTGAGCATATAAGGGATGCAGTTTTTGCTGCTGTCAAAAGCGTTTACTGATAGAATAGATCTTCTGTTTAAATAAAGAGGCAAATTCTTTGGAACAAATGAGGAGAGGGAGGGTGGTGAACGGAGTTTGGACTTTAAAGTGTTGAAAGACTGTTTAGGGTTGTGAGACAGAGAGGATATTACAGATGAGAAGTTATTTTTTTTTTTTTCACAATTAGCGTGTACTTGAAGTTGGCGAGGAACTGCTTGTATGCAGTGAGGTGGCCAGCGTAGCAGGATCGCTTCCATCTCCGCTCATCGATCCTGGAAGCCAGTCTCAGTTTTTTTTTCAGGCTGGTCAGCCAGGACTGCCTGTTGAGTGTAATGAAATTAAATTAATGATCCAGGTGGTGAAGTGGTCCTGTAAAGTTGAGATGGCGAATTCTTGGTGGCGGTAGATGACAGCCAGCTGGAGGGTGAATAGAAGCAGACGGAGTCGACCTGAAACCATTGAAATGTAGCGGAGGCTTGTTAGCGTGATTGCAATAAAGGAGCGGTTGATGGTCGGGAGGAAGAAAACTCATCAAACACTTTTGTAGTTGTGGCGAGGGGTGTGTGAGAGAGGAGTAATACACCATAGGAAAGTGCACTTGTAGACACTGAGTCATAGGGGGGTGAGCCAGATCTCATTGAGGACGAGCAAGGATAGTTTGTAGCTGATGAAGATGTCATGGATAAATGGCAGCTTGCTTCAGAAAGAGAGCGTTACATACTGCTCCAGGTAAGGGGACCGGGGGAGTGGTGGCTGTAGGAAAGGGTATGAGTTTATCATGGTTGTGAAAATAACCTGTGGGTTACAAATGATTGGTGTGATCTGTGGAGTAGGGGCCAGATTTATGAATACGTCACCAGAGATGAGGAGTAGCAGAAATAGCGTTAGAAGGTGGGAGCAGGATAGGACATGATGCGGCCGTGTGTGTCTGAAGAAAGATGATTGAATGTGGAGGAACAGTTCTGAGGAGAAGGTGAGATGGCTGGGGAGTGTTGGATTAATTTTTGTTTTTTTTACATAGATATGTAAATATATACATATATAAATATGATGGGATCATCATTTTTCAATATTGTTTGAGCTGCATTACACATACCCTATGCGTTTGGTAGCGTATTACTCTAAGAGGGGGTAAGCATGATACTATGAGGTGGTTACATTAGATTGTGTGATTCAGCATTATACTCTAGGAATCGGTTTGCATTATATTGCATGAGGTGCTTCAATATATAGTTTGAAGTTTGAAAATTTATGAAATCAGAGGTTGCTGCATTGTACCCTTTGAGTGGGCTACTTTATATTCAATGAGGGGGCAACCCAAAACCATGTTACATAAGTAATAATTTTCAGAAATAATTTTTTTTTTATAATATTAACGTGTTCTATTTATCAATTTTTTAATTTTTTTTTTATTTCTATGTTGCTACATAGTGGGCACCAAGAAAGATTTGTTTCTTGTGATATTAATGTGCTCCAGTCATACGCTGTATGAGGGTGTATTTCACCGCCATCGATTGTACTACTATTTGAAATTTAAGTAAACATGAAGGCGGAAGTACAGAGATATAATGGATGAAAACTTCTTCCTGAGTAAACTTGACCTCATACTTGGCCCATCGTCCACCTTCGAAAAAGAAAATTACTGTAATCATTCATCTCAAATAAAGGAGTGGCTTTGGAAAAAGTCTGTGGACATTCTTTTTTGGTACAGACAGACGTGACCTAAAACTAATGGATCATGTTTAGAGACATGAAAACGGCTGTCAAAACAACATTCAAAGTCAAATCTGACGAACCACATATGAGGATACCTCCATCAAGTTGTCAAAAAGTCAATGAATGATTTCAAAGAAGACTCATGGGTGTACTAGCTCAAATGGGTGTTTCTATTCAATACTGATCAAAGGGCCTGAATGTCATAAAATGTGATTTTTTTTTTGTTTGTTTGTTTTTATTACAATTTTATAAATGTATATATTTATCTTCACATTGAAGATGTTGTGCATTGTGTACATTAATAGAAAATTAAAATTGGTAAATTGACAGAAAGGCTGATAGTAAACTAAGTTGCCTAAATTTAAAAGCCTTTAAAATACTATAAGACAACACTGTATCTATCTATGTATCTATCATCTATCTCTCACTTATTTTTCTATATATTACATATCTATTTATCAAGCTATCTTTCTCCTATCTATGTATAAATCTATCTAGCTGTAATCTTTATATTATGTATCTTGATATGTATTATCTATTATTTATCATGATATATTATTATTTAAAAAAAATAATAAATTTCCATTTATTTATAGGACACATTTCGAAGACATAATGCCAAACTGCATCGTAACTGACTGCTTGAGTGAGACTGGTAGAACGGGTCAGAGCCCTGATATAATTTTACACCCCTTTCCTAAAGATGTTAACACAATAAAGCAATGGCTTCTCCAACGGGTCAAGATTTTTCAAATGTTGACCAATTAGCTCAAACTATTTTTAATGGAAACAAAAACAATAAATATCGTTTGTGTTCAGGTCACTTCACATCTGATTGCTACATTCAGTAAGTTTCCGGACGATCATTGCGTCCAAATGCTCTCCCATAGATATTCCCTGTGATTGTCTTACCGCTGTCTCTAACATCATGTCCTCCCTCTATCTGAAACTGAACCTGTCAAAAACTGAACTCCTCGTGTTCTCTCCCTCTGCTAACCTACCTTTGCCTGACATTGCCATCTCCGTGTGCGGTTCAATCATTACTCCAAAGCAACATGCCCGCTGCCTTGGGGTCATCCTTGATTCCGAGCTTTCATTCACCCCCCACATCCGATCACTGGCTCGCTCTTCTTATCTGCATCTCAAAAACATTTCTAGAATTCGCCCTTTTCTTACTTTCGACTCTGCAAAAACTCTTACTGTTTCTCTTATTCATTCCCGTCTGGACTATTGTAACTCTCTACTAATCGGCCTCCCTCTTACCAAACTCTCCCCGCTCCAATCTGTCCTGAATGCTGCTGCCAGGATCATATTCCTCACCAACCGTTACACCGATGCCTCTACCTTGTGCCAGTCATTACACTGGCTACCCATCCACTCCAGAATCCAGTACAAAACTACTACCCTCATCCACAAAGCACTCCATGGCTCAGCACCACCCTACATCTCCTCTCTGGTCTCAGTCTACCACCCTACCCGTGCCCTCCGCTCCGCTAATGACCTCAGGTTAGCATCCTCAATAATCAGAACCTCCCACTCCCGTCTCCAAGACTTTACACGTGCTGCGCCGATTCTTTGGAATGCACTACCTAGGTTAATACGATTAATCCCCAATCCCCACAGTTTTAAGCGTGCCCTAAAAATGCATTTGTTCAGACTGGCCTACCGCCTCAACGCATTAACCTAACTATCCCTGTGTGGCCTATTAAAAATAGAAAAAAAACAAAACACATAATCAGGTTCCTCGCATCGTGTTCTCATACACTTTATGCAGTTAATAGCCCTCTGTGTCTGTACTGCTACATACTTAGGCTGTTAACTGGTTCATGCAGCTTTACATGAACACCCGAGCCTTACACTATGGCTGGTCCAAATAACTAAAGCAATTGTTACCATCCACCTCTCGTGTCTCCCCTTTTCCTCATAGTTTGTAAGCTTGCGAGCAGGGCCCTCATTCCTCCTGGTATCTATTTTGAACTGTGATTTCTGTTATGCTGTAATGTCTATTGTCTGTACAAGTCCCCTCTATAAGTTGTAAAGCGCTGCGGAATATGTTGGCGCTATATAAATAAAAATTATTATTATTATTATTATTCCCTCCTTTAGAAGAGGGAAAATTTGTCATTCCAGAGACTTTGGCAATAGGTAAGCGTACTCGAAGGAAAAGGCATTGTCAACCAGATGAAAGTACCAGATCAGTTTCAACGGATACCCCGAGTGTCAACATTGAATATTCTGATGCGCCAGAAAAAAAATTCCGTAGTATTGGCATACAGACAGACTTTACACTTGAAAATTCATCCATATTCTTCAATCAAGTGTTAGACTGTGAAGGAAATATGGATAATGAAATAATAGCCGATTTTGCCACTTATGGACAGGGGGAAGAACTACCATTGTTTTCAACACCAAATTACGATAAAGAGTTACAATCCCCATTGAAGAAAAGACCAAATGTGCCAACTTCAAATATTAAAACGTCTTCGGTGTTAGAAAAGGAATTTTTAAGTGGGATAATCCCACTATCACCACTACCTTAGGGCTGTCCCACACGTCCAGATAATTCCGGTACCGGAAAAAATCGGTACCGGAGTCATCCTAGTCCGTGTACCCGTGAGCTCACGTAGGCCATACGTGCGGCACACATGTGCCGCCCGTGTGGCGAGTGGGTACCACACGGAGCGTGCAGGAGACAGCGCTAAAGTTTAGCGCTGTCCCCTGCATCGTGCTGAAGCCGCGATTCATATCTTCTGTGCAGCAGCGTTTGCTGCATAGAAGATATGAATAATAGTGCTTAAATGAAAGATCTATGTGTCCGCCGCCCCCCCACCCCCTGTGCGCCCCCCCGCTGTTCAGAAAATACTCACCCGCATCCCTCGTTGGCTGTCGCTCCTTCCTGGTCTGGCCGCGGCTTCCACTGTATGCGGTCACGTGGGGCCACTCATTTACAGTCATGAATAGGTGGCTCCACCTCCCATAGGGGCGGAGCCGACTATTCATGATTGTAAATGAGCGGCCCCACGTGACCGCATACAGTAGAAGCCGCGGCCAGACCAGGAAGCAGCGACAGCCAACGAGGGAGCGGGTGAGTATTTTCTGAACAGCGGGGGGGCGCACAGGGGGTGGGGGGGGCGGCGGACAGGTAGATCTTTCATTTAAACACTATTATTCATATCTTCTATGCAGCAAACGCTGCTGCACAGAAGATATGAATCGCGGCTTCAGCACCATGTGGGGGGGACAGCGCTTACTGTAGCGCTGTCTCCTGCACGCCACAGGGACCGCACACGGAGAACGTCCATGTGAGGTCCGTGTTTTACACGGACCCATTGACTTTACTGGGTCCGTGTAATACGTGCGCTCCCACGAACACTGACATGTCTCCGTGTTTGGCACACGGAGACACGGTCCGCAAAAAATCAATGACATCTGCACAGATGCATTGATTTTAATGGGTCTACGTGTGTCAGTGGCTCCGGTACCTGAGGAAACGGTCACCTCACGTACTGGAGACACTGACGTGTGAAACCGGCCTTACAGTGATTTCTAGAGGAAAAAATGAGTGTATTAATATTCCAGATGTTTCAGAGTATATTTCAGAATTGCCAAGTGCAAATTAATCTGATCTATTTGGTTTTGCATCTATAAGTTTTCAAGAACAAGTACCAATCCATGATGAGGACTGTGTTCAATCCATAAATCAAACAGTTAGTGAAAGGAAACTACTTGTTTTTGAATCTTGCTTGGATAAGCTCTTTACAAAAAGTGAAATGTCTTGATGTTTCCAGATGCAAACATTTAACTGTAACTGTCAGAAAAATTGTAGATGGTAGTTACATTAGAGTTATTGGCACATGCCGACTGGGTCACCAAAGCAATATTTGAGTCACAGCCTCAAATTGATAATTTTGCAGCTGGAAACATCTTGCTGGGTTCAGAAATTCTTTTCAGTGGACTGAAATTCCAAAAAAAGTGCATGAACTTTTTAACTTTTTGGGATTGTTGGCAATATCAGAAAAAAAACATACTACAGGTACCAAAGTAAATTTTTGTTCCCTGCAATTGACATTGCTTGGAAAGCAGAACAGGAAAAGGTTAGACAGGAAATCCAAAAAAAGAGCATCATAGTTTCCGGTGAGGGCCAATGTGACAGTCCTGGTCACAGTGCGAAATACTGTGTATATACAGTCATGGACACAATTTCAGATAAAATAATAGACTTTGAGGTCGTGCAACAAACACAATGTACATCATCTGTTGCAATGGAAAAGTATGGGTTCACAGTTTGCATGGATCGACTACTTAATTCTGGTTTTAAAATAAAAATTTTTGCTTCAGATAGGCACGTCGGGCATACGAAGCAAAATGAGAAAAGACTATTCTGACATCAACCACCAGTTTGATGTGTGGCATTATGCAAAATCTATTAAGAAAAAACTCAAAGCGGCAAGTCTATCAAAACTCAACAAGGAGATTACACCATGGATAGATAAAATTGCTCTACATCTCTGGTGGTCCATTAAAACATGTAACAATAATGTTGACTTATTAGAGGAAAATGGTTGTCATACCTGCAACACATTAGAAACAAACATCAGTGGGATGGCTGCAACATGTACCACCAATGCAGTCATGGGCCACTGGTAGAACATACGGAAGATGTACAAATTTTGTGGTTAAAAAAAGAAACTCCACCTTATTTAAATATTCAAAAAATTGTCACCAGCCCACAATTGTTGAACGATTTGCCACACTTAGTGCACAATTGTCACACAGGATCATTGGAAAATTTCCATAGCCTTGCGTTGAAATACCATCCAAAACGCATCCACTTTGGGATTGATTCTATGGAAACACGGACAAAACTGGCCGCTTTGACACACAATTGTAATGTCGGAAGACCAATTGCCACAGTTAAGGTAGCCAAAAAAATACAGAATCTGTCGGCACTAAATGCACAAAAACTTTTTGTTTCCAAAAGGAAAATCAAGATGGATTGCACGTGCTGTTTTTGAAAAAGTATCTGTGGAATACATAGAGGAGCTGTCTGTCAATGTTCTGAAGCTTGCAAAAGGAGAGATCTTCACAATGGATCTCCAGAGCTCCCAATATCAGCAACAAAGAGCGGCCAAAAAAAGACGATTTAAAACAACAACGAATTTTCAGATTCAAAAATATTTAGAATGGCACAATTTTTGGAGACCTAACTCTATTGACATGAAAATGCAGGTCAAATGTAATTAAAGAAAAACTGTAACCATGTTTGGATGGTAACAGTTACAACCACAGACTTTTTGTTAACATATACAGAATTCTCGAAGAGTGTATTTCTTGCACCACAAAAATTACAGTTATATTAAAAGGGAATATGTCACCACAAAAAAGTATATGAGCTAATGCCACCGGCATCAGGGGCTTATCTACAGCATTCTATAATGATGTACATAAGCCCCCGCTGTAACCTGAACGATGAGAAGAGCAGGTTATACTATATTCACCCAGGGGCGGTCCCGCTGCATTCCAGTCTGATGGGCGTCTTGGTCCGGGCCTCCCATCTTCATAGGATGACATCCTCTTCTTTCTTCACGCTGCTGCTCCAGAGCAGGCGTACTTTGTCTGCTCTATTGAGGGCAGAGCAAAGTACTGCAGTGCGCCGGGCCTCTCTGACCTCTCCCGACACCTGCTCACTGCAGTACTTTGCTCTGCCCTCAACAGGGCAGACAAAGTACGACTGCGCCGGAGCCGCAGCATGCAGACAAGAAGAGGACGTCATTGTAAGAAGATGGGAGGCCCCGGACCGCGATACCCATCGGACCAGAACCAGACCGGGACCACCCCTGGGTGAGTATAATCTAACCTATTTTTCTCATCTTTCAGGATACATCGGGGGCTTATCTACAGCATTACAGAATGCTGTAGATAAGCCCCTGATGCTGGTGGGCTTAGCTCACCTTCGATTTTGATGGTGTCAGGTTCCCTTTAACATAAAAAGGTTTAAAAAATGGCGTGGGCTCCCGCGCAATTTTCTGCACCAGAGGGGGAAAGCCAACGGCCGGGGGCCAATATTTGTAGCCTGGGAAGGGGTTAATACCCATGGCTCCTCCGAGGCTATGAATATCAGCCCGCAGCTGTCTGCGTAGCCTTTACTGGCTATTAAAATAGGGGGACCCCCCAAAAAAAATGACATGGGGTCCCCCTATATTTTATAGCCAGAAAGGCTATGCAGACAGCTGCGGGCTGATATTCATAGCCTAGAGAGGGGCCATGGATATTTCCCCCCCCTGGCTACAAATACCAGCCCGCAGCTGCCCCAGAAATGGCGCAAGATGCGCCAATTCAGGCACTTAGCCCCTCTTTCCCACTCCCGTGTAGCGGTGGGATATGGGGTAATAAGGGGTTAATGTCACCTTGCTAATGTAAGGTGACATTAAGCCCGGTTAATAATAGACAGGCGTCAATAAGACGCCTATCCAATACTAATCCTTTAGTAGTGAAAGTGTAAAAAATTAATAAATAAATACACATCCATAAAAAAGTATTTTAGTATTCTTAATTTCACCATGCTTACCATACTGGAGCGCCTGCAAAAAAAGAAAAAATAATAAAGAAACCGCATACTTACTTTCCGCCATAGTCCAATTAATAACGAGTGTCCCACGACGATCTCCCCTATAGAACAGTGTCATCGGGTGATGTCACTGCTCTATAGACCTTCAGTGACACACTGACAGGAGACAATGGCTCTTGCTCTGTATCACTGAGGTTACCTTAGTTCAGAGTCTCACTTTATGGCAAAGCTGCCTGGGATTTTTCCCACACAGCAGTGCCAGAAGTGAGACTAGGGACTATTTTCTCACAGGGGCGTAGGAGTACATTGTGGGGAATACATTGTGGAAGGATACCTTTCATCATTGTATTCCTGGAGCCCCTTTAGAGCGGTCACATCAGCTGATGTGGCTGCTCTCCACGGAAGATCGTCGAGGGACACTCGTCTTAATTGGATTTCTGCGGATCAGGGAGTATATTGTTTGTTTATTATTTTATTGTTACAGGTGACAATGGCTTCGGGGAGCAAGGTGACAAGGTGATGTACTCTATGTTTAATGTACTGTATGTCTGTACTGTATGTATGTTATGTATGTTGCATGTTCTGTATGTATGTACAGTATGTTGCATGTTGTATGTCGCATGTAGTATGTCACATGGCGCATGTGGTATGTTGCATGTGGTATGTTGCATGCCGTATGTCGCATGTGGTATGTCGCATGTGGTATGTTGCATGTGGTATGTTGCATGTCGCATTTCTCATGTCATATGTCGCATGGTGTATGTCGCAGGGTGTATCAGCCTGAATTCATGAAAGAAAAGTGGATTCCAACCAACATGTTGGGTATCTATGAGGAGGCAAGTGCAAATCTGGATGTTGGTAATGCGGCTGATGTGATTTTTCTGGACTTTGCAAAGGCATTTGATACTGTTCCACATAACAGCCTTATACTGATGCTACAGACAGAAGTAAGGATGGGGGAAACTACAGGTGCATTTCACAAAATTAGTATATCATCAAAAAGTTAATTTGTTTCAGTTCTTCAATACAAAAAGTGAAACTCATTATATAGAGTCATTAAAAACAGAGTGATCTACTTCAAGTGTTTATTTATGTTACTGTTCATGATTATGGCTTACAGCCAATGAAAACCCAAAAGTCATTATCTCAGTAAATTAGAATAATTAACAAAAACACCTGCAAAGGCTTCCTAAGCATTTAAAAAGGTCCTTTAGTGTATTTCATTAGGCTCCACAATCATGGGGAAGACTGCTGACTTGACAGATGTCCAGAAGGCAGTCATTGACACCTCCACAAGGAGGGTAAGCCACAAAAGGTCACTGGTAAAGAAGCTGGCTGTTCACAGAGTGCTGTATCCAAGCATATGCAAATTGCCTCTTCTGAGAGAAAGAGCACTTAACTCTATAGTGCCACCTGTTGGAAGTAGCGATCCTACAAGTCACAATCAACCCTTTAACGAGTCGTGCAATATGACTTAGGATAAAAGCCAAATCAGTATCTCAATTCGCAGACACGATGTTTCGGGCTGTTGGCCCTCATCAGTGCGAAGCATGAGAACTGATTTGGCTAGGTGAGAGGCAAGCATATCCAAGCATATTAATGGAAAGTTGAGTTGAAGGAAAAAAAACTGTGGTAGGAAAAGGTGCACAAGCAACCAGGATAACCACGGCCTTGAAAGGATTAAGGCCATTCAAAAATTTGGAGGAGATTCACAAGGAGTGGGCTACTTGCTTCAAGAGCCACCACACACAGATGTATCCAGGACATGGGCTACAAGTGTCGCATTCCTTGTATCAAGCCACTCATGACCAATAGACAATGTTAGAAGTGTCTTACCTGGGCCAAGGAAAAAAAGAACTGGACTGTTGCACAGTGGTTCAAGGTGTTGTTTCAGATTAAAGTAATTTTTTTCATTTCATTTGGAAATCAAGGTCCTAGAGTCTAGAGGACGAGCGGAGAGGCACACAATCCAAGTTGCTTGAGGTCTAGTTTGACATTTCCACAATCAGTGATGGTTTAGGGAGCCATGTCATCTGCTAGTGTAGGTCCACTGTGTTTTGTCAAGACCAAAATCAGCGCAGCCGTCTACCAGGAAATATAGAGCACTTCATGCTTCCCTCTGCCGACAGGCTTTTTGGAGATGGAAATTTCATTCTCCAGCAGGACTTGGCACCTATCCACACTGCTAAAAGTACCAATACCTGTTTTAAAAACAACAGTATCACTGTGATTGGTTGGCCAGCAAACTCACCTGACCTTAACCCCATAGAGAATGTATGGGGTATTGTCAAGAGAAAGATGAGAGACACCAGACCCAGCAATGCAGACGAGCGGAAGGCTGCAATCAAAGCAACTTGGGCTTCCATAACACCCCAGCAGTGCCACAGGCTGATCGCCTCCATGCAAAGCAGCATTGATGCAGTAATTGATGCAAAAGGAGCCTTGACCATATATTGATTGCATTTACTGAACATATATTTCAGTAGGTCAACATTTTGGATTTTAAAATAATTTTTCAAGCTGGTGTATTCTAATTTACTGACTATGATAATGACTTTTACTGATGACTTTTGGGTTTTCATTGGCTGTAAGCCATAATCATCAACATTAACAGAAATAAACACTTGAAATAGAACACTGTTTGTAGTGACGATATAACATTAGTTTCACTTTTTGTATTGAAGAACTGAAATAAATTTACTTTTTGATGATATTCTAATTTTGTAACAAGCATCTGTATATGCAGATGAGTAAGGAACTGGCTAAAAGACAGGAAACAGAGTCATCTTCATTAAGTGGGCTATAGTTAGCAGTGGAGTATCATAAGGATTTGTGTTAGAACTGATTCTTTTAAACTCTATTAATGACCTTGTGGATGGGATTGAGAGTAAAGCCAAACTATGTAGGATATTAAAATCTGACATTGAGAGTAAAATATTACAAAACAATATGGATAAGATGACTGAATGGGCAAACACTTGGCAAATGAGATTTAATGTTGATAAATGCAGAGTAATACACCTGGGAAGGAGTACTCCTATTGCTGCATATGCATTAAACAGAAGCATACTTGGGACTACAGAACAGGAGAAGGACTTGGGTATTCTGGTAACAAGTAAGCTGAGCTGCAGTGCTCAATGTCGAGCAGAAGTCGCCAAAGCAAACAAGATTTTAGGGTGTTTAAAGGAGTAGCAATACATTAGGATCACAGGATTTTATCTCTTTTTATAAAATCACCTTGTAAGGCCACATCTAGAATATGGGATCCAGTTTTGGGCTCCACATTTTAAAAAGGATATTCAGAAGTTTCAATCAGTTCAAAGTTGGGCAACTAGATTATTACAAGAGACGGAAGGGCCTCTCATGATGAGAGGTTGGAAAAATTGGGGCTTGTTTAGCTTAGAAAAAGACATCACTGAGGAGATCTCATTTATATGTAGAGATGGGCGGACACCTGGATGTTCAGATCCGGCGGGTTCGGCCTTACAGTTACAAAAAGTTCGGGTTCTCTCACTGTGCTAGCGGGGATCTCACCGAGGTTACTGCAGTTCAGCCTGGCTGGGAGCGCAGCCTCAGTGACCGGAGGTAACCTCAATGATGTCACTGCCGGTCACTGAGTCTGCACTCGCAGCAGCTCATTCACCAGTGGTTCTCAGCCTGGACGGTTGCATCTTGGCACCATCCAGGTGTTTTTCCCACAGACATGTATTACGGCGTGGGACAGAACAACGGATGGGTGAGGTATATTATTGTTTTATATTTTTGGTTTATTACAGGAGAATGAGAGCTTCAGTGGAATAGGAGTTTGGCAAGTATAACTGTGTTTGTTATTTTTAAATTAAAAATGGAAAAGTGTCTTTTGTTTTATTTCTAATAAAATACCTTATTCTGGCTGTGTATTTACAATACAACTATAGGATAAGTAATGGATAGGTGTCTTATAGATGTCTCTCTGTTACTAAGCCGTGGGCTTGATGTCACCTGACAATACAAAGGTGACATCAACCCCACAAATATGAACCCCACTTACCACTGCTACAGGGCAAGTGGGAAGAGCCAGGCAGAGCACCAGAATTGGCGCATCTAATAGATGTGCCTTTTCTGGGCAGCTGCGGGATGCTATTTTTAGGCTTGGGGGCCTAAATATTCATGGCCTCTAACCAGCCTCCAAGCTATCTGCTTCAGCAAGGCTGGTTACTCAAAAATGGGGGAACCACAGGCCGTTTTTTTAAATTTATTTAAATAATTAAAAAATACAGCGTGGGGACCCCTCTATTCTTGATAACCAGCCTTGTTAAAGCTGACAGCTGAGGGCTCATGCTGTCTTTTAACAGCATGGGAACTGCAGCTCTCTGACCGGCGGGAAGGATTTCACCGCTGATCAGAAGCGGTGTTTGCCGCGCTGTCATGCACATGACAGCGTGATAAACACCCGTTGTTCGGGCAGCCGAACCTGAACAGTAACACGGACTTCGTAATGAAGTCCGTGCCCGAAGAGTAGGTGTTCGGTACGGACGCCGACCTTTACTGTTTGGGTTCGCCCATCTCTATTTATATGTATAAATACATGTATATTCAATACAAAGGACTGGCATATGACTTATTCCTTCCAAAGTCCATACTAGGGACCAGGGGCACACATTATGGCTGGAAGAAAGGCGATTTCGGCAGCTAAATAGGAAAGGGTTCTTTACATTTAGAGCAGTCAGACTGTGGAATGCTCTACCACAAAAGGTACTATAACTGCTTTTAAAAAAAGATGATTTCCTCAGTACATATACATTTTTTGCCACTAAATTATGTGTAACCCACAATGTTATAATTGGTGGAGAAAGGTTGAACTTGATGGACCTAGGTCTTTTTTCAACCTATGTAACTACATAACTATGTAAATGCTGCTCGATGGGGTTGAGATCTTGAGATCGACTCTGCCATAGCAGAACATTCCACTTATATGCCTTTAGGCTTTTTAGAGTTCTAAAGCTCTCCAGTGTGTTTTTTTGCAAAATGTAGCAAACTGTTGATTTGGAAAGCCCTAACATTTCTGCCATCTTTCTTTTTTTTGCAGCACAATGATGGTCTGTTTCATTTCCACTGAGAGCTCTTTGACCCTGGGTTCACAGCAATAGCTTCCAAATGAAATGCCAAACCTGGAATCAGCTCCAGGCCTTCTACCTGCTTAATTGATGATGGATAAATGAGGGAAAAGCCCATGCAGTCCATTAAAGACCGTTTGAGATAAATGTCCAATTACTTTTGGTCTCTTGAAAAAAAGAGGCAGCTACCTGTTAAAGAGCTGTAACTCCTAAACCCTTAAGGTACCTTCACACTGAACGATATCGCTAGCGATCTGTGACGTTGCAGCGTCCTGGCTAGCGATATCGTTGAGTTTGACACGCAGCAGCGATCAGGATACTGCTGTGACATCGTTGGTCGGAGCAGAAAGTCCAGAACTTTATTCCGTTGCTGGATCTCCCGCAGACATCGCTGAATCAGTGTGTGTGACACCGATTCAGCGATGTCTTCACTGGTAACCAGGGTAAACATCGGGTTACTAAGTGCAGGGCCGCGCTTAGTAACCCGATGTTTACCCTGGTTACCAGTGTAAATGTAAAAAAAACCAAACACTACATACTTACATTCCGGTGTCTGTCCCCCGGCGCTGTGCTTTCCTGCACTGTCAGCGCCGGCCAGCCGTAAAGCAGATTACAGCGGTGACGTCACCGCTGTGCTTTCCGGCCGGCGCTCACAGTCAGTGCAGGAAAGCACAGCGCCGGGGGACAGACACCGGAAAGTAAGTATGTACGGTTTGTTTTTTTTTACATTTACACTGGTAACCAGGGTAAACATCGGGTTACTAAGCGCGGCCCTGCACTTAGTAACCCGATGTTTACCCTGGTTACCAGTGAAGACATCGCTGAATCGGCGAACCGGCGCACTATGTCCCGGAACACAGCGAAATACTTCCGGGACATAGTGCGCCGAAAACCCTGCTCATATGACCGCAAACCTGTCCCGCCAAATTCAGGTGAATTTAAGGCGGATTCATCTCATCTCACCCCGGGTCCACTATCTGTGGCATCCCCATTGGACACAATTTCTCAGATCCAAGAGAATCTGCTCCAACATGGAAAATTTTAACAATCAATCTGAAGATCTGATTCGGAGGTTCATCAGGGGATATAGTAAAAGATCAATTAAAAGAGGCTATATAGGGCGGCAAAGACACAACGCAACGCAGTATTGGACGGTCTGCCCACTACGGATGATACAAACAAGTCTGACCAGGTAAGTTTTATTTCCACATACAATAACAAATGGCAAGATCTGGTCAATATTATTGGAAAGCATTGGAAAGTCTTAATGTTGGACCCTATTTTATGGCAAATTTCGCCCCCCTCAACCTTCATGTGTGCCAAGGAGATCAGCTAATCTCAAAGATATCCTTGTTCAAGGTCATTATGAACCCAATGGACCTGGTAATGGAAACCATACACAGGGGGGCCCACAGGATTCTTTCCATGTGGTCTCTGCTAAGGGTGCCTGAATCACACCAAATCCTCTTGATTCACCAATCATGACAATTCCCGCACCTATGAGATTAGGAGATATTTGAACTACTCCTCACATGGTGTAATTTACCACGCACAATGCCCTTGTGGAAAAATCTATATAGGCTTGACAACCAGGGAACTCAAGGTACAGACACACGAGCATGTACGCGACATTGAGAAAGCTAGGATTACAGAGGATGTTAAGACACTAAAATCTCTACCACGGCATTTTAGGAGATATCATGGATGTAACCCCAGGGGTCTGGTTATAAAAGGCATTAATCAGGTCAACATGGGGTCACGGGGTGGGGATTTAAGTAGAACACTAGCTCAACTTGAGAACAAATGGATCTATCGACTGGGTGCCATGAGTCCACAAGGCCTGAACGAAAGTTTAGGCTTTGCAGCGTTTTTATAAATCAGGTAGATATCAGATGGCATCCTTTTTTAAAGTGAGGAGATACTGGGTTTTTTATATATTTTCATCTCTATTTTTTGTATTTATTTCATAGTTTTTTTTTGTCTTGTTCTTATCTATTTATTTTGTCAGATGGAGGGCTTTCTGGGCGTCTGAGGCAGCATCCGAACATATTCCGTCATGAGTGACGAATGGGACCATCGATGTGACTCTTGCGATGTTGGAGGAAATGAGTTTGCCACGTCATGGCACTGAACAAGCATTCCATTCTTCAGCTCAGCACCTTCCGACAAAGGATTTTTCAAGCTACCTGTTCACTATAATACAAACTGTAAATACATTAGCTTACTTGTGAATTTTTTACGAAAATGCCATCTGTAGTTGGGTGATTTTCTGGCACATGTATTGGACTTCAGCCTCCATCTTGCAAAAGAACTAGTCACTTTCTAATTTGTCACCAACATAAGGGTGATTTTACGTCATTATAGTATAGTGTCTTAATTGCACTACGCATTTATCACTTTCTATATTATGCTATAAATGTGAGTATCATATTTTCCCATTCAATAAATAATATATTTTTAATCACTGATCACTCATTTCAGTATTTTTATACTGGTCTTACTCTTATTTTTGTACTATAATAAATTCATTCATAGTCTCACTTGCACTTTTTTTATTATTATTGACAGCACTGTCACTAAGAAATTTGTCATATAGAACCTTTAATTTCCTATTAGTCAATAGTCTTGTTTCTGACCCTTTTACTTGCACTAATTCTTTTTATTATTGCACCATTAAACCCAAATAACTGTACAGGAAACTGATATACTTACCTTATTATATACATTAGATAATATGGTTATACCTTAATTGCGATTTATACTGGTTCAGTTTTCTTATTATAGAAGTATATATAAGGACAGTGTGGACTTATAATATACCATGCATAGGATTTAGTCGTTTTCATAGCAATCCTCAGTCATTTGCTTAGTTTATTGGCTTTCTACTGTTCTTATGACTTTCACTTCTGCTAAAATCCCTGATATTCATACCAACTCTCTGTGGATTCCTTCACAATTGCCACCAGTGGTGTGCACATGCGCGACTCATCACTACCCCACGTACTTCCAGGAGCACTCTAATCCGGAACTGCATGCGTTCCAGCTTGCCTTTCAATGAATGCATCCCAGAAGTTCATCTTCATCGGAGGGGTGATGGGCGCTTCATGGGCCATTGAATTACAGAAGGAAGAATGTGACATCACCGATATCGTAAGCCCTTTTCCGCTCTGCTATTGGCTACACTTTATTTAAAAGGACCCCCTTCTCACCCAGAAAAGCCCCCGGAAGAAGCTCTGGGTGAAACGCACGTCAGGGTGGAGGGTTCCTCGCATGCCCTATCTCCCCATTACGTGGTCTGGAGGTGATACCGAACCGAGGTAATCTGTTATGATCTTTTTACTGTAGTACCATATTGTACCACCTTGACCTGGGCTGCATATCATCTATATGCACATATGCTTTGAGCAATGTGACACTACTAAAATAGTTTTTCCTTATTTTAAGTCAGGTTTAAGAGTTAAGTATTAGTGATGAGCGAGTGTACTCGTGGGTTTTCCTGAGCATGCTCGGGAGACCTCTGAGTATTTGTGACTGCTCGGAGATTTAGTTCTCGTCGCCTCAGCTGAATGATTTACAGCTATTAGCCAGCTTGATTACATGAGGGGATTCCCTAGCAACCAGGCAACCCCCACATGTACTAAACTAAATCTCCGAAAAATAATAAATACTAGGAGGTCACCCGAGCAACGAGTATACTCGCTCATCACTAATAAAATAATTATATATATATATATATATATATATATATATATATATATATATATATATATATATATATATATATATATATATATATATATATAGTATATATCTCTATATCCCAAACAAAAAAAAAGTGAATCACACGGAGCAAAATTCTTATTAAATATATTCTTTTTAATAGAAGATACAAAAGTAATTAAAAAAAAGTTTGTTCATACAATAAATGATAAGGCTGGTGACACCTAGAAACCATGTCAGGCGGGATTAAGGTACATTCAAAACTGTAAACACATCCCTTCTTTCCAATTTGGACGCGTGTGTGAAGTAATAAGTATAAACAAGCACAAAGATGTATCGATAAATACAAGGTCCATAAACCGCTGCCAGTGCATATAAAATATATATATATATATATAGTGCATTAGAGAACCATAATATGCTCAATAGAACAGAACACACCATATGTATCTGTATAATCTATATCCTGGCTGCTACATTCACTCACCGCCCTTGCATAAACTCTTTAAACTCCATCCATATCGGCCCCTCTGTCCTTGCCTCTCCTATGTATAGCACTCATGCTCTGTTCACATTACTTAACAGCGGAGATCCATTCAGTCCCACCATCCAACACAAGAGACGCTCTCACAAATCACTTAAACATCTGCTCACTCTTTCTATTCTCCTTCTCCTAGTCGCTGGAGACATCTCTCCTAACCCCGACCCCCCCATGTTAAAGCCAGTCAAACCTCCCAACTGCTACACCCAGAAACCCCTCTAACCTTATTAATATTCCATGCATGCCTTCTGTCTCTTTCAATTGTGCTCTTTGGAATTCTCGCTCTGTGTGTAATAAACTCTCCTTCATTCATGACTTCTTCCTTTCTAATTCTCTTAATCTCCTGGCTCTTACTGAAACCTGGATCCAGCAGTCAGACACCACCGCTGCTGCTGCTCTCTCATATGGTGGACTACACTTTTCTCATACCCCAAGATCAGACAACAGAGCAGGTGGAGGCGTTGGTCTGCTCCTTTCACCCAAATGTACCTTCCAAGTTATCCCCCAAGTACCCTCACTTGTATTACCTTCCTTTGAGGTCCATGCTGTCAGACTCTACGTCCCCTTCTCCATGCGAGTGGCGGTGGTGTATCGTCCTCCTGGCCCCTCTCATCAGTTCCTGGATCATTTTGCCACCTGGCTTCCACACTTTCTCTCCTGTGACACCCCCACCCTTATCATGGGTGATTTCAACATCCCCATTGCTTCTCCCCTCTCCCCATCTGCTTCTCACCTTTTATCTCTAACCTCCTCTTTCGGCCTCTCGCAGCATACTAACTCTCCAACGCATGAAGATGGAAACTCCCTTGACTTGGTCTTCCCCCGGCTTTTCTCAGTGGATGATTTCACAAACTCCCCTCTCCCGCTCTCTGACCACAACCTTCTTTCATTCTCTATCAAGAACTGCCATCCCGCTCAGGTCACCCCCACTTTCCACACTTATAGAAACATACAGGCCATTAACACCCAGAAACTTATGAAAACTTGCAGTCCTCATTGGCCCCAATCTCCTCCATCTCATGTCCTGATTCTGCTCTGAAGCATTACAATGAAACCCTGCAAAGTGCCCTGGATGAAGCTGCTCCTCCTATACATAGAGCAACTAGACACAGACGGCGACAACCGTGGCACACGCTGCAAACACGTTTCCTGCAGCGGTGCTCCAGGTGCGCCGAACGTCTGTGGAGAAAATCTAATCTACCCGAAGATTTCATCCATTATAAGTTCATGCTAAAAAGATACAACTCTGCCCTTCACTTCTCCAAACAAACCTATTTCAACACCCTCATCACCTCACTGTCCAATAACCCTAAACGTCTCTTTGACACTTTCCAGTCCCTACTCAACCCAAGAGAGCAGGCCCCAACCACAGATCTCCATGCTGACGATCTGGCCAATTACTTCAAAGAAAAAATTGAGCACATTCGACAGGAAATCATCTCCCAATCTCTTCATACCAGGCACTGTCCTCCCTCCCCCACTGCATCTATTTCACTCTGACTTTGAACCAGTTACAGAAGAAGTAAGCAGGCTCCTTGCATCTTCTCGCCCGACCACTTGCACCAGTGACCCCATTCCGTCAAATCTCCTCCAGTCCCTTTCCCCGGCTGTCACCTCTCACATATCACTACCAGCAAGAAAGGGTCAAGCCCAGTTTCTCTCTCCTTAAATATGTAACACAGCCAAGAGAAATAAATATAAAATATAACCTTTATTATTATATTTCTAAAATAACTACCCAAAAATATAAATTTGTGATATAGTGCAAATTAAAATTTCACTCTATCGATTGAAGCGTCCATCTGGACTAGCATATCATAGGGATATAATACCTCTTACACACAAGAGTCCCTAAAAGTACACAAAAGCCACTTCTGATTAGATAGGATGCCCAATCAAAAACAATTGAAAATAGACCGTGAATAATTCAATCCCGGCATCATACACGATGCTCGTATTTGGGGGATACAAAACACTGTCTCTCTGTGGATTTCTTAACCTGATTGCATATGTTATCAATTTACACAAATAATCAGAGAAAAAGGAAGGATCTCACCCATCAACCGTACAGGTACCGATCATCTCCTCCTAATTTCACGACAACCAGGTTCCATAGAGGGAGTGGATGACATACAGACCTATTATGCCCTATAGAGGCTAGTATGGCCCTAGTCCCAAAACTCCCGCCCTTACAAGGGCAGTCCACATCTGACCCTTAGACATATAGCCCTATTTGTCCCTGTGCACCCCGACGCGTTTCGTCTTCTCCACGACTCCTCAGGGGACCCATACACTAAAATAGGGAACAAAGCTCTCTCAAGGGGACTAAGGTTTTGTCCTGGTAATACTAGGGCTTGCGATGGTGTCACCTTAGTCCCCTTGAGAGAGCTTTGTTCCCTATTTTAGTGTATGGGTCCCCTGAGGAGTCGTGGAGAAGACGAAACGCGTCGGGGTGCACAGGGACAAATAGGGCTATATGTCTAAGGGTCAGATGTGGACTGCCCTTGTAAGGGCGGGAGTTTTGGGACTAGGGCCATACTAGCCTCTATAGGGCATAATAGGTCTGTATGTCATCCACTCCCTCTATGGAACCTGGTTGTCGTGAAATTAGGAGGAGATGATCGGTACCTGTACGGTTGATGGGTGAGATCCTTCCTTTTTCTCTGATTATTTGTGTAAATTGATAACATATGCAATCAGGTTAAGAAATCCACAGAGAGACAGTGTTTTGTATCCCCCAAATACGAGCATCGTGTATGATGCCGGGATTGAATTATTCACGGTCTATTTTCAATTGTTTTTGATTGGGCATCCTATCTAATCAGAAGTGGTTTTTGTGTACTTTTAGGGACTCTTGTGTGTAAGAGGTATTATATCCCTATGATATGCTAGTCCAGATGGACGCTTCAATCGATAGAGTGAAATTTTAATTTGCACTATATCACAAATTTATATTTTTGGGTAGTTATTTTAGAAATATAATAATAAAGGTTATATTTTATATTTATTTCTCTTGGCTGTGTTACACCTCTCACATAACAAAAATATTCAACCTTTCCCTCACTTCCAGTATTTTTCCCTCCTCATTTAAGCATGCCATCATACATCCATTACTTAAAAAACCCTCCCTCGACCAAAACTGTGCCGCTAATTATAGACCTGTCTCTAATCTTCCCTTCATCTCTAAACTCCTGGAACGCCTGGTCCACTCCCGTCTTACCCGCTATCTCTCAGATAACTCTCTTCTCGACCCTCTTCAATCTGGCTTCCGCTCTTTACACTCTACTGAAACTGCCCTCACTAAAGTCTCTAATGACCTACTAACAGCTAAATCTAATGGTCACTACTCCATGCTAATTCTCTTGGATCTTTCTGCAGCATTCGACACTGTGGATCATCAGCTCCTCCTCACTATGCTCCGCTCCATCGGCATCAAGGACACCGTTCTCTCTTGGTTCTCCTCCTATCTCTCTGACCGATCCTTCACTGTATGTTTTGCTGGTTCCTCCTCTCCCCTTCCCCTTACTGTTGGGGTTCCTCAAGGATCAGTACTAGGCCCCCTCCTCTTCTCTTTGTATACTGCCCCTATTGGACAAACAATCAGTAGATTTGGTTTCCAGTACCATCTCTATGCTGACGACACCCAATTATACACCTCTTCTCCTGCTTTCACTCCGACCTTCTTAGAAAACACCAGTGATTGTCTTACCGCTGTCTCCAACATCATGTCCTCCCTCTATCTGAAAATGAACCTGTCAAAAACTGAACTCCTCGTGTTCTCTCCCTCTACTAACCTACCTTTGCCGGACATTGCCATCTCCGTGTGCGGTTCCACCATTACTCCCAAGCAACATGCCCGCTGCCTTGGGGTCATCCTTGATTCCGAGCTTTCATTCACCCCCCACATCCGATCACTGGCTCGCTCTTATCTGCATCTCAAAAATATTTCTAGAATTCGCCCTTTTCTTACTTTCGACTCTGCAAAAACTCTTACTGTCTCACTTATTCATTCTCGTCTGGACTATTGTAACTCTCTACTAATCGGCCTCCCTCTTACCAAACTCTCCCCGCTCCAATCTGTCCTGAATGCTGCTGCCAGGATCATATTCCTCACCAATCGTTACACCCATGCCTCTACCTTGTGCCAGTCATTACACTGGCTACCCATCCACTCCAGAATCCAGTACAAAACTACTACCCTCATCCACAAAGCACTCCATGGCTCAGCACCACCCTACATCTCCTCTCTGGTCTCAGTCTACTACCCTACCCGTGCCCTCCGCTCCGCTAATGACCTCAGGTTAGCATCCTCAATAATCAGAACCTCCCATTCCCGTCTCCAAGACTTTACACGTGCTGCGCCGATTCTTTGGAATGCACTACCTAGGTTAATACGATTAATCCCCAATCCCCACAGTTTTAAGCGTGCCCTAAAAACGCATTTGTTCAGACTGGCCTACCGCCTCAACGCATTAACCTAACTATCCCTGTGTGGCCTAATAAAAAAAAAAAATAAAAAAAAAATAAACATAATCAGGTTCCTCGCATCATGTTCTCATACACTTTATGCAGTCAATAGCCTCTGTGTCTGTACTGTTACACACTTAGGCTGTTAACTGGTTCATGCAGCTTTACATGAACACCCGAGCCTTACACAATGGCTGGTCCAAATAACTAAAGCAATTGTTACCATCCACCTCTCGTGTCTCCCCTTTTCCTCATAGTTTGTAAGCTTGCGAGCAGGGCCCTCATTCCTCCTGGTATCTGTTTTGAACTGTGATTTCTGTTATGCTGTAATGTCTATTGTCTGTACAAGTCCCCTCTATAAGTTGTAAAGCGCTGCGGAATATGTTGGCGCTATATAAATAAAATTATTATTATTATTATTATTATTAGTATCTTTGCGCAAAACACATCACCACAAGCCAACTACCGTACCCCCCAAAAAATGAAGGCATATGTGTAAGATACAGGAACAGAGGGAGGAAGATGAAGAGTAAATAGATGAATAGTACCAACCTACTACCAAGACGTGGACAAGAGGCCCCGACGCGCGTTTCGCTGTCAGTGCTTCCTTGGGGGGCGTGGTGTACTGAGATGTATTGCAAGGTTTTATAGGGGATCCAAAAACTGGAGCCCCAATAGCGCGGTCTGATGCGGCGCTTCCTGTGGCATGGCGAAGGCCGGAAACCATGATCCCGGCGTATGACGCTGCAGGTCACCGCCCACAGACAGAAATGCTGGCGGGGATTCCACAGCGGCTTGAAGACGCGTAACCATGACACCGGATCAGACGCCCGCCACAGGGAGCGCTCACCGCATGAGGAGAAGACGAAGGGAAGTCTCATAAGGTGAACAACGCAGCATTGAAATTAGGAGCATTATGGATATAGGGACAAGGGGCAAATAAAGGATATACATACCTGAAAGAAAGGCCAAAGAGTGACGGCCAGAAAAGAAAAAGCGCACAAGAGGGTGTCACAGGCTGTGAATAAGAAAAATAAGACATAAATAGATACATAAAAAGATATAAATACACCCATACAACACAAACACTATGCAAAATAAAGCATAGTGATTAAGGTGCCTATATTTAAAATTTAGAGCAATGTGCTGCACATAATAAAACCAGTAAAAGTCAGATATAAGGCAATATAAAAAGATTTTTAGGCGCCCTAATACGCTAAAAATGTGTATATTGTGTCAGATTAACTATATAAATGACTTATGACATAAAAAATATATGCAAAAAAAGTGAAAAATATAGAAAAATCAATATATAATAAGAAGAAGAAACATGTATGCATACATATAATTATGATTATAAAATAAGGTTGCTTTTGCTCCATTTCTTCTTCCTTCTCCTGTCCTCCATCTGCTCCAAGGAAAGAATATTACACAAGCCACTATATGAGAGACATCAATGAAATAATGAAAAATAGACCTGCATGAACAAAAGATAAAAAAGTGAGAATTAAAATCAAAAAGTAAACACAAACAACATAGATTTCATAAAAACGGAGCAAAGCTGAGAATCTCATTAAGTCCTTTTGGACGAACGCAGTCAATTTTGAATATCCAGCGTGTCTCAAGTTGAGCTAATTTTTTCTTTATGTCACCCCCACGCTTGTCAGACACAACACAATCAATACCGCGAATTTTCAATAGACGACTATCACAATCATGTACTGATTTAAAATGTCGAGCTATGGGTTTAAGTATCTCATCAGCTTGACACTCTGCCGCATTTTGGATGTCCCGGACATGTTCCCTCACACTCACCCATAATTGACGGGTGGTGACAATAACACAGTGCTGTGAAAACAACACAATAACTCATTAATCTAAAGAGATGGCCAAGTATAATACAGCTCTATCACAAAAAAAACTGGAATATTACCCAAACAAAAAAACGTGAGTCACAGAGCAAAATTCTTATTAAATATATTCTTTTTAATAGAAGATAAAAAACGGTTTGGAGGCAGTTAATTTTTTCTTGGGCACCACTGACATGGATGATTTTTTCATCCAGTTTTTGATGTCTCTTCTGGAGTTCGCCCTTACACATAATTATTTCATTTTTAAGGCGGCCCTCTACCTGCAGCTCCAGGGGACAACAATGGGGGCGGCTTTTGCCCCCTCGTATGCTTGTCTTTTCCTGGGGCTGTGGGAGAGGAAAACCTTCTTAACAGACCCCATCTCTCTGGCTTCTCAGATGTTATTATGGACTAGATACATCGATGATGTATTTGCTATTTGGCAGGGTACTGAGGGTGAATTATTGAATTTTGTTGAGTCGCTGAACAATAATAATAATAACATCAAACTCACCTGTCATTACAGTCAAGAGAGCATCGACTTCCTGGATATACGAATTTTCAAAGGAGGGGATGGACCTTCTGAGCCATAGCTACTACAAGGGTCAGGAGTCGGTCTGCAGATTTGGATCAAAGGGCCCTAAGTGGGGATTTTACCCCTGTAGAAGCGGTGCGGGGTGTAAAAATCTTGAAAGATCTTTTTCCTTTCGTTCCAGTGACGGTTCTAAGGAATTCAGAATCACACACCACATTACCTGCTGCACTGAGATCGTGATCTATTATGCGTCCTGTCTATGTGGACTCATCTATGTCGGTCTCACCACCCATCAATTATGGGTGAGAGTGAGGGAACATGTCCGGGACATCCAAAATGCGGCAGAGTGTCAAGCTGATGAGATACTTAAACCCATAGCTCGACATTTTAAAATCAGTACATGATTGTGACAGTCGTCTATTGAAAATTCGCGGTATTGATTGTGTTATGTCTGACAAGCGTGGGGGTGACAAAGAAAAAATTAGCTCAACTTGAGACACGCTGGATATTCAAAATTGACTGCGTTCGTCCAAAAGGACTTAATGAGATTCTCAACTTTGCTCCGTTTTTATGAAATCTGTGTTGTGTTCGTGTTTACTTTTTGATTTTAATTCTCACTTTTTTATCTTTTGTTCATGCAGGTCTATTTTTCATTATTTCATTGATGTCTCTCATAGTGGCTTGTGTAATATTCTTTCCTTGGAGCAGATGGAGGACAGGAGAAGGAAGAAGAAATGCAACCTTATTTTATAATCATAATTATATGTATGCATACATGTTTATTCTTCTTATTATATATTGATTTTTCTATATTTTTCACTTTTTTTGCATATATTTTTTATATGTCATAAGTCATTTATATAGTTAATCTGACACAATATACACCACATTTTTAGCGTATTAGGGCGCCTAAAAATCTTTTTATATTGCCTTATATATGACTTTTACTGGTTTTATTATGTGCAGCACATTGCTCTAAATTTTACATATAGGCACCTTAATCACTATGCTTTGTTATTTTGCATAGTGTTTGTGTTGTATGGGTGTAATTATATCTT
The DNA here is from genome assembly GCF_051348905.1 of Ranitomeya variabilis. Taxonomy (NCBI): domain Eukaryota; kingdom Metazoa; phylum Chordata; class Amphibia; order Anura; family Dendrobatidae; genus Ranitomeya; species Ranitomeya variabilis. The sequence goes on from NC_135232.1 coordinate 758,042,882, forward strand.
TTTATGTATCTATTTATGTCTTATTTTTCTTGTTTTCCTTTTTATTCACAGCCTGTGACACCCTCTTGTGCACTTTTTCTTTTCTGGCCGTCACTCTTTGGCCTCTTTTTCAGGTATGTATATCCTTTATTTGCCCCTTGTCCCTATATCCATAATGCTCCTAATTTCAATGCTGAGTTGTTCACCTTATGAGACTTTCCTTCATCTCCTCATGCGGTGAGCGCTCCCTGTGGCGGGCGTCTGATCCGGTGTCATGGTTACGCATCTTCACGGCGCTGTGGAATCCCCGCCCGCATTTCTGTGTCTCAGCTGTGGGCGGTGACCTGCAGCGTCAGACGCCGGGATCATGGTTTCCGGCCTTCGCCATGCCACAGGAAGCGCCGCATCAGACCGCGCTATTGGGGCTCCAGTTTTTGGATCCCCTATAAAACCTTGCAATACATCTCAGTACACCACGCCCCCCGAGGAAGCACTGACAGCGAAACGCGCGTCGGGGCCTCTTGTCCACGTCTTGGTAGTAGGTTGGTACTATTCATCTATTTACTCTTCATCTTCCTCCCTCTGTTACTGTATCTTACACATATGCCTTCATTTTTTGGGGGTAGTTAGCTTGTGATGATGTGTTTTGCGCAAAGATACTATTGAGTATATTATGGTTCTCTAATGCACCTTATATATTTTATATGCACTGGCAGCGGTTTATGGACCTTATATTTATCAATACATCTTTGTGTTTGCTTATACTTATTACTTCACACAAGCGAGGGATGTGCTTACAGTTTTGAATGTACCTTAATCTCGCCTGACATGGTTTCTAGGTGTCACCAGCCTTATTTATTGTATGAACAAACTTATTTTAATTACTTTTGTATCTTCTATTAAAAAGAATATATTTTATAAGAATTTTGCTCTGTGACTCACTTTTTTTGTTTGGGTAACATTCCAGTTTTTTTGTGATAGAGCTGTATTATACTTGGCCATCTCTTTGGATTAATAAATATATATATATATACCAAATAGATATATACTATTGACTGTAATCTCTAGCACTATAATATCTAAAGGAGACCTAGGAGGCAAGCGCTTAAATAAATATAGACATTTTGCTTCACATTTCAGAGTTTCTTTATTTTTACTTGGAATCAAGGATTATCCCTTTTCCAAGATGGCGCTGATGCCTTCAGAGCATCTTTGCGCAAGCGCCGACCATAATTCCATGAGTCTTGGGTTAGATGTCACGGACATGCGCAGTGACTCTAGGAAGACGCCGAGAATGGAATACTTGCGGCGATATGCCTGTAAGTGCGCTTCCTATTTACTTTTACATTAGATTGGGACATCTGTTAAGTTTTAATTGATCATTTAAACACATTTAAGCTATAGTCACGATGCACTTTATTTGATAAATATTGTTTGAAGATATATCTATGTCTTTGGGAAAACAGACACTGATGCACTTTATTTTAATATTTAGTATGTCAATATTGATGCTAAGAATATGGATAATTTCTTAATAACAAATTAATAGTAAACATGTGTAGTAGATATATATACTCACTTCATTTGTATGGTCACTGCTTGAAAAAGGATTGGAAATCCGAAACGTTTCCACGCCGTCCAGGCATTAAAGCCCACTTTTTCTATTTTTTTGTGCTGTTTTCCTTTTTTACTCATATTATTGGAGCCATTGGAATACTGGCTTGGAGAGCTTTGCACTACAAGTGTGGTAATATGATGCTGTTCTAATTTTTTTCTATATACTATGTTCTGTGGAAATTTGCATCAAATTATTTTTTCTACTTTTTCTATTTTTTCAGTTCAGTTTTTGCTTATAATTGGCTGTATATACTTTCCAGTGTGGGCTATGGATAAGGTTATGCCTGATTCGGGTGTTTTTGCATATACCAATGAAGATGGAGAAAGGATACTTGAAGGGGTACCCGGTTATTTTCTTCTTTAGTTTTGTAATGTAGCAGGTGATTCCTTGATATTCTGGTGGCTCTTGTGATCTTTTTGAATCAGGGCTACCATCCAAGAACAATTGAAAATCAGATCACAAGAGCCACCAGAATATCAAGGAATCACCTGCTACATTACAAAACTAAAGAAGAAAATAACCGGGTGCCTCTAGTAGTTACCTACAATCCAAATCTGGAGGTGCTAAGGGGAGCTGCACGGAAATTACAACCTTTACTGCAAAAAGATGCCCGATTACAATCCATTTTTCCAGACCCCCCACTGCTGTGATTTAGGCAGCCCCCAAATCTAAGAAGCATCATTGTCAAGAGCTCCCTGTCCTCTCCAACAGCTGCAGGTACCTTTCCTTGCAACCAGAAAAAATGTAAAACCTGTCCATTTATAATGACCACGGCAGAGGCGTAGCTAGGGTTTTGGTCCAGGGGGGGCGAAGCTTCTGAGTGGGCCCCTAACCAGGTAACCTTGATTACAATTCGGTGATGCGCCCTAATACTGGAGGAGAACCTCAGCAGATAACCGCGCTGTTACTGAAGATAATCTCTATATAACGACCAACATGGATATCACCGCCATATGGTCAGTGGTAGATACCAGTCCTACAGAACATATAACAGATCACTGCACAGTTACAGATAATGACTTACCTCTGACGTTCTTTCTGATAGAATTGTTCATTTTTCCCGTCTTTTCCATCTGGCCCAGACAGACATGACAACTTCTTCCAGCTACAACTCATCTGCAGAGAATACAACAAAGACACGTTTCACTTCTCACATTCCAGCCCCATCACCATCTATTCCCAACCTGCACAACCTCCTCATCCTGCTGACACCCCAATACTGAGCCGCTGCTGCCGTATGTGTCCCTATTACTGCACCTGACACCCCAATACTGAGCCGCTGCTGCCGTATGTGTCCCTATTACTCCACCTGATACCCCAATACTGAGCCGATGTTGCCGTATGTGTCCCTATTACTGCACCTGATACCCCAATAATGAGCCGCTTCTGCCGTATGTGTCCCTATTACTCCACCTGATACCCCAATACTGAGCCGATGTTGCCGTATGTGTCCCTATTACTGCCCCTGATACCCCAATAATGAGCCGCTGCTGCCGTATGTGTCCCTATTACTCCACCTGATACCCCAATACTGAGCCGATGCTGCCGTATGTGTCCCTATTACTCCACCTGATACCCCAATACTGAGCCGATGCTGCCGTATGTGTCCCTATTACTGCTCCTGATACCCCGATACTGAGCCGATGATGCCGTATGTGACCCTATTACTGCACCTGCTACCCCAATACTGAGCCGCTGCTGCCGTATGTGTCCCTATTACTGCACCTGATACCCCAATACTGAGCAACTGCTGCCATATATGTCCCTATTACTGCACCTGATACCCCAATACTGAGTCGCTGCTGCCGTATGTGTCCCTATTACTGCATCTGATACCCCAATAGTGAGCCACTGCTGCCGTATGTGTCCCTATTACTGCACCTGATACCCCAATACTGAGCCGATGCTGCCATATGTGTCCCTATTACTGCACCTGATACCCCAATACTGAGCCACTGCGGCCATATGTGTCCCTATTACTGCACCTGATACCCCAATACTGAGTCACTGCTGCCGTATGTGTCCCTATTACTGCCCGACACCCCAATACTGAGCCGCTGCTGCCGTATGTGTCCCTATTACTGCACCTGATACCCCAATACTGAGCCGCTGCTGCCGTATGTGTCCCTATTACTGCACCTGATACCCCAATACTGAGCCGCTGCTGCCGTATGTGTCCCTATTACTGCACCTGATACCCCAATACTGAGCCGCTGCTGCCGTATGTGTCCCTATTACTGCACCTGATACCCCAATACTGAGCCACTGCTGCCGTATGTGTCCCTATTACTGCACCTGATACCCCAATACGGAGTCGATGCTGCTGTATGTGTCCCTATTACTGCCCCTGACACCCCAATACTGAGTCGCTGCTGCCGTATGTGTCCCTATTACTGCACCTGCTGTGTGGTTCTCTGTGCCCTCTAAATTCTAAATCACCCCTCTATAATATAGTAATGCCGGGTGCAAGTGCCCTAGAAAACAGTGCCCTCATTTTGTCCCCTATAAAGTAATAATGCCCTCTGTGTGTGACCCTTTGATAGTCACAGTAACCTGAATTCCCCTGTAAGAATAAGTGCCCACTTTACATTTAATAAAGTCCCGAGTCTCCCCCACTGTACAGCTCCCCTACACACAGTATGATGCCCCCTCACTGTATATACTGACCCCTTAATATCCCCCAAACTGGCTCCAACACTGTATGATGGCCCCGTCGCTGTAATCTCCACACTGAATGATGCCCCTCTAGATAGCCTCCATATAGCATAATACACCAGATAGTCCTCAATATGGTATAATACATTCCCCATAGGCCTCCATATAGTATCATGCACTCCCTATAGGCAGACCCTATAGTATAATGCCCTTCACATAGGAAGACTATATAGTATAATGCAGCTCCCATAGGCAGCCTCTATAAGGAAGGCTGTAAATGTGTCCCCAATCCCCTCCACAAGGCATAAAAATGACCTCTCATTATACTCACCAATGGCGCTCACCAAGGCATAGCTGGTCTTGACTTAAGATCGCCATCCTCCATTACTGCTTCATCTAGATGACTAGTGTTGAGCATTCCGATACCGCAAGTATCGGGTATCGGCCGATATTTGCTGTATCGGAATTCCGATACCGAGTTCCAATATTTTTGTGATATCGGAAATCGGAATCGGAAGTTCCCAGTGTATGGTTCCCAGGGTCTGGAGGAGAGGAGACTCTCCTTCAGGCCCTGGGATCCATATTCATGTAAAAAATAAAGAATAAAAATATGGATATACTCACCCCTCCGGCGGACCCTGGACCTTAGCGATGTAACCGGCAGCCTCCGTTCCTAAGAATGCAGTGAGTGTAGGACCTGCGATGACGTCGCGGCTTGTGATTGGTCGCGTGAGCAGTCACATGAGCGGTCACGCGACCAATCACAAGCCGCGACGTCATCGAAGGTCCTTCACTCTGCATTCTTAGGAACGGAGGCTGCCAGTTACATCGCTAAGGTCCAGGGTCCGCCGGAGGGGTGAGTATATCCATATTTTATATTTTTATTCTATATTTTTTACATGAATATGGATCCCAGGGCCTGAAGGAGAGTTTCCTCTCCTTCAGACCCTGGGAACCATCCAGGATACCTTCCGATATTTGTGTCCCATTGACTTGTATTGGTATTGGGTATCGGTATCGGCGAGATACGATATTTTGCCGGTATCGGCCGATCCAATCCGATACCGATACTTTTGAATATCGGAAGGTATCGCTCAACACTATGGATGACACATCCTACGTCATCCACACAGTGTCACCCATCGCGCTCATGTGCAGGCGCACTTCTCTCTAGGCTGCTGAAAGCAGAGCCAAGTACTGTAGTGCATATGTGCTGGGAAAGGCCAAAGGGCGCTGATTACCTGGAAATAAAGCTGGCGCATGCGCACTACAATACTGTGCTCTGACTTCAGCAGGGCAAAGAGTGCGATAGAGGACACTGAATGCATGATGTAGGATGCATCTTCCACACGAAGAGGGACAGCGATCACAGGAAGAGGGACGGTGCCGGATCAAGACTAGTGACGCCCGGACTGCGCCATCCGTGAGTATAATAAAAGCTCTTTTATGTGCCTTGCATAGAGGATTGGGGACATAGAGAGCATTCTAGAACACTATGTGAGGGCGTACAGATGCTGGCCGGATCTTATATGGTGACAGGCTCCCACATGTAAAAGCCGTCCTGCAAGATTCCAGCCACTCGCAAACTTAAGAAAATAATCATTCTCCTTCTCATAAGCTAATCAGCAGTAAATAAATTATGTGCCAAGACACTTATCGATCACATGTCAGTTTTCAGTGTCTGTCCAGATTGCAGGATAAACAAGACATACAAGTTTAAGAACCTTCATTGCTTTATATACTGTGCCTGTATGTATGTATTCAAGGCAACAGATCAGACATATCAAATAGCAAATGACATGTGCCAAGATACTCATCATGCTGTGTGGAGAGTGTCCTCTGGTCCTGGGGGCTGCTCCTCGGGCTCCTCCCAGTCAGATGCAGACATCATGTGTAGGCAGTGAGCTCAGGTCACAGTCAGAGGCAGAGTCCCCCTGCATCCCCGGCTGCTGCTGCTGGAGCTGATCACTTCTCTGCAGCACAGGAGCTTTGAAGCAGAGCGCGCTCAGCTGGGATTGGGTGAGTGACCTCCCTTCCCCCTCTCCTCCACAGACTGCAGAACAGCGATCACATGACTCACTCCCTGCACTCTGATTGGAGGCCTTCTCTTCCTTCTCTCTGCTGACCCCCTGTGAGCGTTTGTACCCTGCATGTTACTTTAGCTACATATACAGTACAAACGCAGGGGAAATTAAAGATAAACATTGACCGGAGGCAGGGGCCCCTAACGCCGGCCCTGACAGTAGTGTAGCTCCAGGTGGGCCCCCTCAGAGCACAGGGCCCGGGGCGACCGCCCCCTCTGCCCCCCTGGTAGCTACGCTACTGGACCACGGACAAGATAAAGATCCCCAATTCACATCAGGACTACAAGATACCAGGTACATTCAGCTGCGTCACTTCTAATGTGGTGTACCTAATTATTTGTACTAAATGTCCAACTGGGGGTCTGTATGTGGGGGAGACAGGGCAGAAACTGAGAACAAGGATGAACTCTCATCGCCATACAATAAGAGAAAAAAGAATGGATCTACCTGTGGCAATACATTTCTGTCTCCCAAATCATAACATTATGGACATGAAATTACTTGTGTTAAAGGGTAACTTCAAATCACAGGAAGACAGGAGAGTCTGGGAATATAAACTGATGACGACCTTTGACACTCTAAATGCAGGAATGAATGTGTCACACGGATTTATGTCTTTTTACATCAACTAATGAACTTGCCCATCAGACCATGTGGGGTCATCACAACAGAACCAGACCCTAATCACAGGACAATAAAAATCCTTATCTAAGAATTGGCCCAATATTTATCGACGTAACTGTTTATCACCCATGGTAATTCTGCTTCATGTCACCTGGCTTATCCATGGTTTTATTCCTCTCTCCCTTTTTTTTTTTTTCTATACTATGTTGTGCATTATGTGATTCTTCAGAATTTGTTTTAGTCTTTGCCTGATGAAGAGACGTATGTAGTCTCGAAAGCTTGCAATTTGTTACCATCTTTTCAGTTAGCCATTAAAAGGTATCAACCACTGAGGACTCTCAATTCTAAATATTTTCCTTTTTTCATAAAATTCAAAGGACAAAACAAGAATCTCCTGGAGGATACAGACTGGAAACAGCTGGCATCATACATCTGACATCCTGATACCTGGACCTATAAAAGGTAGGAGAATTCTTTAACTACAACACAACCTATAGACTTGTTACAAATTAATCTTCTTAGAAATAAGTATTATAATTAACATAACTACAAAATAGAAAACACAAATTTAGAACAAGTAAATGAACAAAGCCCAGAGCCAGAGACACAGGAAGGTTGGGGGTCAGATCTGGAGATAACACAGGGGCAGTGGAGCAATAAACCCAAGAAGGACTATATTAGAGAGAATCCTGAGACTCTTTATGCAGATTTCACAAAGGAAGAACCAAAAAGAAAAACCAATTTATTATTCTATACAGAACAACTCTCAGCCTGGCACACTGCCCTGTGCAATCGATATAAACATGTATCTAAATGCAACACTAACAATGTCCAGCGGATTAAAATTAACAGCCAAGCAGATGATGACACCAATGTGCTCACCATAAGCCTATACAACAGTGGCACAGTCATGGTGCAGGGGACTGAGGAGATTCTGCAGCAATTTGAAAATTGTTTTCCGCCCCCAGAAGAAGCTTGGTGCGAAACGTGCGTTGGGATGAGGTGGAGCGCTGCACTGAATGCAGGTAGATATTATTGAACTGTCTGTCGGGATGTATATGTATTAGGATTTCTATTGAACTTGTAAGCACGCTGAGGCAGCTAGAGGTGCATCGGGCAGCATAGGTTTATGCAACTACTACTTTGTGTTCATTACTATTTAATGATATTTAATATTCAGCTCTCTACCTTGTGTTATGGTGTTAGAAATAGAAATGGCATAACTGCTCTGTGATGATTTCCAATAAAGCCTTAAAATTATTTACTCTGGAGCTCTTCATTGCGTCCACCTATTAGGTGTGACCGCCCTTCTTTTTGTTGTTTGGAAAGTATTTAGAAGTGCCAGCTTGATTAACTGGACAGTTGTAGTTAGAACAAACCTATAAAGGACTACAAGCCCCAGCAGCTACCTCTAAAGGTACCTTCACACGAAGCGACGCTGCAGCGATAGCGACAACGATGCCGATCGCTGCAGCGTCGCTGTTTGATCGCTGGAGAGCTGTCACACAGACAGCTCTCCAGCGACCAACGATGCCGAGGTCCCCGGGTAACCAGGGTAAACATCGGGTTGCTAAGCGCAGGGCCGCGCTTAGTAACCCGATGTTTACCCTGGTTACCAGCGTAAAAGTAAAAAAAAAAAACCCGTACATACTCACCTGCGCGTCCCCCAGCGTCTGCTTCCTGACACTGACTGAACTCCGGCCCTAACAGCACAGCGGTGACATCACCGCTGTGCTTTCACTTTCGGGCCGGTGCTCAGTAAGTGGCCCTGCGCTTAGCAACCCGATGTTTACCCTGGTTACCAGTGTACAATATCGCTGGTATCGTTGCTTTTGCTTTCAAACACAACGATACACGGCATTCGGACGACCAAATAAAGTTCTGGACTTTATTCAGCGACCAGCGACATCACAGCAGGATCCTGATCGCTGCTGCGTGTCAAACGAAACGATATCGCTAGCCAGGACGCTGCAACGTCACGGATCGCTAGCGATATCGTTACAAAGTCATTTCGTGTGAAGGTACCTTAATGCTCACATAGCGATTCCCAGACAGAGCCGCCTAACCCCTGACACTTCACACCTCTCGCCCGATAACATCAGAGACTTCTTATCTCAATTAGAAAGAGACTTGGTCCAACTGAAATTAGAATGTGAAAGAAACTCACAAAGGAATGCAAATTACCAAGCAACAAATGAACTCAATAAACAGGAATACTACGCAGCCCTACAGAAAATAAGGGAAGAAATGTGTGAACTGAAATGTCAACACAAGGCAGCTCTACAGGAAATGGGTAAACTGAAAAAAGACAATGATAAACTCAGAAAGGAGATTACAGAACTAAAAGCCCATAGCCCTGGACATCTGAACCAGCAGGGGGCAATGGAAACAAGCCAGAGAGCAGACAACATGGCCACCACTGAACAGAATGTAGAGACACCAAATAGCATTAAAATAATAACCAACAATATGACTGATCCTGAAACCAGAGAGATGGAAGAGAGAAGAGAACCAGCCACCAGCAAAGCCAGCATCACAGACCCCTGTCAGCAGCACCGTAGCCCACCCAAGACATCACAAAGTCCTGATATTGTCCTAATAATAGACTCAAATGGGAAGTACCTAAATACACAGCAGCTATCCCCAGGAAAACAGGTCCATACAATCCGCTGTGCAAATATTGAACAGGTGACAGAGGTCATCAGTAAACCACGGTTTACCAACCCAAAGCATATTATAATACACACGGGTACAAACAATCTGCCAGACCAGCACCAGCAGATCGCAGAACAACTGATCAAACTGGCAAAGATGGCAAAACTAAAATTCCCGGACAGTAAAATCATTCTGTCATCGCTGCTCCCAAGAAAGGACATATCCAGGCAAACCAGCCAAACCATCAATACAGAACTGACTGAAAGGATCAAGACTATGCCAAACGTGACCCTGGCACAACACCTCTCCATAAACATCAGTCACCTGCACGATAATAAACATCTCAACAAACAAGGGGTCAGCCTCCTGGCCAAAGAGCTGAAGGACATCATGCTAAACAGAGACCCCAGGCCTGGATTCAACAGTGGCTATAATCACACTGAAAGACCCCTGAGAACGAAAGAGCAGAAAACCCCAATGCTACCTCCTGAAGCTGGAAACAAAGCTCTTCACCCAGTGTCAGACCATCAGAGGTGGAGACCTCCACGGAGGGGACCACCGAGCCCGCACAGACACATGCAGAGCAGAGATATGGATGAGATAAAGAACTTGCTCAATTGCACTGTGCAGCAGACTAATGTGACTGGATGGAACCAAGCACTTCTATAAAACAGTCAGAAATCCAGTTTGTCCCACACAGCCACACTCATTACAAGGTATATACACACAAAATACACAGAAGAATGTCTTCACTTACAATCAGCAGCTGGAATATTCAGGGTCTCAACGCCTCAACCTTTGGATCTAAAACAAAGGACCCTGATTTTATACAAAGACTGAAAAATAAAGACATTCAGATCCTCCTGGAAACATGGACCAGAGCCGAAAACTAATCCCTGGTGCCTATTGGATACAAGGAATTCTCGGTCCATGCCCAGAAAAATAAAAACATCAAACAGAGCCGGGGCTCAGGAGGAGTATTGATCTGGTATAAAGAGGAGCTCCACCAGTACATCAAATCGGTGAAGACAGGAGGCAGCCACATATGGATCAGAATCAGCAGCTCCATCCTCACCTGTCAGTCTGATGTCCACCTCTGTGCCACCTATATACCACCGCCAGAGTCCCCCTACTTCAATCCAGACTGCTTCGAGATCTTACAAAGAGAAGCCGCCCATTATCAGGCCCTGGGCAAAGTTCTCATCTATGGAGACCTCAATGCAAGAACAGGGAGAGAGAGAGGGAGAGAGAGGGGGAGAGAGAGGGGGAGAGAGAGGGGGAGAGAGAGGGGGAGAGAGAGGGGGAGAGAGAGGGGGAGAGAGAGACTTCCTGACCACGGATGGAAACATCTACATACTTGGAGCAGAGAATGACGGCCAAGACCCTGTACACACAGACAAACAGCTATGACAGTACAGTCAACAAAAGTGGCAGAAAGCTCCTGAATGTATGTAGAAGTTTAGGACTTCATATCCTCAATGGACGAAGCAAGGGTGACTCCTTAGGAAGGTATACACTAAACTCCCATGTAGGGAGGAGTGTAGTAGATTACGCCATTACAGATCTGAACCTGGCAGATGTCAGCGCCCTCATAGTCACCCCACAAACGCACCTGTCAGACCACAGCCAACTTCTTCTGTACATGAAATCTACAGAGAAACCATCCACCATTAGAAGCCACAGCAGAGCGGCCTCTTCACCCGGCCTCCATCCTATAAATGGTCCAAAATGTCGGCACAAAAATATAAAGAAGCTTCCAGCAGACCTGAAATACAGCGGATGCTCCACCACTTCTACAACCTCGAATACAAGCCAAACCCAGAGGGAGTGAGCCAAGCCGCAAAGGACCTCAACAATATATTCTACGCAATGGCCAGACTGTCCGACCTTAAAAAAGTCGACTACAAGAGACCAAAAGAAACAGGTCAATGGCTGGTTTGACAGAGAATGTAAAGCAGTACGGAAGACCCTGAGAACAGCCTCCAACAAGAAACACAGAGACCCCAACCACCTGGGTCTGAGGGAAGCCTATGACTCCATACAAAGGCAGTACAAAACCATCCTCAGGAGGAAGAAGCAGAGTTACATCTCTACCAAGCTTAACCAACTCCAAGACGCCCTCCAAGACAACTCCTTCTGGGAACTATGGAACCACATGGGCACCAAAGACAAGAAAAACAACACCCATATCCAAAATGGCAACCTCTGGCTCCAATATTTCAGAGACCTCTATAAAGACATTCCAAAGGAAGAACTAAGCCAAGAACAGGAAAACATAATGGCGAAACTAAAAGCAATGGAGGAAAAAAATCAAAAACTTCCAAAACCCGGTGGATACACCTATAACACTACAGGAAGTAGCCGAGAGACTCTCCTCCATAAGATGCAGAAAAGCCGGTGGCCTGGATGGAATCCTACCAGAAATGCTGAAGTACAGCCCACCAGAAATACAGGCTGCAATGGTTAAACTCTTCAATATTGTGCTGTATGCCGGCTACTTCCCTCGTACCTGGAACCAAGGCCTCATCACACCCATCCACAAGAGTGGGGACAGGTATGACCCAGCCAACTACAGAGGCATATGTGTCAGCAGCAACCTGGGAAAACTGTTCAACAGTATCCTGAACAAGAGGATCCTCACCTTCCTCACCGAGCACAACGTCCTCAGCAAGAGCCAAGCAGAGTTCATGCCAAACCACCGCACCACAGACCACATCTATACTCTGCACAGCCTCATTCAGAGACACGTCTACAATACAAAGAATGGGAAAATATACGCCTGCTTTGTGGACTTTAAAAAGACCTTTGATTCAGTGTGGCACCCGGGCTTATTCCTGAAACTGCTGGAGAGTGGAATAGGAGGAAAGACCTACGATGTCATCAAAAGATCCTACACTGAGAACTGCTGCAGCGTGAGTGTGAACGGCAGAAGAAAGGCTTATATCCAGCAGAGCCGCGGGGTCAGACAAGGCTGCAGCCTAAGTCCAACGCGCTTCAACATTTACATCAACGAGCTGGCTACCGCCCTGGAATCCTCCTCAGCACCAGGTCTCACCCTCCACGACGCTCAGGTGAAATTTCTGCTGTATGCAGATGACCTGCTGCTGCTGTCACCAACCGAGAAAGGCCTCCAGGACAACGTGAAAATCCTAAAGAAATTCAGCTCCACCTGGGCTCTACCGGTCAACCTACAAAAAACCAACACCATGGTGTTCCAGAGGAGAAAGAGAAGATCAGACCAGCACCCATCATTTGTCCTCAACAACTGCGACCTCACAGGAACGGACAAATATACCTACCTGGGCCTAGAGATTCACCGGTCAGGGAGCTTCAAACAAGCCATAGAGACCCTGAAAGACAAGGCCTGCAAAACCTTCTATGCAATCCAAAGGAAACTCTACCATCGGAAGCCACCAGTGAGGGTCTGGCTAAAAATCTTCGACTCCATCATCGCCCCAATCCTCCTGTATGGCAGCGAAGTCTGGGGTCCTCACACCTACCCAGACTGGTCAAGGTGGGATTCCAATCCAACAGAAATATTCCACCTGGAATTCTGCAAGCACCTTCTCCAGGTCCATCGGAGCACCTCCAACAGTGCTTGTCGGGCCGAGCTGGGCAGATTTCCTCTACACCTAACAGTTCTAAAAGAGGGTGCTGTCATTCCGGACTCACCTGCATAGGAGCAATCCAAGCTCCCATCACCATAAAGCCCTGATACATGCAGGTGAAACAGAAAAACCAGAACCCTCGGAACAGCCCAGCCAAACCCAACCGGACCAGAACACCAATCACAACAACCTGACAAAAGCCGGAATCAGGAAGATGGCAGACGAAGGCCAGGAGAAGTATGTCAGTGACTGGAAGAATGATATCATCAGCTCACAGAAACTGATCATGTACCGGAGTCTACAGAGAGACTACAGACTGGCCCCATATCTGGAGAAACTCCCGGACCCCAGAGATCGCAAGATCCTGAGCCGATATAGACTCAGTGCGCACAGTCTGGCCATCGAATGTGGCCAACACAGGCAGAACTACAAGCCCAGGGAGGAAAGACTGTGCCAACACTGATCAGGAGGCCTTATAGTCCATGAGCCAAGAACCAAATTTGACGATATCGGTACCAAGCGGAGTGACTAATTCTCTTTGGTATTTTTAGGTAGATGCATGTCTGTAGTTTATTTTTTGATATGATAGCCCTTACATATACGTAGCTTATTAACCCCTTCAGCCCTAGGCCTATTTGTACCCAAGTGCCTAAGCCAATCTGACCTGTGCCACTTCATGGGCTAATAACTTTGGAACGCTTTCACCTATCCAAGCCATTCTGAGATTGTTTTCTCGTGACATATTGTACTTCACGTCAGTGCTAAATGGGAGTCAATATATTTTACCTTTCTATATAAAAAAATGCTAAATATTCGGAAATTTTGGAAAAATCGGCAATTTTTTAACTTTGAAATTCTCTGCTTTTTACAAAAATACTGATACCCCCCATAATAGTTATTAATTTACACTCCCCACATGTTTACTTCATATTGGCATCATTTTGAAAATGAAACCTTATTGTTTTACGACGTAATAGGGCTTATAGTTTTATGCGCAATTTTTCACATTTACAGCAAAACCCACTTTTCAAAGGACCAAGTCACTTCTGAAGTCACTTTAAGGGGCTTACATAACAGAAACCACCCATAAATTACCCCATTTTGCAAACTACACCCCTCAAGCTGTTCAAAACTCATTTTTAAAAACTGTTAACCCTTTAGGTGTTCCACAGGAATTTTAGCATGAGCCAAGAACCAAATATGACGATATCGGTACCACCCGGAGTGACTAGATGTAGTATTTGTAACAAAATTTAATCCAAGTTATGTAAATACACACTGAACATGTCATGTGCATATATATATATATATATATATATATATATATATATATATATATATATATATATATATATATATATATATATATGTTACTCCATAATATCTTCAACATCGGACTCTGAATCTGACTGTTGTTCTACTGGCTCGTCTTCAGTACCCTTGTTCTGGCATGTCTGTAATCTGCACATGTCTGTGCACTTCAGGCCATTGCTGAGGCAAGTACACTGAGGAAGTTCACATGACCGCACACACTTGCAGGACAGTAGCTGTATAATAGCTTCTGGTGCTGGTGCCCCTTGCATCCACTTGACAACAAGCTTTCCGTCGTTATCTATCATCCAACCGCAGTCTGTTGGGTTTGCAACCCATGGCTGGCTCTGCAGACTTCTCCTCCAGATCGCAGCCTGGTAGTTTGCACGCAGTGCATGCATGAAAAGGCAGTCCTGGCAAGGAGGGAGTTGACTTGACTCTACCACTCCACGTCTGGCACAGAACAGCTGATAACGGAGCCTGTTTACCTCAGTTGTTTGGGTAGTTGGCAGGTACATGTGGCAGGTGATTTCCTGTAACTTCTCAAAAAGTTCGGTAGACACTTCCCATGAACGACCAACTTCCTGAAAGGCATCCTGGTATGTCTTGTTCATCTTCAACTGCTTGAGTGTCGTCATCTTCCCACGGCCAGCGAATGCACTGACGGTGTCACAGCCTGTAAATGCATGCATACCAATCAATGAATCACATACGCTGCCTCCCAATGTTCGGCTCAGAGTGGTGATATCCAGGAATCTTGTCCGGTTCTGTGTACCGCATTTCTGGAACAGGTGGGATGGGATTTTGTGGCACATGCCCAGACACAGGACCATGACATCAGTATCCTCCGAAGTGATGATGACCGACTTGTAACCAGATTCTGCTGCATGAAGAGCATGGAGAAGGAGGCGTGTGTCTGCTTCTTCTTGATTTGACTTAAGGTCAGCAGCCTCTTCCCACTGTTCTTTGGTGATCTTAAAGCAGAGCTGCTCACATGTGACATACAGCTCCTTCTCCTCAAGCTTCTCCCTGTGGTGTTTCGCCTTCCATTCTTCTACCAGAAACTTTATGAGACTTGCCTTGTTGGAGGAACTACTTAGAAGCTTTTTCCACTGCTGGATGTTGTGCCCATGTTGAATGTTCTTGAAATGGATCCCTGTGCCTTCATATCTGTTGACTCTTTCTGTATCTTTGATGGATGTCTCCTTGTAGACGTCAAAGACAATATCAATGCGCTTGCTCTTAGCACCCTCATGGATAGCGCGACTCATTGCTGTGCCTGCTAGCTGGCCAAATGTTGCATTGTTTCCCTTCAGTTTCTGAACCAGGCTCATCCCATCAATGATGGTTGCAGAGGGCTCGGGGATCACTTCTGCAGGACGAGCATTCCTCTCCAACTCCCTTGCGAGGGCAGCCTTGTTGGTCTTGCGGATAGACCCATCACCATTGGCAAGTGCCCATGGCAATGGACCCAGGGGATGAGTCAAGACATCACTCATTTGTAGCTTTCTGTTCTCAGCTACAAGTATCATCTGGCCAAATAGGTTTCTGTCAGCCTTCAAAATTACCTCCTTGCCAAGACCTTGTCTGCGTGTCTTCATTTGGATGTTAGAGAACGTTTTAAGTTTGTTCTTCGTCATCTTGTCATGAAACAATGTAGTTGGCTTATCGGTACCCAAACGCTCATCCTTGAATGTTTGATATGCATCCTCTCCTATACTGTATGCCCCTTGAAGGTCTTTGGCTACATCTGGTGGTGCTACAGTCGCTGTTGACAAACTGATAAGTTCACCATTATGCTCTTTGTTGAAGGGGTTCACCCAACCTGTCTCCAGCAGTTGAACGAAAGATTGGACATCGGCTTCATCTCTTCTAATCCTAGACACCTGTAGGTCTGAATGGCTGAAGTCAGTATATTGTTGGCCTACCAGGGCCCTCAGCTGCCTCAAGTACATACTGCGGTACTCTGATGTCAGGTAGAACCTGGAAACAGCTCCAACTTTGAGGCTGAAGCCTTTTGTGCCCCCTGGTGTCTGGGTGTCTTTGTTGATTGTCTCTTCAATGGTCTGGTCCACAGGAATTCGTCCAAAAGGATTCTTGCTACCGATCTGGACCGAAAAGCCACCTTGCATGAAGTATTCATGGACCTCTGGGTGTTCTATGGGCAGCCGAGACATTGTGGCATAGTAATAGGTTAGGTATCGGGCATAGTTGACCTTGTCATAGGCAAAACACCATGGTATCATCTGTCGGATTGCTCCTAGGTGAAGCATCCAGTTGCCTTCTCTTGAAGCTCGAACCAGGGCCAGCATGGTCTCGACCATGTCCAAGTATGACATCCAGAATGCTGAGAGTTGTTCATTTCTGAGGGTCTCAAGATAAACTTGAAAGAGCTTCAGGGTAAGTGTGCAAGATTCATTATCCAAGAGCTTTTCGAAGGATCCCTGCGACACACTGATGCGAAAGTTTGTGATGTTCTTCAGTGTTTCATCCAGATGGTGAAGGTCCCTTGCATGGTTTTCTTCTAGCCATGGAAGGAAGTTTTTCCATGCAAGCCTCATAAGTGCTTCATAGACCAGCTTGTGTAGTCTCACTGCTCTGTTGTACCTCCGGCCGTCCATCACTCCAGACACTGATCCTTCAGCGATTACACCGGATTCAACACACAGATCTCTAAGGCCTGCATCCTGAAATCTGTTCCCTATGATAGAGAGGAGATTACAGATTGTGTGGAAGACACCCATTCTAATTATAATGTTCTTGAACTTCTCCTGTTTCCAGATAACCTCGGCAGCTTTGGCATAGAGTGCTTGATCAAACACACACACAATTCTGTTAAGCTTCAGGGTCTGCATGATGGCATGTGTTTGCTCCAAGACTTCATTCACAGTGGACATGGCTGTTGCAGGAGCATTGATAGTGGGCAGGTAGCTTACAGTGTCCTGGGCCACTACAATGTCGCTGCGGATTTTTATGTTGAACCCAGTCCAACTGCTGGTGGTCTGATCCTCATGGTCTGACATTCTAGCCAGAAGCC
This sequence comes from Ranitomeya variabilis, assembly GCF_051348905.1. Classification (NCBI taxonomy): domain Eukaryota; kingdom Metazoa; phylum Chordata; class Amphibia; order Anura; family Dendrobatidae; genus Ranitomeya; species Ranitomeya variabilis. The sequence continues at coordinate 758,060,453 of NC_135232.1, forward strand.
AGATATGGTTTTTGGTTTTTGAATCCTGGACCTCCTTGGTAGTGTTAACATTCGAAGTCTCAATCCTGGGTGGCTCTCCCCGCTGCCCAACATTGTATATCGGTAGCATTAATTCTGTCAGAGTTATGCTTCTTTTCTTCGACTTGGTTACATCTGGCAGGACTTTCTTTGTCACAGAGCATGCAACATTGGACTGAACAGCAATGCCATTGACTCTATGAGATGTACCTGCTCCACTTAGTGTCTCCTCAAGTCTGTCAATGTTATCCCAGGCCAGGGTTGTGAACACACCTGGGTAGATACTTGCTGGCATTGGGATGTCATCCTTTGAACATTCCAACTTCTGGATACAAAGGGCTGTATCGATCTCCTCAGCCATTGAATATGACACACAGTGGCCAAGACGATTCAGAGTTCGAATCAGTTCTGTATTGCCGGTCAAAGACTTAACTGCAAAGGATAGCAGTACGTGCTTTGGTGGCTTTGTCTTTCCATTGGTAACAGCAAAAACCAAGTCACTGCCGAAGGATGTGGCAAGACGTTGAGCTCTTTCACAGGTAGTTTGGCACTCACAATCTCCTGTAAGCAGGGTTTGCAGGAATTGAGTGACTAATGCAGGAACGACATTCTGATCTGTATTGGGAGGCCATGGCTGACTCACATCTTGCTTCTTGATCTCATTCCTTAGCTGCATTGCTGCTTTGGTTACGATATCTCCAGAGTTAGCAGCTCTTGCTTCTTGCAGATCTTTTGTCATGCTGTGTACTTGCCGGACAAGGTCGTCCATTGATAGGCTACATGGATAGACTAGAAGCTTACCTTTCTCATCTGAGAGAAAGCGGAGTGATTCCCCAATCTCTGTTTCAAGTTTTCGTCGAACATGTTTCTTTGTCGATGGTTTCAGTTGGATGATACCACGGGATATCATTAATCTCTCAAGCCTAGATGTGAGGTTTATCATAGGCAGTACTTCTGGGTTTGGGAACAATTTAGTCCTTATATACAAGAAGAGTTCTTCAAGGGCCTCTTTCTCTGCCTCTTCGTAGCGTACTTCCTCGCTTTCGACCTGATTTTCAGCTGCACTAGACCTACAGGCCACTTGGGAATCATCTTTTGTGAATAGTTTGTAGCACGACTTGTGGTAGTGCCCCTCTGCAGCAACAAGGTCTCTGCTAAGTAAACCAAGTATTCTCTGTGTGCCTTTCCTTATCGCTGCTCTGCGGATCGTCTCATCTGCTCGTAGCTCAACACACTGGACAATTGGCTCCCTTGTTTGTTTTCCTTTTAGGTACTTGCTTGACTTCTCACAGAAGATACATACTTTGGCATACACCCTGCTATCACTGGGGGCACCCCTCGGTAGCTTCCTCATGGAGATTTTGCTTGCTGTTTCGACATTGACACCCTTGCCAAGGATAGAATCCAGTGACTTCTTCATTGTAAAGATACTACGACATTTACGGTGATATTGTATGTGTGGTATTTCTCCTTCTTCAAGGCCCTTAGCTGCTACCAGGACTGATTCATGCTGCCTGATCTCTGCAGCCCTAAGCAATGTTTTCCAGGAGTCCAAATCCTTAAGGGACGCCAGATCATCGCTGTCATCATTAGAGCAGTGTATGATACAGTCGATCCGTGATTTCTTCCTTGCTGGTACTTCCATCATGCCGTTAGATAGTCAGTAAACACCTGCAAACACAAAGAAAAACATTAAAATTTTATTTACCGTATTTCCTGGCGTATAAGACGACTTTTTAGCCATGAAAAACATGGCTCCAAGAGGGCGGTTGTCTTATACGCCGAATACAGCCGCCGGGGGGAAAGGCCGCCGCGCAGGGAAGGAGGAGGCAGGGGCCCACCTTCATGAGGCGCTCGTTCTTAGAGCTGGGAGCGCTGGTGCTAGGTGACTGTTCCCCCTCTCTCCACAAGTTCCTTACCAGCAGCAGCACACAGTACAGGACTACAGGACCTGTGGTGATGTCACGGCCATGTGATCAGTCACAAGCCTGGGAGGTGTCAGCCTCTACAGAGGGAGATAGGAGCTCTGCAGAGAAGACCGGAGAGTCCTGTTCAGCACAGAACGTGTATGTGTCAGTGTGTGTGCGTGTGTTGGGGCACCTCAGGGTGTCTTCAAATGTGACATAGCCCCCTAGATTTCTTCCAGTAAAATTTGCACTCCAAAAGTCATTTGGCGCTCCTTCCCTTCCGAGGCCTGCCGTTCCCCAATACTGCAGTGTACGACAACATATCGGGTGTTGTTGTGTTCGGGAGAGATTGGTGAACAAATAGTGGGGTGCATTTTTTGCTGGTACACCTCTTAAAAATAAAAAAATGAGCCTAAAATGACACCTTCATGTAAAAAATGCACTTTTTCCATTTTCTCAACCAAGTGTTTCCAACTACTGTGAAACACTGGTTGGGTCAAAGTGGTCACTATACCCCCTAAAAGATTCCTTGGGGGTGTAGTTTCCAAAATAGGGTCACTTTTTGGGGTTTCCACTGTGGGGGTACCTCAGGCAGCCTTCAAATGTGACATGGCCCCCTAGATTTCTTCCAGTGAATCCGCCACCCAAAAACCACATAGCGCTCCTTCCGTGTTGAGCTGTGCTGTGTGCCCATACTTTAGTTTACGAGTACATGTGGGGTGTTTCTATAAACTGCAGAATTAGGGTAACCAAGTTTGGGTTTGCCGTTAACCCTTGCTAGGTTGCAGGTAAAATTGGATTACAATGTAATATCTGGAAAAAAAATGAAATTTTGAAATTTCGCCTTCATTCTGCTAAAATTCCTGTGGAACACCTAAAGGGTTAACAGTTTTTAAAAATGAGTTTTGAACAGCTTGAGGGGTGTAGTTTGCAAAATGGGGTAATTTATGGGTGGTTTCTGTTATGTAAGCCCCTTAAAGTGACTTCAGAAGTGACTTGGTCCTTTGAAAAGTGGGTTTTGCTGTAAATGTGAAAAATTGCGCATAAAACTATAAGCCCTATTACGTCGTAAAACAATAAGGTTTCATTTTCAAAATGATGCCAATATGAAGTAAACATGTGGGGAGTGTAAATTAATAACTATTATGGGGGGTATCAGTATTTTTGTAAAAAGCAGAGAATTTCAAAGTTAAAAAATTGCCGATTTTTCCAAAATTTCCGAATATTTAGCATTTTTTTATATAGAAAGGTAAAATATATTGACTCCCATTTAGCACTGACGTGAAGTACAATATGTCACGAGAAAACAATCTCAGAATGGCTTGGATAGGTGAAAGCGTTCCAAAGTTATTAGCCCATGAAGTGGCACAGGTCAGATTGGCTTAGGCACTTGGGTACAAATAGGCCTAGGGCTGAAGGGGTTAATAAGCTACGTATATGTAAGGGCTATCATATCAAAAAATAAACTACAGACATGCATCTACCTAAAAATACCAAAGAAAATTAGTCACTCCGGGTGGTACCGATATCTGGCCCGGCTCATGGACTATTAGAGGACGAAACCCACTTATTGCTACACTGCTCCAAATACTCAGCAGTGAGGGACACTCACTTCAAGAGACTCAGACATCTCTTCCCGGACTTCATCACCATGAAGGAGGAAGAGAAAACATATATCCTGCTGGGATAAGAAGAGAGAGCAGTGGAGATAGCAGCGCGGTATGTGAGCGAATGTCATAGACTGCGAGAAAGAACTATGATGCCATGGACTATAGCCCCCACAATGGATCTGCCCCCATCCACCTTCTCTATGCCATGGACTATAGCCCCCACCCTGGATCTGCCCCCATCCACCTCCCCTACAGCTCCTACCCAACATCCCCACAGTCCCTATCCCTATTGCCCTTATACACTTGCTTTGGCAAAACTGATGTGTATTTGGTCCTGCCAACAAAGCTTCTTTGAATGTGTGTATATATATATATATATATATATATCTAATATATAAAGCTGAATGTGTGTGTGTGTGTATGTATGTATGTATGTATGTCCGGGATTGGCATCTGAACCGTAGCAGCTACAGCCACAAAATTTTGCACAGTCACACGTCTGGACCCCGAGAGCGTCATAGGCTATGTTGTGAGGTGAAATTTTAACCCCGCGCTTTCCAATTCACCAAACAATTTTGCCCCTATCTACATAATGGGGAAAAAGTGAAAGGAAAAGTGTTGGAGGCGTCGCAGCTACAGGCACAAAATTTTGCACAGTCACACGTCTGGACCCTGAGAGCGTCAAAGCTATATTGTGAGGTGAAATTTTAACCCCGCGCTTTCCAAGTCACCAAACAATTTTGCCCCTATCTACATAATGGGGAAAAAATGAAAGGAAAAGTGTTGGAGGCAAATTAACAGCTGCCAGATGTGAACAAGGGGGACTTAAAGAATGACAGCGATGGCACCAAAGAGTATATACTGTACAGTTGCTAAGGTGGGGCCCCAACATGGGATAATCACACCACCACGGGGATATGAACACACACACAAAATGCGCCACACACTACCACGTGCTCGAACACATATACCACCCTCAGTGCACATTTCACCACACATACACCAACCTCGCCACATAAAAGTAGAAACACAAAAGTCGCCGCTCAAAACTCGCCACGCGCAAAACTCTCCACATGCAAAACTCGCCACACGTGCAAAACTCGCCACACGCAAAACTTGCACACGCAGAAAAATTGCCACACGCAGAAAAATTGCCACATGCACAAAAGTTGCAACACATGCAAAAGTTGCCTCACACAAAACTTGCACATACTCAAAAGGCACCACACATAAAACTCGCCACGCGCAAAACTCGCCATGCGCAAAACTTGCTGCACACAACTTGCTACACTAACCTGTCACATGCAACTCGACACACAAAAAGTTGCTACACGCATGTCGCCACACAAAACTCATCTCACAAAAGTCCCTACATGCATGTCGCCACACGCAACTCAACACACACAACTTGACACACGAAACTCGCCCTAAAACACACACAAGTCTGGTATCCTTCAAAAATAAAAATCTGATTAATAAGCAGACAAACTACAAGAGCAACAAATGTACCATATAGGAATCCGGCAGCTGTCAGTCACATGACCAGTCTATTATGTGTATGTGTGAGCTAATATATACTGCCAGGGGGTGGGCTTACTGTTGGCTGGGGATTTATCAGGCTGCCATTTTAGCTTACAAATACTGAGGTAAAAATACTGACCAAATAACGTGTGAACGAGGGCTAATACAGGAGGAGATGGCATACAGCTATATACTATATACAGGAGATGACACACAGGTATATACTATTTACAGGGGAGATGACACACAGGTATATACTATATACAGGAGGAGATGACACACAGATATATACTATATAGAGGAGGAGATGACATACAGGTACATACTACATACAGGAGGAGATGACATACAGGTATATACTATATACAGGAGGAGATGACACACAGGTATATACTATATACAGGAGCAGATTACCTACAGGTATATAGTATATACAGGAGGAGATGACACAGGTATATGCTATGTATAGGAGGAGATGACATACAGGTATATACTATATACAGGAGATGACACACAGATATATACTATATATAGGTGAGATGACACACAGGTATATACTATATACAGGAGATTACATACAGGTATATCTAATATATAAAGCTGAATGTGTGTATGTATGTATGTGTGTATGTCCGGGATTGGCATCTGTACCGTCGCAGCTACAGCCACAAAATTTTGCACAGTCACACGTCTGGACCCCGAGAGCGTCATAGGCTATGTTGTGAGGTGAAATTTTAACCCCGCGCGTTCCAATTCACCAAACAATTTTGCTCCTATCTACATAATGGGGAAAAAGTGAAGGGAAAAGTGTTGGAGGAAAATTGACAGCTGCCAGATGTGAACAATGAGGACTTAAAGAATGAGAGCGATGGCGACAAAGAGTATATACCGTACAGTTGCTAAGGTGGGGCCCCGACATGGGATACTCACCACACACGGGGATATGAACACAAACACAAAATGCGCCACACACTACCACGTGCTTGAACACATATACCACCCTCAGCACACATTTCACCACACACACACACCAACCTCGCCACATAAAAGTCGAAACACAAAAGTCACCACTCAAAACTCGCTACATGCAAAACTCGCCATATGCAAAACTAGGCTCACGCAAAACTCGCCACACGTGCAAAACTCACCTCATGGAAAACTCACCTCATGCAAAACTTGCACACACAGAAAAATTGCCACATGTACAAAAGTTGCACCACATGCAAAAGTTGCCTCACACAAAACTTGCACATACTCAAAATGCACCACACATAAAACTCGCCACGCGCAAAACTCGCCATGCACAAATCTTGCTGCACACAACTTGCTACACTAACCTGTCACATGCAACTCAACACACAAAATGTTGCTACACGCATGTCGCCACACAAAACTCATCTCACAAAAGTCGCTACATGCATGTCGCCACACGCAACTCAACACACACAACTTGACACATAAAACTCGCCCTAAAACACACACAAGTCTGGTATTGTCCTTCAAAAATAAAAATCTGATTAATAAGCAAACTACAAGAGCAACAAATGTACCATATAGGAAATACGGCAGCTGTCAGTCACATGACCTGTCTATTATGTGTATGTGTGAGCTAATATATACTGCCAGGGGGGAGGGCTTCCTGTTGGCTGGGGATTTATCAGGCTGCCAATAGCAACCAATCACAGCTCAGCTTCTATTTTGCTACAGTTAATTAACCTGAGCTCTGATTGGTTAATATAGGCAACAAAGACATTCTCAGTATAACAAAGCTAATATATGTTGTGAAATGCTTCTATTTGCTTAGTTTTTGCCTTTTAATAATTACATTTCTATCTATTTGTTTTGTGGTTTTTGTGTGCAGAATAAATTTTTGTTAACACATTCTATTTTGCTAACAGCAGTCATTAACCCGGGCGAAGCCGGGTAGTACAGCTAGTCTAATATATAAAGCTGAATGTGTGTGTGTGTGTATGTATGTATGTATGTATGTATGTCCGGGATTGGCATCTGAACCGTAGCAGCTACAGCCACAAAATTTTGCACAGTCACACGTCTGGACCCCGAGAGCGTCATAGGCTATGTTGTGAGGTGAAATTTTAACCCCGCGCTTTCCAATTCACCAAACAATTTTGCCCCTATCTACATAATGGGGAAAAAGTGAAAGGAAAAGTGTTGGAGGCGTCGCAGCTACAGGCACAAAATTTTGCACAGTCACACGTCTGGACCCTGAGAGCGTCAAAGCTATATTGTGAGGTGAAATTTTAACCCCGCGCTTTCCAAGTCACCAAACAATTTTGCCCCTATCTACATAATGGGGAAAAAATGAAAGGAAAAGTGTTGGAGGCAAATTAACAGCTGCCAGATGTGAACAAGGGGGACTTAAAGAATGACAGCGATGGCACCAAAGAGTATATACTGTACAGTTGCTAAGGTGGGGCCCCAACATGGGATAATCACACCACCACGGGGATATGAACACACACACAAAATGCGCCACACACTACCACGTGCTCGAACACATATACCACCCTCAGTGCACATTTCACCACACATACACCAACCTCGCCACATAAAAGTAGAAACACAAAAGTCGCCGCTCAAAACTCGCCACGCGCAAAACTCTCCACATGCAAAACTCGCCACACGTGCAAAACTCGCCACACGCAAAACTTGCACACGCAGAAAAATTGCCACACGCAGAAAAATTGCCACATGCACAAAAGTTGCAACACATGCAAAAGTTGCCTCACACAAAACTTGCACATACTCAAAAGGCACCACACATAAAACTCGCCACGCGCAAAACTCGCCATGCGCAAAACTTGCTGCACACAACTTGCTACACTAACCTGTCACATGCAACTCGACACACAAAAAGTTGCTACACGCATGTCGCCACACAAAACTCATCTCACAAAAGTCCCTACATGCATGTCGCCACACGCAACTCAACACACACAACTTGACACACGAAACTCGCCCTAAAACACACACAAGTCTGGTATCCTTCAAAAATAAAAATCTGATTAATAAGCAGACAAACTACAAGAGCAACAAATGTACCATATAGGAATCCGGCAGCTGTCAGTCACATGACCAGTCTATTATGTGTATGTGTGAGCTAATATATACTGCCAGGGGGTGGGCTTACTGTTGGCTGGGGATTTATCAGGCTGCCATTTTAGCTTACAAATACTGAGGTAAAAATACTGACCAAATAACGTGTGAACGAGGGCTAATACAGGAGGATATGGCATACAGCTATATACTATATACAGGAGATGACACACAGGTATATACTATTTACAGGGGAGATGACACACAGGTATATACTATATACAGGAGGAGATGACACACAGATATATACTATATACAGGAGAGATGACACACAGGTATATACTATATAGAGGAGGAGATGACATACAGGTACATACTACATACAGGAGGAGATGACATACAGGTATATACTATATACAGGAGGAGATGACACACAGGTATATACTATATACAGGAGCAGATTACCTACAGGTATATAGTATATACAGGAGGAGATGACACAGGTATATGCTATGTATAGGAGGAGATGACATACAGGTATATACTATATACAGGAGATGACACACAGATATATACTATATATAGGTGAGATGACACACAGGTATATACTATATACAGGAGATTACATACAGGTATATCTAATATATAAAGCTGAATGTGTGTATGTATGTATGTGTGTATGTCCGGGATTGGCATCTGTACCGTCGCAGCTACAGCCACAAAATTTTGCACAGTCACACGTCTGGACCCCGAGAGCGTCATAGGCTATGTTGTGAGGTGAAATTTTAACCCCGCGCGTTCCAATTCACCAAACAATTTTGCTCCTATCTACATAATGGGGAAAAAGTGAAGGGAAAAGTGTTGGAGGAAAATTGACAGCTGCCAGATGTGAACAATGAGGACTTAAAGAATGAGAGCGATGGCGACAAAGAGTATATACCGTACAGTTGCTAAGGTGGGGCCCCGACATGGGATACTCACCACACACGGGGATATGAACACAAACACAAAATGCGCCACACACTACCACGTGCTTGAACACATATACCACCCTCAGCACACATTTCACCACACACACACACCAACCTCGCCACATAAAAGTCGAAACACAAAAGTCACCACTCAAAACTCGCTACATGCAAAACTCGCCATATGCAAAACTAGGCTCACGCAAAACTCGCCACACGTGCAAAACTCACCTCATGGAAAACTCACCTCATGCAAAACTTGCACACACAGAAAAATTGCCACATGTACAAAAGTTGCACCACATGCAAAAGTTGCCTCACACAAAACTTGCACATACTCAAAATGCACCACACATAAAACTCGCCACGCGCAAAACTCGCCATGCACAAATCTTGCTGCACACAACTTGCTACACTAACCTGTCACATGCAACTCAACACACAAAATGTTGCTACACGCATGTCGCCACACAAAACTCATCTCACAAAAGTCGCTACATGCATGTCGCCACACGCAACTCAACACACACAACTTGACACATAAAACTCGCCCTAAAACACACACAAGTCTGGTATTGTCCTTCAAAAATAAAAATCTGATTAATAAGCAAACTACAAGAGCAACAAATGTACCATATAGGAAATACGGCAGCTGTCAGTCACATGACCTGTCTATTATGTGTATGTGTGAGCTAATATATACTGCCAGGGGGGAGGGCTTCCTGTTGGCTGGGGATTTATCAGGCTGCCAATAGCAACCAATCACAGCTCAGCTTCTATTTTGCTACAGTTAATTAACCTGAGCTCTGATTGGTTAATATAGGCAACAAAGACATTCTCAGTATAACAAAGCTAATATATGTTGTGAAATGCTTCTATTTGCTTAGTTTTTGCCTTTTAATAATTACATTTCTATCTATTTGTTTTGTGGTTTTTGTGTGCAGAATGAATTTTTGTTAACACATTCTATTTTGCTAACAGCAGTCATTAACCCGGGCGAAGCCGGGTAGTACAGCTAGTATATATATAAAAATTGGAACAGCACAATGCTCACCAATGGGTGCCAGGCCTCCTAGGTAAGACGGTCCATTCATCCACCCAAATAGTATACCAAACCAGGGAAAATAGGCAGCACTCCAGTTCTTTTTAAAGATGAAAAAAACTTGTGAAGTTTATTCAGACCCACATCTCTATACGACGTTTCGGCTCACACTGAGCCTTTCTCAAGCAGTGGGTGGTAACATTTCATGTGCTTTTATACATATAATCACCAATCATTTACATCATGTGATAGCCATACATGTGTTTTGACTAAGCGTGCATAGATATAATCATTAAAACTTGCTCCATGTGCTCTCTTGTACATCATAAAGCGCATTGTGCGCAGGTGCTCTAGTGCAGATATTCATCTCACTATCCCCACTTTCCTATATTTTATCCATCTCTTATGATGTATATATATTTTTGTTTTCATTAGTGTCCCTTACCCTGCCGGATTCATGAACTCACATGGAGGACGCCATCTCTCTTAGTTTCCGCGTCCTATTGTTGTTACTGCGCATGTCTCTACTTTACACACGCCCCTGTTGGATCTGCGCCTGCGTACAACTGTTCTGTCCACATCGGACCGCCATCTTAGTTGTGGCACCTCCATTCTAAAGAGCCAAGACTTTCTCCATTAATTCCCTCCATAGAACTATCTATATTACCTTGTGTTTCGCCACATACTTATCGTACTTTTAGTAGATTATACTATTTTAACACTATAGATACCGAACAGGCTATTGTACACAGTGTACACTCCTAGCAAGCCAGATCATACCTTGCCAAGGTTATCTCCGGCTGCCAATAGACCTCCACATTGATGTGTAACCCTTTCAGGTCACATCATCCCTGCAGCAGGACCCATATAAGTGCAACTCTGTCAAGCCTAGTATCCAAGAGGTGTATTTTGTATAAGCACTCTATAGGTTATGTATAAAGGAGGTTATGGAGAGAAAAAGGAGAGGTTGCTTTTTATAAAAAAGAAGAAAAAATAAGTTTACCATAGACAGATATTGCTTGCTATGTTAATATTTATTTAAACTTATACAGATTATCTCAACTGGTCAGCAGTCCAACTATGGGCGTGTTTATACTAAATATACTCTCTCCATAGAAACCATTATTGGGAATAAGAGCATATATATTTTTTTAGAATTTTTTTGTACATATTCCCAGTGTCCTATAGAGTCCTTATACAAAATACACCTCTTGGATATCTATAGTGTTAAAATAGTATAATCTACTAAAAGTACGATAAGTATGTGGCGAAACACAAGGTAATATAGATAGTTCTATGGAGGGAATTAATGGAGAAAGTCTTGGCTCTTTAGAATGGAGGTGCCACAACTAAGATGGCGGTCCGATGTGGACAGAACAGTTGTACGCAGGCGCAGATCCAACAGGGGCGTGTGTAAAGTAGAGACATGCGCAGTAACAACAATAGGACGCGGAAACTAAGAGAGATGGCGTCCTCCATGTGAGTTCATGAATCAGGCAGGGTAAGGGACACTAATGAAAACAAAAATATATATACATCATAAGAGATGGATAAAATATAGGAAAGTGGGGATAGTGAGATGAATATCTGCACTAGAGCACCTGCGCACAATGCGCTTTATGATGTACAAGAGAGCACATGGAGCAAGTTTTAATGATTATATCTATGCACGCTTAGTCAAAACACATGTATGGCTATCACATGATGTAAATGATTGGTGATTATATGTATAAAAGCACATGAAATGTTACCACCCACTGCTTGAGAAAGGCTCAGTGTGAGCCGAAACGTCGTATAGAGATGTGGGTCTGAATAAACTTCACAAGTTTTTTTCATCTTTAAAAAGAACTGGAGTGCTGCCTTTTTTCCCTGGTTTGGTATACTATTTGGGTGGATGAATGGACCGTCTTACCTAGGAGGCCTGGCACCCATTGGTGAGCATTGTGCTGTTCCAATTTTTATATCTATTTTTGTCCGGAAATACGTGCACAGCAAAATAGACATTGTCGTATAACACTTAAATATTTACTCTGAAGCCATTTTGTTGTTCCATGGAGAAGAGTGTCATGGAGCATGGAGTGTTTTTATATACATCTGAAGATGAGGAACGTATCCTTGGTGGGCTTGATGGAGAAGCAATTTTTTTAAAGACGCCATCTATACTAGAATTAAAACGCAAGTATGAAAGCGACAGCAAACGCATGATTAACCTGCAGTTACATATGATGACTTTGGGCCAGTATTATAAAGAAGGCAAAATTCCCAGGGGCTTAAAATCAAATATACGCCCAAATTTATTTCAAGGGAATACATCATACTGTGCACGCTTTGTCATGATATCGAACAAATATGCTATGGACACTATTTTATTAAATATAGAGTTTTTGCAAAATGAGATCAAGAAACTACAAGAAAACAGAGAAGGATTTGAATGTAGAATTAAGACACAAATAACAATTGAAGAATGGAATATATTTAAAGAAAAAATTGATAAAGAATGTGTGAAATTGTGGAATGAACTAGAAGAAATTAAAAGAAGAAAAATGATAATTACTTACGGGTAATTTGATTTTCCAGAACCATGACAGCACCGCACATGAGAGATGGCATCCGCCCCCAGGAACAGGAAACCTGCAGCAGAGATAAAAGAATGGGGCGGCCACTCTCTCCTCAGTCTGTTTCAGAGTATGGAAGACGACCGATTTGTTAGTACACATTCATGTATCATATTTACATTGCATAGCTGTATATTAGCTCTTATCTATATGTTCAAAGGTATGTATATGTATATATATATATATATATATATATATATATATATATATATATATATATATATATATATATATATATATATATATATATATATATATATATATATATTTGTGAATCACACAACCATCACCAAGATAGGGCGGGAATTAATGCGGTGCTGTCATGGTTCTGGAAAATCAAATTACCCGTAAGTAATTATCATTTTTTCCCTTCACCATGACAGCACCGCACATGAGAGGAAGAAGTAGAAGACTCCTAGGGTGGGACAACAGCAGATAACACCTTTCTCCCGAAAGACAAGTTTGATAGACCTAAGTCTAGCCTATAATGTCGGAAGAAGGTAGAGGGTGAAGACCATACTGCCGCTCTACAAATCTGTTCCACCGAGGCGTTTGCCCTATCCGCCCAGGATGTGGCAATAGAACGCGTGGAGTGGGCCGTAACACCCTGTGGGGGGATTTGGCCAGAAGAGGAATACGAAAGTGAAATAGCCGTACGCAACCACCGTGCAATAGTTGCCTTTGAGGCCTTTTTTCCCCTGTTTGTCCCCTGGAAGGTGACAAAAAGGGCTGATGACTGACGCCAAGATTTTGTGGCTTCTATGTATTGAAGCAGGCAGCGTCTGACATCAAGACAATGGAAGGTTTGCTCTCCCTGGGATTTTGGTTGAGGACAAAATGAGGGTAAGAATTTCCTGGTCCCTATGAAATTTAGAATTGACCTTAGGTAGGAAGGCCGGGTCAGTTTTAATAATTACTCTGTCATCCTGGAAGGTAGTGTAAGGGGGGTTCACAGAAATAGCCTGCAGCTTGCAAGTACGGCGGGCTGAAGTTAACGCAACCAGGAGGACAGTTTTAAGGGTCAAAGATTTTATTGAAATAGAGTCAAGAGGCTCAAAGGGGGTAACAGTTAGAGCATTTAAAACTAAATTTAGATCCCAGGGAGCCACCTTGGGAGATAATTTTGAGGGTCTAGATGTAAAGGAGGCTCGGATGAAACTTTAGACCCAAGGGTGGTCAGCAAGTTTGTGATCAAACAGCGCACCCAGGGCGGAGACATGCACCTTCAGGGTGCTAGTAGATAGCCCTCTCTCCAACCCTTTTTGGAGGAATTCTAAAATTTCTTTTACTGGGACTTCTTGGCCTGTCTGGGACAACTGTCGCCCCGAGAATTCCAGGAATTTTTGCCAAATTTTTTGATATTTTTCTGAGGTTACTTTTTTCCTGCTAGCGAGCAATGTGGTCACTAAAGGGTTCGAGAATCCTTTTGCTAGTAGAAGTCCCCTCTCAAGTTCCAGGCGGTGAGATGTAGCCTGTGTACTTGAGGGTGTTGAACTGGTCCCTGGTGTAGGAGATTCGATGTATCTGGAAGGATCCACGGGTCCGAGATAGACATGCGCCTGAGCCACATGAACCATGCCCTTTTCGGCCAAAAGGGAGCTATGAGTATTACTCGTGCCCTGTCTTCCCGAATTTTCCTGAGGACTGTCGGGATTAACGGTATTGGGGGAAATGCATATGCCAGATGGAAGTTCCACTGGTGTAGAAACGCGTCTACCCCTTCCGGTTGTTCTTTTGGGTTTAGAGAATAGAACTTCTTCACCTTCCGATTTTGTTTTGTGGCGAATAAGTCTACTTCTGGGATGCCCCAGTTGGCACATATTTTCCCAAAGACTTCCTGGCTCAGGGCCCACTCCCCTTGATGTAATGGGTGACGGCTTAGGAAGTCGGCTACTTGATTCTCTGATCCTCTTAAGTATGTCCCGGTTAGAGAGAGAAGGTTGTTTTCGGCCCACAAGAAAAGTTCTTTGGCTTCTGCTATCAGGGATGGTGATCTTGTGCCCCCCTGGCGATTTATATAAGCTATTGTTGTGTTGTTGTCGGATAACACCACCACATGCCTTCCTTGTATTCTTTCTCCCATTTGAAGAAACGCTTGTCTCACCGCTGACAGTTCTTTTAGATTGGATAGGTGGTTTTCCTGTATTGGATGTTTTCCTTTATTGGATGCTGCCCTTCCCGTGGTTGTTCCCTCCCGGGGAAAGGTCTGGCTATTCACTGCTTGCGTCGAGAAACACGTGATGGTGTCTCCGCAGCTATCCTACATGCATTTGCATATTTCCCATAAGGGATGGGGGCAGTGTTCTGGATCACTGCGTTGAGAAACACGTGATGGTGTCTCCGCGGTGTTAGATGTTTTGGTCTCCCCGAGGCCAATCATCTGTTCCTTCACAGCCTTTTACTAGGCACTGCTCCTAATAGCCAGATTCCTACTCCACACTGATGAGGGGCAAACACCCCGAAACAGCTGTCTGTGGATGGATACCATGCTTGGCATAGGTGGTTTTCCTATATTGGATGTTTTCCTTTATTGGATGCTGCCCTTCCCGTGGTTGTTCCCTCCCGGGGAAAGGTCTGGCTATTCACTGCTTGCGTCGAGAAACACGTGATGGTGTCTCCGCAGCTATCCTACATGCATTTGCATATTTCCCATAAGGGATGGGGGCAGTGTTCTGGATCACTGCGTTGAGAAACACGTGATGGTGTCTCCGCGGTGTTGGATGTTTTGGTCTCCCCGAGGCCAATCATCTGTTCCTTCACAACTTTTAGATTGGAAGACGCTGCTGTCATTGAGGGCTCCCATTGACCTTGTAGGACCTGATCCCCCACATGCGCTCCCTATCCCCATGGGCTCGCATCGGTGGTGAGGACTACTGGATTTTGTAATGACCACGGTACTGCTTTGCTCAGATTTTCTGGTTCTAACCACCACTTTAGTGAGTTTTGGACCCTTAGAGATAGGAGAATCTTCCGATTTAGATTGTAAGGATTTTTTGCTTGCTCGGCTAGTACCTGCCATTGCAACTCTCTCGTGTGGCTTTTGACCCACCGCGTTGCTGGAATTGTCGCCGTTAGAACTCCCAGGAGCGACATTGCGTTCCGTAGAGAGATAGATTGTTGCCGCTGAAGAAGTTGCACCTTCTGTTGGATAGACTGAATTTTCCTCTGTGGGAGGATACACTCCTGTTTGGTGGAATCTAGTAGGATCCCGAGGAATTCTTGAGACTGTGTTGGGACAAGTCTTGATTTCTTCAGATTTATCATCCACCCCAATTTCGTTAACACATCCAGAACTGTTGTGACTGCTTTCTCGCAATCTTCTTTGCTGTTTGCTATCACCGAGAAATTGTCCAAATAAGGCACCAGTAATACGTCTTGTTTTCTGATGAAGGACGCCACTTCGGAAATAATTTTGGTAAATATGCGGGGTGCTATGGCTACCCCAAATGGAAGACATTGATACTGTAGGTGGGTGGGAGTTTTTTCGAGGTTTACTAGTAGTCTGAGATATTGCTGATGTTGGATTGCGATTGGCACATGGTAGTAAGCGTCTGTAAGATCGATTACTGCCATGTAACAGTTTGGGTTGAGCACTTTTATCGCCGTCCTTAGAGTCTCCATCTTGAATTTCTCTATATGAATGTAACAATTTAAGGCCCTCAAGTTGAATATTACCCTCAACGAGCCGTCTGGTTTTGGCGTTAGGAACAGGGTGCTGTAGAACCCTTTCCCTATTTCTTGATGAGGAACCTTTACGAATACCTCTTTTTGTATGAGGAGACGAACTTCTCTTTCCAGCGTGGCCTGATTTTTTCCCGCCACTTGGGTCATTGTCACACGATTTGGTGGGAGGTTGGAGAATTTGAGTTTCAGACCTTCCGATAATAGGTTGGTTATCCACTGAGAATCCGGCAGTGCCGCCCAGTGGTGGACGAACCACCGGAGTCTTCTCCCCACCGGAATCCTGGCGTCATTGGTGTTTGGGATCAGACTTAGGGGGAGGCTTGTTGAAAAGGAATCCTTTTTCTTTTCGATCTCTCCAAGGTCTACCTCGGCCAGGCCTGTCATCTGAAAGGCCGCGGGTCCCCCTGTATCCAGATCCCCGAAAGGACGAACGGGAAGCCTCCCATCGGCGCCTAGGAAAGGAAGGAGGTGGAAATCGCTTCTTTTTGTCAGACGCTTTTTCAAGAATCTCGTCCAGAGCTTTACCGAAAAGATATTGCCCTTCACAGGGTACTCCGCAGAGTTTGACTTTTGACTGGAAGTCAGCCGCCCAATTCTTCAGCCATAATGCTCTACGCCCAGAGTTGGATAAAGCAGAAGCACGTGCGGCCCCCCTGACAGAATCAATTGATGCATCTGCCAGGAATTTTGCTGCCCCTTGCAGGGAGGGCAATGCCTCTAGTAGTTTTTCTCGTGGGCACTTATTTTTGATTTGGTCACCTAACTCTTCCAGCCACTTGACCATAGCACGTGCCGTGCAAGTGGCCGCAACCCCGGTTTTAAATGACCATGTTGATGCCTCCCAAGCTGATTTTAGAAAGGCATCTGCCTTCTTGTCAAGGGGGTCTTTTAGGGCTCCCATATCCTCAAAAGGCAATGCTACCCCTTTAGAGGTGCTGGCTATGGCGGCGTCTAATTTAGGAGCCTTTTCCCATTTTTCACATACCGCTTCATCAAAGGGGTACTTGCGTTTTAAGGCTTGAGGAATGGAGATCTTCTTATTGGGCTTTTTCCATTCTTTCTTAATTAGATTAAGTATATTATCATGGAAGGGAAAGACTTGCCGCTTCTTTTCCTCCAAGTTGCTGAACATACTATCCTGAACTGACCGCGGCTCCTTTGGGGTTTCCACCCCCATAGTTGCTCTGACTAGTTTGAGCAGTTTTCCAATATCCTCTGACTGGAAATACGGGTGGCCATACTCCTCATCCGAGGAGTCTAAGTCTGAGGCATCAGAGGGGGTTAACACTCCCGGCTCATCCCCTGAATCTATGTCCGACCCCTGTTCACTTGCTGGGGGAGGGGGATTTTCTTTAGCCGCCTGATGTTTCAGCTGCTCTTTAACTGTGGATTTAACCTCTTCCCGTATTATTGTCCTAATGTTCTGTAATAAGGAAGGTGATTCTTTTGCGACTGTTTTATCTATACAGGCCCGGCAGATTCTTTTGGTATATAGTTTAGGGAGTGTCACCTTACATAGTGGACAAGCCCTATTCTTTTGTTTGGAGGTGGCTTTCTTACACTATATACTGTGTCTTTTTAGGTTATCAGTGTGTGTGATCTTGCCTTACAAAGGCACTCACCCCTCCAGGACCCCGGATGCCGCGGTAGTTTGCGCCTCCTCAGACATTCTGGGTGCAGGCATCTCCGGATCCATCGCTGGTTCGGTCATTCTAGCAGGCAAACTGCGTGCTGTAGAGGACCAGCGGCTAATCAGTTGCTCCCTGTATATATAAGGAGCGGTGTGCGCGCCTCTGGAACAGCTTCCGCCCGGAAGTGTCCAGCACACCGGCTCCTTCGGCATGTGACGTTACTTCCGGCGCGACCGGAAGTCGTCATCCTTCACTTCGGCGGCCGGCGGCAGCGAAGGACACGCCCCCTGCCCCGGACCTGCCTCCTGCCCAGAGCGGTCGCCGGGGAGTCCGGCGAGGGGAAAAAGGCGCGGTACAGCAGCTCCTTCACCCGGGCAGCACCGCACGCAGTGCCGCCGAGCATGGCTGGTCCCCCCCGCGGACCTCGGCCTCCGGACCGGAATCATCAGAGGGTATCCCTCCGGAGGTATGAGCTCTGCCACAGGCGTCCACCTGCAGGAAAAGGAAACCAAACTGAGGAGAGAGTGGCCGCCCCATTCTTTTATCTCTGCTGCAGGTTTCCTGTTCCTGGGGGCGGATGCCATCTCTCATGTGCGGTGCTGTCATGGTGAAGAGAAAAGTAGAACAGAGACTTAGAGGACTATGAATTAGGACATGTATATATGTGGCAGAGGGAAAGCAATAAGCCTATATGGAAAAAGAAAGGTGGTGATAGGGGAAACCGATATGGTCAGGATGATGAGAGGCTAATGAATAATGATGGTGATGGTTTTTCTTATAGAACAGGAAAATGTAACAGATGGTCAAACAAGCGCAAGAGGAGAGGAGGCAAGCGGCATCACCGTGAACAAAAGAAAGCCAGAGAAGAACAGACAACAACCTCAGAGGCAGGCAGCCAACAAGAAACAGGAACAGATCTCGTAATTAACATCTCTGAAAAGGTATTAACACAATCACAGGTCTCAGTCTTGAGTAGAGGACTATCCTTTGCCCCATGCTCACATACAGATTGGTTTAATCTGCAAATAGACTTGGAGAGCTTTTTTAGAACATTAAAATTGAAGGAATGGTTTAAAAACAAGGATATACACATCAGAGAAGTGAATAGTGAGTTCAATTCTAAAGCCATGGAACTCAGAAAAGCTAGTGACTTTGTACCACCAGTAAATTCTGCGATTATAAGTGCCTTTGAGAAAGTGGTAAAAAGGGAAATAGAGGAACTCAAAAATGGGGCTACAAAAGAGTTTAAACATCCTAATGTTACAAAGGAGGAGTTTGAGGCTTTACAGGAGCTTGTCCATGATGGCGACATGATCATCAAACCTGCGGATAAGGGTGGTGCTGTCGTCATCATGGACAAGCTGAAATATATTGCAGAGATTGATGGTCAATTAAAGGATGAAAAAGTATATCAGAAATTAAATGGGGACCCCAAATTTAATATCATGGGGGAGATTAAAAATTGTCTACAAGAAGCATTAAACAAATATATAATAGATCAAGATCTCATGGATTATCTGTATGTAGAATTCTCAAGAACTCCAGTGCTATACACGACCCCGAAAATCCACAAATCACTGATAGACCCCCCTGGACGACCCATAGTGTCAGGGGTGGACTCAGTATTTAGTAGGATAGGAACATTCCTAGATAAAGTCCTAAATCCCATTGCCAAGAGCTGTAAATCTTATATTAAAGACACCACAGATTTCCTGAACAAACTTGAAACGATAAAATTGGAGGGTGAAGTGATTTTGGCATCATTTGATGTCATTTCACTTTATACTTCAATTCAACACAAATCAGGCATAAGAGCGGTAGAAAAGAAGTTAAGTACCATTGAGGTGTCTTTAGAAGGCCAAAGATTTTTACTGAAATTATTGGAAATAATTTTAAGGCGTAGCTATTTCCTTTTCGGCGATACATATTACTCACAACAGCGCGGAACAGCAATGGGAGCCAGTATGGCCCCCGCGTATGCTAATCTTGTAATGAGTGTCCTGGAGGAGGATCTCGTCTATGTGTCCCACCACTTACAACATGTTATGGCGTGGTGGCGATACATAGACGACATCTTCCTCCTTTGCACTGGGACTGAGAGAGAACTAATAACCTTTCACGAATATCTCAATGTAATAGACCAAACCATTAAATTTACATTAATTTCTTCCAGATCTGATATACAGTTCCTAGATGTCTCTATTAAACAGATGAATGGAAAACTAACAACTACTCTATTTACCAAAAAAACTGACAAAAATAATCTTCTAACATTTGATAGTCAACACCCTCGCAGTATGGTGAGATCAATACCTCTCAGCCAACTGTTGAGAGTACGTAGGATAGTCAAGGAAGATAATGAGACAGAAGGAGTAATAGATAAACTTGTAAAAAAAAATTTGGAGAGGGGATACCCTAAGGGACTATTGAAAGAAGTTAAAGATAGGACCCTGAGAAAGGATAGAAGGGAGCTACTCAAGAAGAACACAGAGAAAAAACCATTGACGAGAATACCCTGTGTAATGACATACACTGAGGAGAGTAAATCAATAGCAGAAATAATTAGGAAACACTGGAGTATGTTGGGAAAATGCCTCCCAAACATAAAGGAATTTGGGGAACCCCCACTCTTTTCATACCGTAGGAGTAAAAATATAAAAGACCAGGTGGTAAAATCGGACATAGGCCCCCTAAAAAAAGTTGGCCAGACAACAATATCAGGTCTTAGTCAAAAAGGTTGCTTTCCATGTCTGTCATGTGTAAATTGTACGTACATGATAAAGGGGTCCAGCTTTAAGCATCCAGAAACCAATAAGGAATACAGAATTAGACAATACCTAACATGTAATTCAGATTATGTCATATACCTACTTGAATGCCCATGTAAATTATGGTACATTGGAGAGACCACTGGCGAATTGAAAACTCGCATAAATAATCATCGGCATTCAATAAGGAAAAAACGACTAGACCTCCCGGTCTCAAAACACTTCACAGAAGCGAAACACACAGAAAGAGATCTGAAATTCAGAATTATAGATGGGATTTCTACCCAGAGGAGAGGAGGGGATAGAACTGCTCTGTTAAAAAAATTGGAACTCCGATGGATATATGAGTTGAATACACTAAAACCTAAAGGCCTCAATGTAGAATTTAAAATCCATCCTAGCATGTATCAGCCCTAAAAGCTATGAATCTAGGAATCAGATGTATATACACTCCTGTTATTAGTGTAAAATATGTAATTTTGGATAAAATGCTCCAATTTTAATATATGTAATGTTTATGTTTTTTAGAGACATCTCCACTCAAGAAGATATATATGCCCCTTGCTCTGTCGGATGATGGAATGGAACACACTGGGAATATGTACAAAAAAATTCTAAAAAAATATATATGCTCTTATTCCCAATAATGGTTTCTATGGAGAGAGTATATTTAGTATAAACACGCCCATAGTTGGACTGCTGACCAGTTGAGATAATCTGTATAAGTTTAAATAAATATTAACATAGCAAGCAATATCTGTCTATGGTAAACTTATTTTTTCTTCTTTTTTATAAAAAGCAACCTCTCCTTTTTCTCTCCATAACCTCCTTTATACATAACCTATAGAGTGCGTATACAAAATACACCTCTTGGATACTAGGCTTGACAGAGTTGCACTTATATAGGTCCTGCTGCAGGGATGATGTGACCTGAAAGGGTTACACATCAATGTGGAGGTCTATTGGCAGCCGGAGATAACCTTGGCAAGGTATGATCTGGCTTGCTAGGAGTGTACACTGTGTACAATAGCCTGTTCGGTATCTATAGTGTTAAAATAGTATAATCTACTAAAAGTACGATAAGTATGTGGCGAAACACAAGGTAATATAGATAGTTCTATGGAGGGAATTAATGGAGAAAGTCTTGGCTCTTTAGAATGGAGGTGCCACAACTAAGATGGCGGTCCGATGTGGACAGAACAGTTGTACGCAGGCGCAGATCCAACAGGGGCGTGTGTAAAGTAGAGACATGCGCAGTAACAACAATAGGACGCGGAAACTAAGAGAGATGGCGTCCTCCATGTGAGTTCATGAATCAGGCAGGGTAAGGGACACTAATGAAAACAAAAATATATATACATCATAAGAGATGGATAAAATATAGGAAAGTGGGGATAGTGAGATGAATATCTGCACTAGAGCACCTGCGCACAATGCGCTTTATGATGTACAAGAGAGCACATGGAGCAAGTTTTAATGATTATATCTATGCACGCTTAGTCAAAACACATGTATGGCTATCACATGATGTAAATGATTGGTGATTATATGTATAAAAGCACATGAAATGTTACCACCCACTGCTTGAGAAAGGCTCAGTGTGAGCCGAAACGTCGTATAGAGATGTGGGTCTGAATAAACTTCACAAGTTTTTTTCATCTTTAAAAAGAACTGGAGTGCTGCCTATTTTCCCTGGTTTGGTGTGTGTATATATATATATATATATATATATATATATATATATATATATATATATATATATATATATATATATATATATATATATATATATATATATAATTTCGCAATGCATCCTGGGAACAGAAGATGGCAGCAGCCGCGCGCGCATCCCGAGAGCTTCGCTGGATCCCGGCGGGTGAGTGTATATAACTATTTTTTATTTTAATTAGTTTTTTCAACAGGGATATGGTGCCCACACTGCTGTATACTATGTGGGCTGTGTTATATACTGCGTGGCTGCTATATACTACCTGGCCAGTGTTAGATACTATGTGGGCTGTGTTTTTACTGCGTGGGCTGTGCTATATACTACGTGCCCTGTGTTATATACTACGTCGCCTGTGTTATATACTGCGTGGGCTGTTTTATATAATACGTGGGCTGTGTTATATACGGTTTGGGCTGTGTTATATACTGCGTGGCCACTGTTATATACTGCGTGGCCTGTATTAACGCATCGGGTATTCTACAGTATGTATGTATGTATGTATGTATGTATGTATGTATGTATGTATGTATGTATATAGCAGCCACATAGTATATAGCACAGGCCACGTACTATTTGTCTGCTATATACTACATGGCTCCTACAGTCATGGCCAAAAGTATTCACACCCCTGCAATTCTGTCAGATAATACTCAGTTTCTTCCTGAAAATGATTGCAAACACATTCTTTGGTATTATTATCTTCATTTAGTTTGTCTTAAATGAAAAAAAACACAAAAAGAATTGTTCTAAAGCCAAATTGGATATAATTCCACACCAAACATAAAAAAGGGGTGGACAAAAGTATTGGCACTGTTCGAAAAATCATGTGATGCTTCTCTAATTTGTGTCATTAACAGCACCTGTAACTTACCTGTGGCACCTAACAGGTGTTGGCAATAACTAAATCACACTTGCAGCCAGTTGACATGGATTAAAGTTGACTCAACCCTTGTCCTAGGTCCTTGTGTACCACATTGAGCATGGAGAAAAGAAAGAAGACCAATGAACTGTCTGAGGACTTGAGAAACCAAATTGTGAGGAAGCATGAGCAATCTCAAGGCTGCAAGTCCATCTCCAAAGACCTGAATGTTCCTGTGTCTACCGTGCGCAGTGTCATCAAGAAGTTTAAAGCCCATGGCACTGTGGCTAACCTCCCTAGATGTGGACGGAAAATAAAAATTGACAAGAGATTTCAACACAAGATTGTGCGGATGTTGGATAAAGAACCTCGACTAACATCCAAACAAGTTCAAGCTGCCCTGCAGTCCGAGGATAAAACAGTGTCAACCCTTACTATCCATCGGCGTCTGAATGAAAAGGGACTGTATGGTAGGAGACCCAGGAAGACCCCACTTCATCTTACCCCGAGACATAAAAAAGCTAGGCTGGAGTTTGCCAAAACTTACCTGAAAAAGCCTAAAACGTTTTGGAAGAATGTTCTTTGGTCAGATGAGACAAAAGTTGAGCTTTTTGGGCAAAGGCATCAACATAGAGTTTACAGGAGAAAAAAAGAGGCATTCAAAGAAAAGAACACGGTCCCTATAGTCAAACATGGTGGAGGTTCCCTGATGTTTTGGGGTTGCTTTGCTGCCTCTGGCACTGGACTGCTTGACCGTGTGCATGGCATTATGAAGTCTGAAGACTACCAACAAATTTTGCAGCATAATGTAGGGCCCAGTGTGAGAAAGCTGGGTCTCCCTCAGAGGTCATGGGTCTTCCAGCTGGACAATGACCCAAAACACACTTCAAAAATCACTAGAAAATGGTTTGAGAGAAAGCACTGGAGACTTCTAAGGTGGCCAGCAATGAGTCCAGACCTGAATCCCATAGAACACCTGTGGAGAGATCTAAAAATGGCAGTTTGGAGAAGGCACCCTTCAAATATCAGGGACCTGGAGCAGTTTGCCAAAGAAGAATGGTCTAAAATTCCAGCAAAGCATTGTAAGAAACTCATTGATGGTTACCGGAAGCGGTTGGTCGCAGTTATTTTGGCTAAAGGTTGTGCAACCAAGTATTAGGCTGAGGGTGCCAATACTTTTGTCTGGCCCATTTTTGGAGTTTTGTGTGAAATGATCAATGTTTTGTTTTTGCTTCATTCTCTTTTGTGTTTTTTCATTTAAGACAAATTAAATGAAGATAATAATACCAAAGAATTTGTGTTTGCAATCATTTTCAGGAAGAAACTGAGTATTATCTGACAGAATTGCAGGGGTGTGAATACTTTTGTCCATGACTGTATATACTATGTGGCTGCTAAATACATACATACATATTCTAGAATACCCGATGCGTTAGAATTGGGCCACCATCTAGTATATATAGCTAATTTTTTCTCCATACCTTTTGTGACCTCTGCCACTTCATTTTCTAGATTATACAGCAATTGGGTTACAGAGTTATTACTAGTGTTGAGCATTCCGATACCGCAAGTATCGGGTATCGGCCGATACTTGCGGGTATCGGAATTCCGATACCGAGATCCGATACTTTTGTGGTATCGGGTATCGGTATCGAAACAACATTAATGTAAAAATGTGTAAGGCTACGTTCACATTAGCGGCGCCCGCCGCAGCGGCGGGCGCCGCAGCGGCGCCGCATGCATCATGCGCCCCTATATTTAACATGGGGGCGCATGGACATGCGGTGCACTTGCTTTTTGCGCCGCATGCGTCCCTGCGGCGCCCGCGTCGGGTCGCGGAGGACGCAGCAAGTTGCATTTTTGCTGCGTCCAAAATCAATGAAAAAAAGGACGCATGCGGCGCAAAAAGCTGCGTTGTGCATGTGTTCACATTTGCGCTGTGCGTTGCGGCGGCGACGCTGCGGCGCACACCGCAAATGTGAACGTAGCCTAAAAGAGAATTAAAATAAAAAATATTGCTATACTCACCTCTCCGACGCAGCCTGCACCTTACCGAGGGAAGCGGCAGCGTTCTTTGTTTAAAATTCGCGCTTTTCTTTCCTTTACGTGAAGTCCCGGCTTGTGATTGGTTGCGTCGCAGTCACATGGGCGACGCAACCAATCACAGCAAGCCATGACGTAATTTCAGGTCCTTAAGGATTTTAAAATTACGTCCCGGCTTTGTGATTGGTTGCGTCGCAGTCACATGGGCGACGCAACCAATCACAGCAAGCCGTGACGTAATTTCAGGCCCTTAAGGATTTTAAAATTACGTCCCGGCTTTGTGATTGGTTGCGTCGCAGTCACATGGGCGACGCAACCAATCACAAGCCGTGACGTCACGGGAGGCTGGACACGCGCGCATTTTAAAATGCGCGCTTGTCCAGCCTCCCGTGACGTCCCGGCTTGTGATTGGTTGCGTCGCGGTCAACCAATCACAAGCCGGGAGGCTGGACACGCGCGCATTTTAAAATGCGCGCTTGTCCAGCCTCCCGTGACGTCCCGGCTTGTGATTGGTTGCGTCGCGGTCAACCAATCACAAGCCGGGAGGCTGGACACGCGCGCATTTTAAAATGCGCGCGTGTCCAGCCTCCCGGCTTGTGATTGGTTGACCGCAACGCAACCAATCACAAGCCGGGACGTCACGGCAGGCTGGACAAGCGCGCATTTTAAAATGCGCGCGTGTCCAGCCTCCCGTGACGTCACGGCTTATGGGCGACGCAACCAATCACGTGACTGCGACGCAACCAATCACAAAGCCGGGACGTAATTTTAAAATCCTTAAGGGCCTGAAATTACGTCACGGCTTGCTGTGATTGGTTGCGTCGCCCATGTGACTGCGACGCAACCAATCACAAAGCCGGGACGTAATTTTAAAATCCTTAAGGACCTGAAATTACGTCACGGCTTGCTGTGATTGGTTGCGTCGCCCATGTGACTGCGACGCAACCAATCACAAAGCCGGGACTTCACGTAAGGAAAGAAAAGCGCGAATTTTAAGCAAACAACGCTGCCGGTTCCCTCGGAGAGGTGAGTATAGCAATATTTTTTATTTTAATTCTTTCTTTTACACATTAATATGGTTCCCAGGGCCTGAAGGAGAGTTTCCTCTCCTTCAGACCCTGGGAACCATCAGGAATACCGTCCGATACTTGAGTCCCATTGACTTGTATTGGTATCGGGTATCGGTATCGGATTGGATCCGATACTTTGCCGGTATCGGCCGATACTTTCCGATACCGATACTTTCAAGTATCGGACGGTATCGCTCAACACTAGTTATTACACATTAGTGTCTGTGTGTACCTTTAGATATACACTAATCTATGAGAATGGCTGTTTTTGTCTGCCCGAATTGTTGCTGTGACCACTTATATAGATTCTAGATATATTTTACAATTGTTGCTATGACCACTTATATAGATTCTAGATATATTTTACTGAATTTCAGTGTTATAGAGAGATATAATTTTTTAGGGATTAGGCTAGGATCCCCCCTGCTGCACATTTTGTTATATTGTCTTTTGTGCCTTTTCTTGTATTTTAAGAATATCGGAGTAAAATTTGGAAGAATTTATTTTAATTGCTATAAGGTTCTCTTCTTCGGCTGTTGATAACATAAGTCCATATGCGGTTATATGTCATTTTGAAGTGCAATTACCTATTTGTTTGGACATTTTGTAGATATAACTATCTTTTTCTGCAGCACAATGATGGTCGGTTTCACTGAGAGCTCTTTGACCCTGGGTTCACAGCAACAGCTTCCAAATGCAAATGCCAAACCTGGAATCAGCTGCAGACCTTTTACCTGCTTAATTGATGATGGATTAATGAGGGAAAAGTCCATGCTACCCATTAAAGAGCTTTTGAGATAAATGTACAATTACTGTATTTTTCGTCAGGGTTGTGGAGTCGGAGTCGTGGAGTCGGAGTTAGTTTTGGTTGGAGTCGGTAGAAATGTACCGACTCTAGCTTTAAAAAAAATGTATTAATATTTCATAATTGAACTTTCATATGAACTTTATAAATGTTACTCAAATATATATGTTCTATCAAACTATGAACAACAGTGATAAGCAGTTCTGCTGGAGATAGAGACATTTCTTATTTCTTGTGTGTCACTGTTCTCCACTGCCCTTATCTAATCTTATACTTGGTTAACCTCATGGTGCCCCAACCCCCCTACTTACAATGTATGAAACTGAAAGTGAAAATGTGTTGCAAATTCTTAGTAGTAAAGCTCCTCCTCTAGACTAGATGTTTACTAGGTGTGCGTCTTCTAAGCATCTCACAGCTGCTACTCAGAAGAGGAAGACTGTAAGAAGTATTATCCTATCAACAAACTTTGCATCAGTTAACTGTGAGTACATGAGGAATAACAGTATTACTGACCACTATATCAGTTGTACGACCTGGCAATAATTTTGTACAATTGTTTTTAGGAATTTTAGGAATTGGATTGTGAATGCAGAATTAAAAACCTGAGAATGTCAAAGAAGCGTCACATTAAATCAGCTGTATTTGAACATTTCACCATCACTCAAGATAGAAAACATTATGTCTGTCAGTGTATGACAAATGATCCAGACGAAAACAAATGCTGTGAAGCCAAGATCAGTACATATTCATGCAAAGATAAAAATGCTCCTACCAGAGCTTCTAATCTAAAGAGACATTTACAGCGCTTTCATCCAGAAGTACTGAAAGCAGTGGATGAGAAAGACTGCATCCAAACCAATGAACCGGTGCCCAGCTCTTCCAGCCAAACAAAGGAGCAGAGAACTTTGCAGCCATAAGTTGCAAGATATTGTCAGTGGCAAAGTTACTGTGAATGACAGTAGATACATTTAAAAAACAGATCATAGAGCTTGTTGTAAAGGATAGTGTGCCTATTTCATTATTTTCACGACCAGCTTTTATGTGTCTGAATGGGGAAATGGCCCGCAAGCATGGTGTTTCTCTGGAGACAGAGTATTAGAAAATTAGTAATCGAAGAAGCTTTTAAACAAAAGGAAGAACTTAAAAAAACTCTCAAGGGACACTTTCTGTTTCTTAAAATGGATGCCTGCACACGTCACAGAGTGAACTATTTTGCCATCAATGTCCGATTTGTTTGTGACAAAAATGAAATAGTTACCAAGACATTGGCAGTAAAAGACACCAAAGCTCATCACACCAGTGAGTTTCTCCAAGTCTTGGTGGGAAAGGTTCTGCAAGACTATGAACTTAAAAAAGAGCAAGTTCTTTCTGTCATAACTGACAATGCTTCAAATATGATAAGTACTATTAAGCTAATGAATGAGAGTAATGATGGTGACCAGCAGCTAGAAGAACATTCTGGGTCCACAGACACAGAAAGGTTTGAAATGGAGGAACACAGTATTGTAACTGAGGAGCAAACTGAAGTTGCTTCAGATGAACAGCAACATGATAGTTTAGATGATCTTGTTGAAACTGTGTCAATACGTTCTTTCATTCATCACATGCGCTGTGTTGTGCATACGCTACAGCTGGCTATAAAAGACAGTCTGCAAGAAGGACATGCTGCTGCACTGATTGGGAAGGTGAGAAAATTGGCTACTGTTGCCAGAACCCCTAAAGTTGACTCAATTTTGAAGAGACGTGCTGGGAAAGGGGCAATTATTGATCAAGCCACACGATGGGGCAGTACTTACTTAATGATTCAGCGCTTGGTTGAACTGAAAACCTTTCTTGTAGACATGGCTAACCCTCAACTGACGCTAAATGAAAGTCAGTGGAATCAGGTGACTGAGCTGGAAAAATTGCTAGAGCACCCATTTACAGTGACTAAAAAATTACAAGCAGAGGACTTAACTCCAGGTATTTTCTTAAAGGAGTGGAAGAACCTGATGTTTCGCCTGCCCCAAAGAGGAGGGTTAATTGCAAGTGGCATTGCTACATCAATGAAACAGAGAGAGGAGCTACTATTACAAAATAACATTCTTTTGGCAGCTGTTTATGTAGACCCAATGCATCGGATTCTTCTAGATGATCAACAGCTAACTAAAGGAAAAGAAGCTCTTTCTGAAATAGCAGTAAGGATGAAAGGGTTGCAGAACAGTCAATCTGGGGTCGGCAGCATTGCCCCACTCCTGCTTCCGCCAGCAGTGACCCTGCTTCACCGCAGCCACCACCCCCGGTAAGCAATAAGACACCTGGAATGTAAGCAGCATCACCAATTTTTTTCTTAATTTTTCTCCTCAAAATTTGGGGTGCTTCTTATAATCCAATGCGTCTTATAAACCGCAAAATACGGTACTTTTGGTCTCTTGAAAAGAGGCATCTACCTGTTAAAGAGCTGTAACTCCTAAACCCTTACTCCAATTAGAATGTAAATACTCTCAAATTAAAGCTGAGAGTCTGCACTTTAAGACCATATAGATTATATAAGTGTATCTTGAATATTTTTTGGTAAACTAATATGTAAAAATTTGTGTCACTGTCGAAATATTTCTGGACATAACAGTATATTCATTTGAAAGGGATGCTTTTGCATACTACATTGCCAGAAAGTTACTATTAGGCCATGTGCACACGTTCAGGAAAAAGTGTGCAGAATTTTCCTGAACAAAACCGGACTTTTTCTGCAGGAAATCTGCATGCGTTTTTTTCGGAGCTTCCCAATGCAATAAATAGCGTCAAAGAAGCAAAAAATCCGCAAAATTAATGAACATGCTGCGTTTTTTACCGCGATTAGTTTTTTCTTGGAAAAAAAACGCAGCATGTGCACAAAAATTGCGGAATGCATTAAAAATGATGGGATGGAATGTCCGAAAAAAAACGAGAAAAAAAAAACTAGAAAAATCCTGAACGTGTGCACATAGCCTTAAATGTACAAAACTGCTAAGTAAACAACTAGAGGATGCCATGCCCTTTAGTTTTGAAGATGCTGAGCACTATTGCCCTTTAACTGTTCAATTGTTTTAGATAACCTTTTAATGGTGTGTCTCTGTCTCTGAATCTGACGTTGCAGAGTTCTCACTTTCTTTTTAAGTTTCATGGTATCAGGGGTAAAACGAGGAAGGCTTTCTTCATTGTGAAATGTTGAGTAAGTGTGGTCGTAAGCACTATGTTTTTCTGTTTGAGGTCCATCTACAACTTTCATGGACCTACAGTCTCCAAAGTTGTGGTGTGTTGCTGTTACTGGTTTTCTTCTACATTTCCTTGCCTTGAAGACAGAAGGTACAGCACAGAAGCTTAGTCGGGGTACCGGTATCCCTGGAAGCATGATGTAATCCTTGTCTTTGAAATGATCACTGCAAATTCTGTTCGATGCTGAAGGTTTCCAATCACAACACTTAACAGCTTTCACCCATTTGGAAAGATGCTCAGGACGTTTCATAGGAAATCTGTAAAATAGAAATTGGTGGTTAGAATTATTTTTGGCCAATTTTTCAAGAAAATAATAACATGCACACAATTCCTGATATCCTTTTTCATTTTCTTCCTGCTCCAGAGCATGCGGATCATAGATTGCACCTCAGATCCAATATGACAGGTTATCTTCAAATTGGTTCTCCTGGGGCTATGTGCACACGTTCAGGAATTGGCAGCGCTTTGGATGCAGCACATGTCTGCTGCTACAGAAGCGCTGCCGGCAACTGAACACAGGTAAATCTGCATTTGTTCACTGAACCGTGAGGAATCAGAGCGTCCAATACATTGCATGGGTGATATTTATCTCGCGTAGGCTCGCTTCTTCAAGATAAATAGACATGATGCGGTCTGGAGAGACACGCCGCATGTTCGTCTCCGCGGGTGAGCAGTGGGCGTCTGTGCATGCATAGCATAACGGGCATGGGATTTTTTTTAAATCCCATCCACTGCTGTAACAGCTGGATGATGCGCAAGTACGCAGCGTCCAATCCGCAGAGTTATCTGATCATGTGCACATATCCTAGGAGAAAATCTTACCTTATGCCCTAAAATTTATTTAGAATTGAGAGTCCTCAGTGGTTGATACCTTTTAATGGCTAACTGAAAAGATGGTAACAAATTGCAAGCTTTTGAGACTACTCAGGTCCCTTCATCAGGCATAGACTAATAGAATTCAAAGCACTAAAATTTATTGTACTTCATCTGATCTTTGCCGCTTCTCTCCCAAACGGTAAAATTAGGTGGTCATGACTTTTTTACAAAGCAAAAATAGACAGACTGCTTATTTGAATCAGCGCCAAGGCTGCTGCAATCACAGGACCTTTTTTTTTTTAGCTAGCAGATTTCCTCTACAGACATACATACCTTGGGTAAGATATTTGGCTAATTTTATTTCTCTTATTTTATCTCTTTTCTTAAGCATGTGTGTGCTCCCTCTCTTGATATCGGCAAGGAGGAAGTTACTGAGGTCTATTAACCTGTCCTTTATTGAAAGGCTGTGCAGCTTGAACAAAGCTACTAAACAGGGCTATAGATTAAAACGGGACGTTGAATTCACACTGAATTAAGCAGCACCCATATGAGTTACATACAGCAAAAGAGATTATGTCAAATGCGGCGCTGCCATAACATTTTTTTTTCCTGCACCTGTAATACACGGTTTCTATATAGACTCCTCAACATTGAGATTGCAACACCAAAGTGGAAAGATTATCTTAATCACAGGAGAGATAGACAACATGCGAATGATGAAGGGAATCGAATGGAAACAAAATTTTCAAAATCTCTCAATATATTCAGTATCAAGTATTGAGCGCCACAGCAGAAACAAAAGCGCTTAGGCTACTTTCACACTAGCGTTAACTGCATTCCGTCTCAAAACGTCTTTTTTGCCGAAAAAACGGATGCGTCAAAAAAGTGAAAAACGGTGACAAACGTATGCCACGCATCCAGCATTTCGACGGATCCGTCGCAAATCCGCTAAACGTTTCCGTCGAAAATACTGGATGTGTTGCATACGTTGCATCCGTTTTTACCATCCGTTGCATCCGTTTTTACGACGGATCCGTTTTTAAAATGGGAGGCTCCCAAATTTGATTGGCTACTGGAAAATATGAAAAACTATATAGTTACTGTTTTTACAGCCCATCTTTGAGGGTTTTAGTTTTGTGGCAGCGATGGAAGGTGTTCTTGTGAGGATTGCTAGTTTGGTTACCAACGTTATCTTTGAGACGAATCGCCTGGATATCATAGTGCGGGAGAAGGAGGCGGCAGCGGAAAGGCGTAGGATGCTTCTGCAGCAACGGAGACGGAGACGACTCTGGATACATCCGATTAATGAACTACGGATGACCCGGGGTGTCCAGTCCACTCTGTACCTGGAGTTGCGGCACAATCCACACAAATTCTACTATTACGTGCGGATGAGGATGGAACATTTTGATTTTTTGCTTGCAAAAATGGAGGATGTCATCCGAAGACAGGACACAAGGATGAGGCTTGCCATCACACCGGCGGAGCGGCTGATGGTGACCCTGCGGTAAGCCTCATTTTTTTTTCTGTCATTGGTCATTTTTAATGTTATATTACATGCTGCAGACAATACTGCGCTGGCATACTGCGCACTATTTTCTGCAGCATGTAATTTTTGTTTTCTTGGCGGACATTCCACTGCTTTATTTAAATGTCATTGCTGATATTGAATGTTCTATAACAGACTGCAGAAAATACTGCGCTGAAATATTGCGTTGCATTTTCTGCAGTTTTTTTTTTTAAAGTTTTTTGGGTTTGATGACATGCAACTGCTTTTTTTTCTTTCATTGGTCATTTTGAATGTTATATTACATGCTGCAGACAATACTGCGCTGGCATACTGCACACTATTTTCTGCAGCATGTAATTTTTGTTTTCTTGGCGGACATTCCACTGCTTTATTTAAATGTCATTGCTGATATTGAATGTTCTATAACAGACTGCAGAAAATACTGCGCTGAAATATTGCGTTGCATTTTCTGCAGTTTTTTTTTTTAAAGTTTTTTGGGTTTGATGACATGCAACTGCTTTTTTTTCTTTCATTGGTCATTTTGAATGTTATATTACATGCTGCAGACAATACTGCGCTGGCATACTGCGCACTATTTTCTGCAGCATGTAATTTTGGTTTTCTTGGCGGACATTCCACTGCTTTTTTACACCGGTTTCATGCTGGTTTTATTGTGTGTCCCGTCCTTAAAAAAAAATTAACAGTGCCATATTGAAACTTGTTGGTCTGTGCAATTTTTTCTAACATTTTATTTTTTTTTTAAAGTTTCCTAGCTACGGGTGAATCTATGACTTCGCTCCATTATCAATTCAGGCTGGGCATTTCCACTATCTCTGGAATAGTGAAGGACACATGTCGGGCTGTTTGGACCACTTTGCAACCAGAGTATATCCCCCAACCATCCATGGAAATCTGGTTGCGAAGTGCTGAAGAGTTTCAGCAAATTTGCAATTTCCCTAATTGTGTGGGTGCAGTTGACGGGAAACACATACGGATTGCGAAACCGGCAGGAACAGGATCGGAGTATTATAATTATAAGAAGTATTTCTCCATCGTCCTTATGGCTATTGCAGACGCCAACTGCAGGTTCCTTACCGTGGACATCGGAGCGTATGGACGGTCCAACGATTCGCAAGTTCTTAAAAACTCTCCGATGGGTCGTTGCCTTTATGGAGAGAGCTACGATTTCCCGTCAGCCAGACCACTGCCAGGAACAAATGACCCAGCCATGGAATATGTTTTTGTAGGTGATGAAGCCTTTCAACTGTCGCCGCACCTACTGAAACCGTACAGTAGCCGGAACTTAACCCGTACCAAGCGGGTATTTAATTACCGGCTTACTAGAGCACGAAGAGTAGTGGAGTGTTCTTTTGGCATATTGACGGCGAAGTGGCGAGTTCTGCTGACGGCTATCAAACTGAAAACCACAACTATAGATGAGGTAGTTAAAGCCTGTGTGGTGCTCCACAACTTTGTCCTTTCAAAGGAGCCCGTTTCCTTGGATGACGAAGAGTTGGAGACCACCTTGTGGGACTACCGCAGCAGCTTGGTTCGCTCTACAGGTTCTGTTACAAGGATGAGGGACCAGTTTGCCGATTATTTTTTGTCACCTGTCGGGCGGATCCCATGGCAAGACATGATTGTGTAACCTGTTTTCCATGTGTTTGTTTATGTAAAAAATGTGTTTCTTCAGAAAAAAAAAACAAAAAACCAAAAGCGTGGTTTTCTTGCTAGTAAAACCAATATGTTATACCTTTCACACGTCTGGTGTTTGTTTTTATTTTACCTTTTTTATTTAGTTGCCATATTACCTTAATAAATCCACACACACACACAAAGAGTAGAATTTTAATCAGAATTTTATTTTAACTCTTTTTTTTTTTGTTTTATATTTTTTTTTTGCCAACAAAAAAACTTTAATTTTCAATTTTTTTTTTGAAAACTTTGCACATTTTTTAACATGTACATTAAAATTAATTTACAACTCTTCAAAGTGGGGGGTGGAGATACGAGGGGAGGAGGGGCTGGAAGGTTGGACCACGTCGATAGGTGGGGAAACCCTACTTGTTTGGGGTGCAGTGGAAGGGGGGGTAAAACAAAGAGGCTGACCAGAGGGGGGTGGTGTTGGGGTAGGGGGAATACTTACTGGGGAAGGTAAGCTGGGTAAGGAAGAAAACATTGGGGAAGGAATTTGGTTTGGGGGCCGGGATGGGTGTGGGGACTGGGTTGGGTATTGGGACTGGGTTGGGTATTGGGACTGGGTTGGGTAATGGGGCTGGGTTGGGTAATGGGGCTGGGTTGGGTAATGGGGCTGGGTTGGGTAATGGGGCTGGTGTGAGTATTGGTGCTGGGTTTGGTAATGGGGGGTATTGTGTGGAAATGGGGCCTGGGGTTGTGCATGGTGTGGAAATGGGGCCCTTGGTGGGGCCTGGGGTGGAAATGGGGCCTGGGGTGGAAATGGGGCCTGGGGTGGAAATGGGGCCTGGGCTGGAATTGTAGTGGAGGTGTGGGGAGGTGTGTGGGTAGATTGGGGGTCATTAACGGCCTGCAGTAGAGCATTATGGCAGGTATTCATTACCCGCATCTGTTGCTCAAAAGAAAGCTTCTCCATGCTCCTGAGCATGGATTGAAAAAAAAATATTGGCCGGATCGGGACTTACAGCTGAATGCAGCCTATCCAAGCGACTGCTGGTTTCCTGGCTTGTTTCACTGATGCGGGATTGCACCATGTTGAAACCAGCAGTCACTTGCTCTCCCAAAATTTTGAAAGAGCCTTGGAAGGATGCATTCAGGTGTAAGAATTCAGGAGCATAGCTCCTTTCCTGACCCCTCTGTCGCTGACGCCACGAACCTAATGGTGGTCTCGAGGTGGCAGGATCAGAGGGGTGGGGTAAAGGGAACGCTAACTGTTCAGCATCAGATGCGAGCAATGAAGCCTGCAATAATGCTCCACTGCTTGGGGGGGGATGAAGTGGAGGGGACAGAGGGGTCAGAGGAGGGGACAGAGGAGGGGAGAGTGGTGTGGGGCCTACAGACGTGGCCCTCAGGAGGGATCGCTCCAGAGGGCGCAGAGGAAGATGCAGGCGCCCGGTGGCTGGAGAAGGTGCTGTGAAAGAAAAAACAAAATAAATTAATACATTGATATGAAAAAGCCCTGACTGAAAGCAAACTAGACAGGTTAACATGGTTATTAGTGGACTGTAGAATACTTACACTCTGCTCAACATTGTTCGCCTCAGGAAGGAGAGGGCCTGGCCGTGTTTGTATTTGCTCCTCTTCCTTCCTGCAGAGCCACTCGGGGCCTGCATCTCCGCGTTGAATTCCCTCTTAAAGCGATCCCTCAGTGACCGCCACCGCTTCCTAACCTTTCCAACTGTGAAGACAAGAATGAAAAGAAAAAAAAAAAATTGGTAAATGCAATACATTACAGTCAGCTCAAAACATCACTGGAAAGTGAATACTTACCTAGTTTGCTCAGCTGCTGAGGATGAAGGCTCTCCCACCTTGGAAAGAGGTTGTGACACACTTCGTCCCAGAGCCGACGGGTGACACCGGTATCGGCATGCCTGCGGTCAGCCATGTTCCACAGCGGCTCCCGCTCGCGAACCTCCTTGATGAGACCATCTATGTCGATGTCGTCATCATCGTCATCTACTGTGGGAGCACGCTGTGAAGCCTGTGCCAAAAAAAAGAAGAAGAAAAACAAACAAATTAGTACACTGAAACACTAAAGTACCAATAGAATCCCCCTCCCCCCCAAAAAAAAACAACTCACTGATGGCCGACCGCGGCGACGAGTCCGCCGACTCTGGGAGTGTCTGGGAGAACCTTCAGCGGCAGCAGCAGGAGCAGCAGCAGCCTGAAATAAAGGAAACAAATTCTCAGTAATGTAGGCATATATTTTCTGTGTTTAGTTATGTATGAAAATCTGTTTTGTGTATGGTGCAGTGTGATGTGCGAAGCAACTGTTTCACCACTACTTACACTTGGTTCCTTCTCCACTTGCATCTCTCCACCCGTCTCGCCCCCTTCTGACAGCTCCTCATCTGATTCAGCTTCCTGTTTAAACATAATTTATGTACTGATCAACAAAAATGTAAATTAAAAAACCAAAAAAAAAAAAACCAAAAACCATTTTTTGTGTTAACTTACCGATGCACGCTGTTGCTGTGGAGGAGGGCTGTCAGAAGAGGACATTGTTGCGGTCGCAAGGCTGGCGGCTGTGGTCCTGGTGTCTCTGTAAGTTAAAAGACACTTGCAATCTGCTCTACACATTGAAGCAGCAGATTTGGGGTCTTCAAAACTTAAAGATGTGTGGCTGTGGTCCTGGTGGGCTGGTCCTGGTGGGGAAGACAGGCGGCAGCGGCTGTGGTCCTGGTGTCTCTGTAAGTTAAAAGACACTTGCAATCTGCTCTACACATTGAAGCAGCAGATTTGGGGTCTTCAAAACTTACTTTTAAAGATGTGTGGCTGTGGTCCTGGTGGGCTGCTCACTGGATGTGGTCCCTGGTGTATCTGTAATAAGTATAATGTATTTATAGTTAGACCACCCCCCGATGTAGGCAATGTTTAAAGATAAAATGATGTGAGAAATGTTCATTAAAGGTGAACACCAAAACCCAAAAAAAGAGGCACGTTATACCATTCATTTCCATGTCCCTAAAAAAAATATTTTGAAATGTGAACCCACCATGCAAAAATATATTTGCCACATTTTATTTGAAAAAATCACCTCCCCCCAAAAAAATTTTTTTTACAGTATAACCTTTATTAAAAAATAAGCCCTCAACCAACTCTGTATTGCAAGTATAACCATTGGTACATACACCAGTTTTAAATTTACCTTTATGAAATAATACTACGGACATTTTTTTTAACAAACATTTTATTATTTTCTTTTTTTTTTCACTTTTTTTTTTAAATCACAATTAGGAGCTGACATGCTCTTTATTTTAAATACAAGTACATCAACTGCAAATGGTTTTAACAGTAAAATAAAATCAACACTTTTAAATAGAAAAAAAAAACCACACTCACACATTCAAACCACAAGCTGCAGACCGCTAGACTTTTTAAAAAAATACATCAGATTTAAAAAAAAAAAAAAAAAAAAATTTAAACCACATGCTGCACAGACCACTATACAGTCAATACATCAGAAAAAGGCCATTAACCAATTAAAGCATGGACAAATGCACATGCAATCAACAAGACGCACACAAACATGCATGGTATGTGTCCACATTCCGGATCGCATCAGAATTTGGTCAGGATTTTCCATCAGTATTTGTACGCCAAAACCAGGAGTGTAACAATTAGAGGGAAAGTATAATAGGAAAACAGGCACACTTTTGCTTTTATCACCCACTCCTGGTTTTGGCGTACAAATACTGATGGAAAATCCTGACCAAATCCTGATGCAACAGGGTGGATAAAAATCAATGTTTTTTTTAAAAAATCAAAAAAAATCGGATTTTTTTGATTTAAATCGGATTTTTTTGATTTAAATCGGATTTTTTTCAATAAACTGCTTTTTGAGGAAAATATTTTACCATCCAAAGGTTCTTCCATCATGAGATAAAGCTGAGTTGTTTAACTCAGTAGAATAAAGGCTGTATATGTGTAACATTCACAATGCCATGCTCTTCCAGAGGTTTCTGTAGGATGCTGACTATCCAACAAGTTTGGGCATGTCAACTGAATGGAAAAAGAA
The DNA here is from genome assembly GCF_051348905.1 of Ranitomeya variabilis. Lineage (NCBI taxonomy): Eukaryota > Metazoa > Chordata > Amphibia > Anura > Dendrobatidae > Ranitomeya > Ranitomeya variabilis. Next base: position 758,099,053 of record NC_135232.1, read on the forward strand.
ACTAAACCAAAAGTGAAACCAAGCTAGAAGTGTGGAATTAAAGGGGCAGTATGAACAAAATGTGGAGGCTATTAATAGTTTATACAATTAAGACATGCTGCTTTTAAACACCTACCTATTGCCATACAGTAAAACAAAAAAGATTTTTACTTACTTTGGGGTCCCCCCCTCACCCTGGCGTTAGATCGTTGCCCCTAGTTTCGTCCGTGTAACTATGGGCGCACATGCGCACTGCGCTCACTTCTCATTTTAATCGTGATTTATATTAAAAAAAACCTTTTGATTTAAATCAGTGATTTAAATCATGATTAAAATCATGATTTAAATCGATCCGATTTAAATAGAAAAAAATCTTTTGATTTAAATCGTGATTTAAATCATGATTTAAATCGGCGTGATTTAAATCAATCCACCCTGTGATGCAATCCTGAACATGGACACATACCCTCCCACATGAACAGGCATAAGATTGGCAAAGGCATAATAAGGTGCAGGCACATGAAGACATACTTACAAAAGCACACAGCCGTACAAAAACACACACACACACACGCACGCACGCACTTAAGCTTTATGCAAATACACATATGTACAACAAAGGCAGAAAGGTGAACCCAATCAGAAGACGCATACACACACACACACATACAAAAGGCTGACAATCCTTTGGCTGGAGCTGCATGTCTTCACAGTGGCTGGCATCATGGTGGATCTGGACTCTAGCATGGCACTGGCTGGTGCAGGACGATGGCAGGCCTCAGGTTCTCTTCAGGTTTTAAGCTCTTGCTGTAGTCAGTAGTACCTCATACACACAGAAATGCACAGGCACACAGATGCACACAAAAATTGCAATACTCACACTGGCTCTATGGTGGCTGGAGTCTTGTGGCTGGCTCCTTCCTGTGGCTGGCTCCTGTGGCTGGCTCCTGTGTCAGGCTGGGGTCTTATGGCTGGGGTCCTGTTGCTGGCTCCTGTGGCTGGCTCCTGTGTCAGGCTGGGGTCTTATGGCTGGGGTCCTGTTGCTGGCTGGGGTCCTGTTGCTGGCTGGTGTCTTGTGGCAGTCTCTTCTCCTCTCTGGGTCTTGCAGGCATATGTGGGGTTGAAGGCCCAGGCCAGGTTTATATAGATTTGGGGGTGTCTGGCCAATTGGCAACAAAATTCTGCTTCTGAGCATGCTCAGTGTAAAAAAAACGTATTGCAGCGCTGTATTGCGTCGTACGACGTGTCCCGAAGCATCCGTCGCTCATAGGCTTCCATTGCAGCCAACGACGTATGCCGCAGGATGCGTCGCGACACGTTTTTTAGGCGGAGACAAAAAACGTTACAATCAACGTTTTTTTGAGACGACGCGTCGCCAAATTTCGACGCATACGTCGTAAAACGTACACGACGTATGTCAATCCGTCGCAATCCGTCGCCAATACAAGTCTATGGGGAAAAAACGCATCCAGCAAAAACTTTTGCTGGATGCGTTTTTTCGAAAAAAAGACGTTTTGAGACGGAATGCAGTTAACGCTAGTGTGAAAGTAGCCTTACACAAACCTTTCCGAAATCTAGCAATAGAGAATAAGAGGTGCTTCTCTGGCTGCCACACAGGTTGTACTCACCTTTTATGGGCTGAGCTCCATTTTTGATGTTACCTTTACCTTAGCCTCTGCATTCATTTTACTGTCACTTAGGTTTATTTTCCATTAGCACTACTTTTATTACCAACGATTGGTTGTACTTTCATACTCTGAGAAGCAGCTTTTTACATTCACCTCCATCAGTACCTTAGTGTTATCATGTCTAGAATGGCTGTATTCTTTACTATCTGACCATTTGATACATTTTTCTTGGTATTTCTTGAGGTATTGATATTATCCTTGTGTAATCTTGTATCTTTGTAATTTCCCACTGCTCACGGTGAGCTCACCACAGTTCTTCGGGCCGCTCACAATGAGCTGCCTGTGGGAACCACAGCTTCAGTGACCTGCGGTAACCTCAATGACATCATCGCCGGCCACGGACGTTCAGCGTCTCCTGGATGCCAGGCTTAGCAGTCGCATCATGCAACTGTTCAGCAATGTATCCAGATGAAGCAGAAATGAATTACTGACAAATCAATCATCATCAGACAGGTGAGGAATATGGTGTTTTTTTAGGTTTAAGTTTACACTAGTAAATAGGTAAAAGAGGGTGGGGAGTTTTACTACAAATTAAAAGGACATTATTCTGGCTGTCTTCTTTATTACAATTTTACTATGGGGTTAGTAATGGGGGTGCTTTATAGATGCTTCTCCATTACTAACCCCTGGGCTTGATGTCAGCAGCCATGAGGCTATATGCACACGTTCAGGATTTCTTGCAGAAATTTCCTGAGCAAAACTGGACATTTTGTGCAAGAAATCCGCATACGTTTTTTACCGCGTTTTTGGTGCGTTTTTTTTGTGGATTTTTCCGGAGGTTCCCAATGCAATAATATAGTGGGAAATCCGCAAAATTAATGAACATGCTGCATTTTTTACCGCGATGCGTTATTTTCTGCACAAAAATTACGGAATGCAATCTAAATGATGGGATGCATAATGTATGCGTTTTTATAGCGAAAAAACACGAAAAATCTGCAACGTGTGCACAAAACCGCTGACATCAACCCCAACCCTATTACCTCACCAGGGCAAGTGGGAAGAGCAAGGCTAAAAGCCAGATTGGCGCATATTATTGATGCACCATTTCTGGGGCCGCTGAGGGCTGATGTTGATAGCCTGGGAAGAGGGCCAATATCCATGTCCCCTTCCCTGGCAATTTTAATATCAGCCCACTGTCTATTTAGCCTTTACTGGTTAGAATTTATAGGGAAACTGTCATTTTTTTGGGTCCCCTTGTATACTAACCAGTAAAGGCTAAGCAAACAGCTGTGAGTGGTTCAAATAAATAAATCACCTGCGCTTGTGGAGTGGTAATACTGGAAGGTGTCCTACATACTACCTTCCACCATAGGGAAGTCCTGGAAGTGGGCAAACACAGTAGTTCAATGATAAGCCTGGATCCTCAAAGGATTGTGCACATATGAATACGGACAAAACCTCCCGAATAATCCACCCGATGGTAGCCCGTAATGCAAGCGTGCTTACTGGTGTAAACACATGTACTCACTAGGTGTAGAAGCAGGAGTGAACACAGCGTGGAGTGTATCAGTCGTCCTGCTTGAGAGTGATGTTGTACTGGGCTTGGTAAGTGCGGACTGCACCATAGGGCTGCGGGGTAATGTCAAGGCCGGCTAGGCTGAAAGAATGTCCGCTCACTCAGCGATGTGTGTGAGCGGGGACCGCGAACTCCTAGCGTGCTCTGGCCAGAAGCAACGCCGGAGCCGTAGCGGTGTTTGTTGGGGGCGTGGTACCTGATGTGATGTCACAGGGTAGGAGGGCGGGCTTTGGACAGGGCAACCAATCCGACGCGTTTCGAAGGATACACTCCTTCGAAACGCGTCGGATTGGTTGCCCTGTCCAAAGCCCGCCCTCCTACCCTGTGACGTCACATCAGGTACCACGCCCCCAACAAACACCGCTACGGCTCCGGCGTTGCTTCCGGCCAGGGCACGCTAGGAGTTCGCGGTCCCCGCTCACACACATCGCTGAGTGAGCGGACATTCTTTCAGCCTAGCCGGCCTTGACATTACCCCGCAGCCCTATGGTGCAGTCCGCACTTACCAAGCCCAGTACATCACTCTCAAGCAGGACGACTGATACTCTCCACGCTGTGTTCACTCCTGCTTCTACACCTAGTGAGTACATGTGTTTACACCAGTAAGCACGCTTGCATTACGGGCTACCATCGGGTGGATTATTCGGGGAGGTTTTGTCCGTATTCATATGTGCACAATCCTTTGAGGATCCAGGTTTATCATTGAACTACTGTGTTTGCCAACTTCCAGGACTTCCCTATGGTGGAAGGTAGTATGTAGGACACCTTCCAGTACTACCACTCCACAAGCGCAGGTGATTTATTTATTTGTACTTCAGTATCTATTTCAGACGCGGTGCAGCACAGACCCCGTCACCTCACCAGCTGCTCACTACTCTTTGTTCTCTTTCTCCCGCTACCTGCTATACAATAATCCCCCTTTTTCTGGTCAAGTGCAGCGCCAGTGTATATCATTATTTTTAGCTGTGAGTGGTTGTTATTAAAAGCCTGGGAACATTTAGAGCAAATAGCCCCTTTCCCAGATTACTAATATCAGCCCCCAAAACAAACAAAAAAAACCACACACAAAGCACTAATTATATAGCTGTCGTGGGTTTACCGTGACAGAGAGGAGCCAGAAGGAGGAGGTGTAATTTTTTTTTGGCAGTGCAGGGGTTAATCTGCTCTGTTGAGAGTTCCTGGAGCATTTGGGCTCTTAGCTGTGTACTTTTAGCCACTCCCATGTCCTATATAAACTGGGTCTTGGCTAGCACTCATTGTCAGAGCAAGCTTTTGCTGCATGGCTGGAGGTTGTTGTTGGTTTATAGAAGGTGGTTGGTGGATTTATCTGTGACTGTTGCTAGGTTTTGAGTGTGTGATAATTCCCTTTCTTCTCTTACTTTGGTTTAACCCCATCCTCCACTCCCCGATGCATTCCTCGGTTGTATGTGTGAGTATATTTGTATGCTTGGTATTTTTCGTTTCCCTTGTTTGTACTACCTTATTAGTCTGGTTGGTGTATTATGGTACACTATTACCCCACTCTGCCCTGGGTGGGGGAAGGGTACAGAGAGCGGATTCAGGCAAGGTACGTGGCCCCGGCCTCTTCACCATCAGAAGTAATCCAGGGATCAGGGAGAACTAGGTCGCCCCTAGCGTTAGAGACAGGGAAGGAACACCTGGTCCTGGGACACTTGACAACAGAGTCGTGACAATAGTACATAGAAATGTTTCAATCTATCAGGTTTCTCATCACTATCTCTATCTGTGAACATCTTTAATACATAACTCTTTAATTTTTGCACGGCATTTCATAACTGTCACATGACAGCACACTGACACATATATATGGATCTTGAATCTCACCAGTAATGGTTTTTCCTGTACAGGAATCACCATGATGTGTGAAGGGGGCTTTAGGGATAAATTCAGTTCCGTTTTGGAAACTACAATTCTGTGGGTCAGTAATATTAATAAGATGTCAAATGTATATGGTTTATTTAGGCTTGTACAGTAAAAATACTTTGCAAAAAACGAAAATAGGTGTTGCCATATTCTGGGAGACATAATTAAGGCTTATTTTGGTAGAACAAATGGCATGCACAGTGTAGGAAAGGCCAAGTGCAACACAAAGGGATAAGAGAAAGGGAACCAAACACTAGGGAAGGGGAAAGTGGAGACCCCTAACATCACCCTGCTGCCCTATTGTCCCTATATAGGTTCCGCACCTATCGCCGAGCAGGATACCTAATCCCAGCCTGACCCGTGCGATAACCCCTGCATCGGGAAGGACAGGATGAGCGCTAGTCAATCCGCACTACCACTAAAGATAGATGGGATACACAAACAAGGGGGAACACTTAGCTTGAGTAGAGGCAGAGAAACAGAGACATCCTCCATTAACATCAAAGAGGAAGATAGCTGACTGCAATAGCTCCAAGCAGCAACAGGGAACTGGATATAGAAATATCAACTGCAACTTCCAGCAGCATGCTGGGAGTTATATACACCCCGGTCCAGGTGTGTCAACTAGAGCCGGGGGAGGTTGCCACTGGGTCCTAAAGTCAGAAGGACTAGGAAGGAGTCTGCAAAGCCAACCGCAGAGACCTTCTTCAGCTAGATGCAGTGCGACTGTCTGCAGACTCTGACACACTCGTGACAAGTGGTTTTTATTAGTACAATTTTTTGTTCCTTGTTATTCCTTCTTTTGTGAAAACTGACAAAAACAGCGATTGTGACATTGTTTTTTATTAATTTTTTTATGGCGTTACCTGGAGTGGGATAAACATCATGCTCATTTTATAGTTTGGGCTATTACAGACACAATGATACCAAATTAGTTTATTTATATTTCAATCACTTTTTTTTTTTTTTTACAACAAATCCATTTTTTTAATACATATAATTTTTGTCATGGGGTTATGGCGACAGCGTGGAGCCAGAAGAATGCAGCGTCTGATTGCTCCTACTCCGGCGCTGAGAAGAAGCACTTCTTCATTTTTATGGTCTTTATTCCTTTTTGGCAGAATAGGGGTTAATTGGCCATGTTGGAAAACTCAACTCTTAGCTGAGCTCAGTTAGCTACTCCCTTTCCCTTTATAATCAGAGTTGTGATGCAGATCAATGTCAGAGCTAGCATTTGCTGCATGGCTTCAGAAGGAAGAGGTGTTCATAAGACGAGTATTGGAGGAGTTATCTGTGACTGTTGGGTGGTTTGCAAGTGTGGTAATTCCCTTCTCTACTTTTGTTTACTCCCCATCCTCCAACTCCCTGATGCATTTCTCTGTTATATGTGAGTGAATGTTTTTTATGCCTGGAGTTTTCTATTAGACCTTGTTTGTCGGGTTGGTGTACTGCAGAGCACAGTAGCTCCCCTCTTCCCTGGGTGGGGGAAAGAACAGACGGAGGGCTAACTCAGGAGATAAGGCAAGGGTGGAGGCCCCAAAATCTTCACCTTCAGAAGAATCCCGGGGAATAGGTCGAGCTAGGTCACTCCTTAGTGATAGGGACAGGGAATGAGCCCCTGGTTTCAGGTCACCAGACAGCTGTCATGACAATTTTCCAGAAAAATTATAATTTTTTCCTCAAGCATCGACATATTGTAAGAGTTAATCTTTTTATTTTTTTTAAATACGTACTCGATGGTAGACTCTAGACCATTGGAGCAAGTATAGGCCACGCAGGCTGCTCACAGTAGCATGAGAAACATGCGGCCTTGTGCTGTGGTATTGAAAAACGGCTCCTTTCTATTCTTGGTGTCGCAATATCAATGTTAAGGAGTGTATTTTTGGTGTTTGGCAAACAAAAAAAACAAAACAAAAACATAGCTTTCCACAGCAAGAATAGGAATATTCAAAACATAGTAAGGGCAGTATACTGACTCAGAAACCTGATAAATAGACAAAATAAATATGCACTATACCAGCAGAACATGGTTAAACAGTCTCTATTGTCCCTCAAGACGGAATCACTACCTTTTCTGTGGAGGTCCGCCTTCTCATCTATTCTATGCTGATGGGTATGTGGAAAACAAGGCTCAATGTGTCATACAGTTGAGCTGTAGTAAGGTGGGCACATTTCAAATCCACTTATATAACCTTATATAGGATCTAATGTCCTTCACGTGAGGCCCCTCCCTTTATGCTTGTGAAAAAAACAACAAAAAACAAAAACTAAAAAGTAACCAGTTGCTTACCTGAAAAATCTTTTCTCACATCCTTTAGCAAAAATGCTATTGCAACCATGCACGACACAGGTCACTGTACGGCTCCTCTCCACAGGTCCATGTTTTACCTAGACCACAAGATGCATTGTCTTCTAAGTACAGATTTATATGATTTTAGTAACCTTTTTGCTTTCAGCCATTTCTTCCCATTTTATCTGGTAGTCAGGTGAATTTTCGTACTTATGTATTTAAAATAAAAGTACTGTATATACTCGAGAATAAGCCGAGACTTTCAGCCCATTTTTTTAGGCTGAAAGTGCCCCTCTCTGCTCATACTCGAGTCACTGTCCCAGGGGGTAGGCGGGTTAGCGGCGGCTGTGACATCAGACTCACCCCTCCTGACGCAGTCTCTGCACGTCCCTGCTTCTCAGATGGGCGCCTGCATCTCTTTTTGTGCCTAGCGGTCACATGATACTGCGCATTAAAGTAATGAATATGGACACGACTCCACTCCCATAGGCATGAAGCGCATATTCATTACTTTAATGAGCGGTACGATGTGACAGCTGAACACAGGAAGAGCTGCAGGTGCCAGAGACATCTGAGAAGCAGAGACCCCGCCAGGAGGGGGTGAGTATGACTGGGGAGGGTGAGCCATGCGATATTCACCTGTCCCCGTTCCACCACCGGGCTGTGTCTTCCGCGTTCTCTGGCTGTGATGTTCTGGCAGAGGCTGCAATGGCTTGGTTAGTGCGCGCCCTCTGCCTGAACATTCACTGCAGAGAGATAGAAGACACAGTGGGGCGCGACGGTGGAATGAGGACAGGTGAATATCGCAAGTGCCGGGGGCCTGAGCCAGCGGCGACACCGGCACCTGGCCCCTAGAGACGAGAGGCGAGTACGTCTTTTTTTTTTTTTAATCACAGCAGCAGCATATGGGACATATTATTCTATGGAGCATCTTATGGGGCCATCATTAACTTTTTATGAAGCATTATATGGGGTGTATTTTATTATGGAGCATGTTATGGGGCCATCATTAACCTTTGTGCAGCATTATATGGGGCATATTTTTGTATGGAGCATCTTATGGGGCCCATTATGAACTGTACGGAGCATTATATGGGGCTCCTGATTCAATATAGATATTCAAAAACATTTAACCTACTGATGTCTCAATTAATTTTACTTTTATTGGTATCTATTTTTATTTTTGAAATTTAACAGTAGCTGCTGCATTTCCCACCCTAGGCTTATATTTGAGTCAATAAGTTTTCCCAGTTTTTTGTGGCAAAATTAGGGGTCTCTGCTTATGCTCGAGTATATACGGGTAAGTTACCAAATAATAAGTTGATCTTAACCCTAATACCTGCATATTTACTGAAATTAGACACATGGCACATTGTCAGAATGACACTCAGCACATTATACATGCAAAATTGTATGAAAAAAAAAATGCATCTATGTAAAATTGTTTTGTAAAAATATGCATAGAAATTTATATTAAAAAGTGCAAAAAGTGTTTCCCAAATAGAAATTATATACATCAACGTGTGCTTTAACCCCTTAGTGACCGAGCCAATTTTGACCTTTAAGGAAATCTGTTACCTCATTTTGCTGCTACAAACTGCAGCCACCGCCATTAGGAGCTTAGGCTACTTTCACACTAGCGTCGGGCACTGCACGTCGCAATGCGTCGTTGTGGAGAAAAAAACGCATCCTGCAAAGTTGCCCGCAGGATGCGTTTTTTCTCCATAGACTTATTAGCGACGCATTGCAACGCAGTGCCACACGTCGCAACCGTCGTGCGACGGTTGCATCGTGTTTTGGCGGACCGCCGCCACAAAAAAAAAACAACACGTTACATGTAACTTTTTTGTGCGTCGAAACCGCCATTTTCGACTGCGCATGAGCGGCCGAAACTCCACCCCCTCCTTCCCGGACCTTGCAATGGGGCAGCGGAAGCGTCCTAAGCCTGCTTCCGCTGCCCACGTCGGGCATTTTATTGCACCGTATGCGTCGGTACGTCGGGCCGATGCAGCGCGATGGCCCCGTACCGACGCTAGTGTGAAAGCAGCCTTATCTACAGAATTCTGTAATGCTGTAGATAAGGCTACTTTCACACTAGCGTCATTTGTAATACGTCGCAATGCGTTGTTTATGAGAAAAAACGCATCCTGCAAAGTTGTCTGCAGGATGCGTTTTTTACCCATAGACTTTCATTAGTGACGCATTGCGACGTATGGCCACACGTCGCAACCGTCGTGCGACAGTTGCATCGTGTTTTGGCGGACCGTCGAGTCCGCCATTTTTGACCGCGCATGCGCAGCGTAAACTCTGCCCCCTCCTCCCCGGACATTACAATGGGGCAGCGCAAGCGTCGTAAGACTGCTTCTGCTGCCCACGTCGGGCACCACTTTCACAACGCGCGTCGGCACGTCGGGCCGACGCTAGTGCGAAAGAAGCCTAAGTCCACAATGTAACCTGAAAAGATAAGAAAAACAAGTTAGATTACACTCACCCAGGGGCGGTCCGGTGACTCACATCTTCATGCAATGACGTTCTCTTCCTTGCTTCTGTTGCGGCTCCTGCACAGGTGTACTTACTTGCCCTGTTGAGGACAGAGCAAAGTATTGCCTGCAGTGCGCAGGCGCCAGAAAAGGTCAGAGGCCCAGCACCTGCGCACTGCAGTACTTTGCTCTGCCCTCAACAGGGCAAATCAGTACACCTGTGCAGGAGCTGCAACATAAGCAAGGAGGATGACGACATTGTATGAAGATGGGAGGACCCGGACCGCAACGCCCATCGGACCGCCCCTGGGTGAGTATAATCTAACCTCTTTCTCATCTTTCAGGTTACATCGGGGGGCTTATCTACAGCATTACAGAATTCTGTAGATAAGCCCCTAATGGCGGTGGCCGCAGTTTATAGCGGCAAAATGAGGTGACAGATTCCCTTTAATGACCAGCCCAAATTTTTGAATTCTGACCAGTGTCACTTTACGTGGTAATAACTCTGGAACGCTTTACCGGATCCCACTGATTCTGAGACTTTTTTATATTGTACTTTATGACAGTGGTAAAATTTCTTTGATAAGACTTGCATTAATTTGTAAAAATATTGGAAATTTGTAGAAAAATTTGAAAATGTTGTCATTTTCAAACTTTTAATTCTTATGGCCTTAAAATCAGAGAGTTATGTCACACAAAATAATTAATAAATAACATTTCTCACATGTCTACTTTACATCAGCACAATTTTTGAAGATAACATTTTTTATTTTTTTTATTTTAGGAAGTTATAATGGTTAAAAGTCGACCAGCGATTTCTCATTTTTACAACAAGATTTACAAAACCATTCTTTTTAGGGACCACCTCACATATAAAGTGACTTTGGGGGGCCTATATAACAGAAATTACCCAAAAGTGACAACATTCTAAAATTTGCACTCCCCCAAGGTGCGCAAAACCTTCAAGAAGTTTATTAACCCTTCCGGTGCTTCACAGGAGGTAAAGCAATGTGAAAAGAAAAAAATGAACATTTATAACTTTTCACAAAAAAAGTGACATGTGAGCACAATCCAATTTTTCACACCTAGCATCTGATTGCAATGCGATTTTAACATGAGCTTTTACATAGAGCAATCCTCTCATTTACACATCATTTTGAAAGGAAATATTAGTCAAAACACACACACATATATATATATATATATATATATATATATATATATATATATATATATATATATATATATATATATATATATATATATATATATATATATATACACATACATACATACACACACACACACACACACACACACACACACACATACATACATACATACACAGTACAGACCAAAAGTTTGGACACACCTCATTTAAAGATTTTTCTGTATTTTCATGACTATGAAAATTGTACATTCACACTGAAGGCATCAAAACTATGAATTAACACATGTGGAATTATATACTTAACAAAAAAGTGTGAAACAACTGAAAATATGTCTTATATTCTAGGTTCTTCAAAGTAGGCACCTTTTGCTTTGATGACTGCTTTGCACACTCTTGGCATTCTCTTGATGAGCTTCAAGAGGTAGTCACCGGAAATGGTTTTGACTTCACAGGTGTGCCCTGTCAGGTTTAATAAGTGGGATTTCTTGCCTTATAAATGGGGTTGGGACCATCAGTTGTGTTGTGCAGAAGTCTGGTGGATACACAGCTGATAGTCCTACTGAACAGACTGTTAGAATTTGTATTATGGCAAGAAAAAAGCAGCTAAGTAAAGAAAAACGAATGGCCCTCATTACTTTAAGAAATGAAGGTGTCAGTCCGAAAAATTGGGAAAACTTCGAAAGTGTCCCCAAGTGCAGTGGCAAAAACCATCAAGCGCTACAAAGAAACTGGCTCACATGAGGACCGCCCCAAGAAAGGAAGACCAAGAGTCACCTCTGCTTCTGAGGATAAGTTTATCCGAGTCACCAGCCTCAGAAATCGCAGGTTAACAGCAGCTCAGATTAGAGACCAGGTCAATGCCACACAGAGTTCTAGCAGCAGACACATCTCTACAACAACTGTTAAGAGGAGACTTTGTGCAGCAGGCCTTCATGGTAAAATAGTAAAATAGCGGCTAGGAAACCACTGCTAAGGACAGGCACAAGCAGAAGTCACTTGTTTGGGCTAAAGAACACAAGGAATGGACATTAGACAAGTGGAAATCTGTGCTTTGGTCTGATGAGTCCAAATTTGAGATCTTTGGTTCCAGCGATGCAGAAAAGGTGAACGGATGGACTCTACCTGCCTGGTTCCCACCGTGAAGCATGGAGGAGGAGGTGTGATGGTGTGGGGGTGCTTTGCTGGTGACACTATTGGGGATTTATTCAAAATTGAAGGCATACAGAACCAGCATGGCTACCACAGCATCTTGCAGCGGCATGCTATTCCATCCGGTTTGCGTTTAGTTGGACCATCATTTATTTTTCAACAGGACAATAACCCCAAACACACCTCCAGGCTGTGTAAGGGCTATTTGAGCAAGAGAGAGAGTGATAGGGTGCTACGCCAGATGACCTGGCTTCCACAGTAACCAGACCTGAACCCAATCCAGATGGTTTGGGGTGAGCTGGACCGCAGAGTGAAGGCAAAAGGGCCAACAAGTGCTAAGCATCTCTGGGAACTCCTTCAAGATTGTTGGAAGACCATTCCCGATGACTACCTCTTGAAGCTCATCAAGTGAATGCCAAGAGTGTGCAAAGCAGTCATCAAAGCAAAAGGTGGCTACTTTGAAGAACCTACAATATAAGACATAAAAAAAAAAGTGTAAAATAACTGAAATTAAGTATATAATTCCACATGTGTGAATCCATAGTTTGGATGCCTTCGGTGTGAATGTACAATTTTCAGTCATAGTCATGAAAATACAGAAAAATCTGTAAATGAGAAGCTGTATTCAAACTTTTGGTCTGTACTGTATATATATATATATATATATATATATATATATATATATATATATATATATATATATATATATATATATATATATATATTATATTTGGATAGAATAAAAGCCAGCAATTCATGTGCCGCATGCAGTAAACTTACAGAGTGACAGGTTAGAATACATAGATAGCATATATACTCGAGTATAAGGCTATGTGCACACGTTGCGGATTGGGGTGCAGAATTTTCCGCACAAAATCCGCATCTCCTGGCAGAAAACGCAGGTGCGGATTTTGTGCGTTTTTTCCCCCTGCGAATTTCTATTATGGAAGGGATCAGAAACGCTGCAGTTCCGCACAAAAGAAGTAGCATGCTACACTTCTTTTGTTCAGCAGCGGTTTCCGCACCATTAGCACAGCTTTTTTTTTTCTATTGATTTACATTGTACTATAAATCACTGTGCGGAACTGCAGCGTTTCTGCGTGGAAAAATCCACTGCGGATCTGCACTAATTCCGCATTGTGTGCACACAGCCTTAGCCGAGATTTTTAGCACATTTTATTGTGCTGAAAACGCCCCCCTCAGCTTATACTCAAGTGAGGTGTCCAGGAGATGGAGATGGAGCGGCGGGTCACAAGAGGCAGGAGCCGGCTGCTGCGGCTAACTCCTGTACCCGCTGTTAAAAGGAAATGAATATTCACTGCACTGACAGTGAATATTAATTTCTCTGTAATAGTGAGCACAGTGTCAGACGCAGCAGCCAGCTCCTGCAGCGGCCGGGCGATCACGGATGCCGCTACTTAAGAGAAATGAATATTCACCTCTCTCCACTCCCATGAGCATGGAGAGAGGGGAATATTCATTTCTCACACTTGTATATATTATATTGTGTATAGTATTTCTACACAGTAAAAAACAAACAAACAAAAAAAACAGTTTCCCTATGAACAGCAGCCACGGGCTGGCTTTCACAGGAGCACTGTGATGACTGGCACAGGGGTTTTCAGCAGAAGACAATTCTCAGGACTTGTAACTTTGAGATTGTTGATATTGTTCAACAATTTTGGCTCTCAAGTCCATCTCCAGAGATCTTGATGTTCCTTTGTCCACGGTGCGCAACATAATCAAGACGTTTACAACCCATGTCACTGTAGCTTATCTCCCTGGACATGGATGGCAGAGAATAATGGATGAAAGGTTGCAAAACAGGATAGTAAGGATGGTGGATAAGCAGCCCTAATCAAGTTCAAAGAAATTCAAGCTGTCTTGTAGGCTCAGGGTGCATTAGTGTGAAGCCGAACTATCCGTCGATCTTTGAAAGAAATGAAACGCTATGACATCAATACTATATACACAAGTTCAAATCCGCATTCCCCCCACCATTAACCCCTTCCCGACATGCTGAGTATATATACAGCACTACGGGACTGGCGTTCTTGCAAATCGCTGTATATATACACTGAGTGATTATCGCGAGGGTTCACACTGTGTAACCCCACGATCAAATGCAGGTATCAGCTCTATTTGAGAGTTGACACCCTGCAGAAACACCCACGATCGATGCTAGCACAGATCGTGGACGCTTAACCCCTCTGATGCGGCTGTCATTAGTGACAGCGACATCGCGGGGCATCGCAGAGGGAGGGTGTTCCCGTGTTGTGTCGGTTGTCTACTTGGTGACCAAAGCCGAAAAATGGCTGCAGAGTCACACAGGGATGGTGACCTGTAAGCTCCTCATCTGTCAGTATAAGGTAGTTTGATTTGACAATATGAAAAAAGTTAATAAAAAATTGTAAAAATGGCATCTCTGTCCGGAACGACCAGCTATATAAAACTACCCCACTAGTTAACTCCTTCAGTGAACACCGTTAAAAAAAATAAAGAAAAAACTAGACAAAAAAAACAAAACTATGCTTCATCATCATACCTCAACGCGATCAGAAAGACAAATGTAAATAAAAATGGTATCTCTGAAAACATCTTGTCCTGCAAAAAACAAGCCGCCATAGGACTCCATCAGTGGAAAAATAAAAAAGTTATAGCTCTCAGAATAAAGTAATGCAAAAACAATTCTTTTATGTATAAAATAGTTTTTATGGTGTAAAAATGCCAAAACAAAAAAATAAATAAATATGGTATCGCTACGATTGTACTGACCCGAAGAGTAAAACGGTCTTATCAATTTTACCACACGTGGAACGGCATAAAACCCCCTCCCACAAAACAATTCCTGAATTGCTGGTTTTTGTTAATTCTGACTCCCAAAAATTGGAATAGAAAGTGGTCAAAAAATATCATGTGCCTGAAAATGGTACCAATAAAAATGAAAACTTGGCCAGCAAAAAAAAACGCTCCCACACGACTATGTAAGCTATACATTTTGCCATATTTCAGCTATCAAAATATGGTGATGCATAAAAAGCATCTTCCAGTGTGTAACAGCAACCAAACAGAAAAAACACTGTTAATCTGGTATCACTGTAATCGCACTGACACGAAGAATAAAGTCGTCTAACCACATACTGCACGAGGAATGGCGTAAAAAATAAATAAAACCAAGTCTTAACCTGCTGTTGATTTTTTCTTCCTGCCTCCCAAAGATTACAGTATGGCTCGGCTCTCATGGAGAGCTTACACCTGGGTTTCTGTGTAAATCTCTAAAATACGTGATCCAGACGGATTCCCAGCGGAAGATTCCCTGTGAGGCAGATGGATTCACTGTGGATGCCAAATGACCTGTGATCTGGTGACGTCCGTCTTTTTAGGATTGCATAAAAGTGCCATCGGCCACAGTTTTGTGCACTTCTGAAAAAGAAGGACACCGCTGAACAGAGATCAGATGGAGTTCAGAGTAACTCTTCTGCCTCATTATAGTGAATGGATCCCACAGGGGTTTCATCTGAATCACATCACTCTGAGATTAAGATGTAAACCCCGATGTAAGTGCTCAGCGTAGAGCGCTGGATAAATGTAATCCTAAAATGTTATGAAAAATGTTCCCAATTTACTTGTCACTAAAATGTACTGGTGACTGCAATGGCAGTTTGCAATTTTCACTCAGCAATATCCACTGCTGATTGTTTTTGGAAAACACCCATGGAGTTAAAACAGTCACTACACCTGTAGATAAGTTCCAAAAGGTCAAAAAAAAAAAAAAAAATCTGTGACATACCTGTGGTGTCAACATGATCACTGCACCCCTAGATGAATTCATTGAGAAGTGTAGTTTGTAAATGTGGGTCACATATAGGGGAGTTCTGCTGTTCTGGCACCTCGGGGGTTCTACCAATGTGACATGGCATCCTCAAACCAGTCCAGCAAAATCTGAACTGTGAAAGCCAATATGGCGCTTCTTCACTTTTGAACTTTGCACTGTGGCTCAAAAGTAGTTTTTGACCACACATGGGGTATCAGCGTACTCAGGAGAAATTGCACAATAGTCCATTTTCTCCTCTTACCCTTATGAAAATAAAACATTTGGGGTAAAGAACATTTTTGTGGGAAAAAAACAAATTATTTTTTTATTTTTAAGGCTCAACGTTATAAACTTCAGCAAAGCACCTGGGGGTTCATGGTGCTCACAACAAATCTATATAAGATCCCTGAGTGGTTTAGTTTCCAAAATGGGTCACTTGTGGGGGTAGTTCCACTCTTTAGGAACATCAGAGGCTCTTTAAACGTGACATGGCGTCCACTAATGATTCCAGCAAATTATACATTCAAAAAGTCACATGGCGCTCCTTCCCTTCTGAGACCTGTTGGGCGCCCATACAGTTTTCCCCACACATGTGGGGTATTGGAGTGCTCAGGAAAAGTTGCACACAAATTTGGGGGTCGATTTTTTTCCTGTTACTCTTGCAGAAAAAAAAAAAAAAAAAAAAAAAATCTAAACTTTTTTGTTAAAGAAAGTTAACTTTTTCCTTCCACATTCCATTAATTCCTGTGAAGCACCTGAAGAGTTAAACTTCTGGAATGTGGTTTTGAACACCTTGAGGGGTGCCGTTTAGAATGGTGTCACTTTTGGGTATTTTCTGTCATATGGGACCCCTCAAAATCACTTAAAAATGTGAAGTGGTCTCTAAAAAAAAAAAATTTTGTAAATTTTGTTGGAATGAGAAATTGCAGGTCAACTTTTAACCCTTACTACTTAAAAAAAAAATTGTTTCCAAAATTGTGCTGATGAAAAGTAGACAAGTGAGAAAAGTTTGAAAATTGCTACATTCTCCAATATTGTCACAAATAAACACAAGTCATATAGAACAAATGTTACCACTACCGTGAAGTACAATATGTCACGAGAAAACATTCTCAGAATTACTGGGATCCGGTGAAGCGTTCCAACAGTTATTGCCACATAAAGTGACACTGGTTAGAACTGAAAACATTTGGCCTGATCAGGAAGGTGAAAACAGGCTTTGGGGTGAAGGGGTTAAAAAAAAAAAAAAATACAATCATGCACATATTTTACAATGCTGCGTCAATAAAAATCTGATCTATCAATATATAAAATAAATTAATCCGATCGGTAAATAGAATTGCAGTATTTTGGCTACCACAACAACACACAAAAAATTAATAAAAAGGCGATCAAAACATTGAATCTAACCCAAAATGATATTAACAAAAACATTGGCTAAGGGCGCAAAAGACAAGCCTTCACACAGCTAGCTCCACATCCTGAAAAAGTTATGACTCTTGGAAAAAGGCGACAAGCAAAGTTTTCCCTCTTTACAAATTTCAGAAATTTTTTTTTCATAAATAAAACTATGCAAGCTTGGTATCACCGTAGTCGTACTAACCTAGAGAACTGTATTTCTAGGTCAGTTTTACTGCAAAATGAATGCTGTAAATAAACAATTGTTCAATTGTTATTTCGCCACACTTATAAATTGGTAAGTAGCTAGCCCTTATCTGGCTGAGAAGTATGCAGCCTGGGCAATGCTCTGTGAGCTAAAGGTACCTTCACACTAAACGACGCTGCAGCGATATAGACAACGATGCCGATCGCTGCAGCGTCGCTGTTTGGTCGCTGGAGAGCTGTCACACAGACCGCTCTCCAGCGACCAACGATGCCGAAGTCCCCGGGTAACCAGGGTAAACATCGGGTTGCTAAGCGCAGGGCCGCGCTTAGTAACCCGATGTTTACCCTGGTTACCAGTGTAAAATGTAAAAAAACAAACAGTACATACTCACCTTCGCGTCCCCCGGCGTCCGCTTCCTGCACTGACTGAGCGCCGGCCCTAACAGCAGAGCGGTGACGTCACCGCTGTGCTGTGCTTTCACTTTACGGCCGGCGCTCAGTCAGTGCAGGAAGCGGACGGCGAGGTACGTGACGGACATCAGAGGGTGAGTATGTACTGTTTTTTTTTTTTTTACTTTTACGATGGTAACCAGGGTAAACATCGGGTTACTAAGCGCGGCCCTGCGCTTAGTAACCCGATATTTACCCTGGTTACCATTGTAAAACATTGCTGGCATCGTTGCTTTTGCTGTCAAACACAACGATACACGGCGATCTGACGACCAAATAAAGTTCTGAACTTTCCTAAACGACCAGCGATATCACAGCAGGATCCTGATCGCTGCTGCCTGTCAAACTCAACGATATCGCTATCCAGGACGCTGCAACGTCACAGATCGCTAGCGATATCGTTTAGTGTGAAGGTACCTTAAGTTCAGCAGCAGCCATGACCTCACTGATAATGTACTACAATGCATCATTCTGGAATCCAGGCTGTTTAGCTCACAGAGCATGTTCTAGAATAGATACAACCGGACCCACTTCTCAGATGAGAGCAGGCTCAGCTGTGTATGGGGTTTTCTGCCTTTGAATGGAAACCAGTGTGTTCTAATTCACTGAATGCACACTAATATCTCCATATCTTGAGAATCCTGAGACAGAAATGATACAGTGCTGTATATTACAGAGTTACAGAATTTCTCATTTATAAAGTGATCAATAATCAGACTATAGCTGGCATACAAGTTACCATAATTCTGAGGATGTATGTATTTTTGCAGTATGTACAATACCTGCTGCTTTTTAACTGATAAACTTTCTTTATTACTGATTTCATGTAGTCTGGTTTCGAGGATTTCAGATGGTACTGTAATGTTGTCTTCCAGCTGATTGCTCCCTGTAGGGTCTGCCTACAATAAATAAATACAAAAATGACATACTATTAGGGTATGTGTACATGATAAGTAAGCGCTTCGGTTTGGACATACTTGTGGAGTGTCCAACCCACGGGGCCCAGATGTTTCAGCATAGTGGATGATATTTCAAGAAATCTCATGTCCACTATGCGTCCAGAGACGCCTGCGGATCACCCGCGGAGGCAGGCATGCACCGTTTCTCTCCAGACCGCAGCATGCCAATTTCTCTTGCGGAGGCTAGTGTCACCAATAGAATGTATTGGATGCGGTGAATCTGCACAGTTCAGTGAACACATGCGGATTCACCTGCGTTCAATAGACAGCAGCGCTTTGGACACAGTAAATATGTGCTGCGTCCAAAGCGCTGTCACTTCTGGATCGTCTGCACATACTATTCAGCTTTGAACATGCGATTGTGTGAAAAAGTGTTTGCCCCCTTCCTGATTTCTTATTCTTTTGCATGTTTGTCACACTTAAATGTTTCAGATCACCAAACTAATGTAAATATTAGACAAAGATATCCCAAGTAAACACAAAATGCCGTTTATAAATGAAGGTCTTTAATATTAAGGGAAAAATAAATCAAAACCTACAGGCCCCCCCTAGGGGCGTGTCCTGGCTATGGAGGAGTGAGGACACACTTCACCTCAGCTCTCTTCTCCGGGCCCAGTCGATTGTGAACTCCCTGGGGCGTTTTGCTCAGAACATGAGCTGTAGGAGAAAGGGGAGGTCAGCCTGCAGCAGATCCAAGAGCCTCTCATCCAGCACCAGAGGCATACAGAACTTTCTTCTGGGAACCCCGGCCAGTAAGGGTGGCAAAAACATGGCCGCCGCCCCCTCCAGCTATGCAGATGCCTTGGGGCTACAGGAGAGCGAGGTGAGAGCCAGAGAAGGAGAGCGAGATCTTGTACAGACTTCAGCTCCCATACCATCACTCAGTGCTGCAGGAGTTCAAACAAGGAGGTCGTCTAAGCAGCCACAGAGCACAGCACAGGGGGATGGGCTGCTGTCTCCCTTCACCATGAATGATGACCAGGACTGGCACAGCACAGACATGGACGCACAAGGTACACTGATGGCAGCTGGTCATTCTAGCCAGACTCAGACATGGCATGCAGAATCTGGGTGGGGGGTAACCCTTGATGAGACCCAGAGGCAGAAAGGGTGTTCTGAGGAACTGCCTCCCCCCTCACTTTCACCAGGGCGCACTACAATCCCCAGCTAATTCCCCTTTGGAGGAGACTTCTGCTTCTCCTGCTCATCCCAGGGGAGGGGACACACATTCCTCTGCCATACAAGCCTCAGGAGTTGTAGCAGAGCTGACTCAGCTACGAACCAGGTTAACAGCTATTCCTACAAGAGAGGACATGGAGACATAACACAGCTGGAGCAGGCTTGCAGGTCAGAATTGAATACTCTGCGCACTGAAGTTAAACAAGTAGATACTCAGGTCCAGGACCATACTAACAGAATCCAAGATATTGAAAGGAAGATGCTTTCTCATCAGAAGTCAATAGACATATACTCCAGCCAGCTTCACTACCTGATAGAAGCCCAGGATGATGCAGAAAACAGGGGAAGGCGCAATAATCTGAGGATACGGGGACTACCGGAGTCAGTAGAATCTAAAGATCTTTCTCACACATTGCAATGCATTTTCAACACAGAATTCTGGGTGAGCCTCCTGAGAAGGAGATTGAATTGGACAGAGCTCATAGAGCACTTGGCCACAGAGCATCTGACCCAGACCGTCCACGGGACGTGATATGCCGCATTCATCACTACGTACAAAAAGAAGCCATCCTGCAGAGGCTCAGAGATGGATCCTCTGCTCTATTCCAAGGATCAAAAGATTCTAATCCTACCGGACCTGTCCCGCCTTACTTTGCAAAGAAGAAGAGCATTGAGACCTCTCTTGGATTTGCTTTGAGATCATAACTTGCCGTATAGCTGGGGGTTTCCATTCCGTTTGCAGGTCCGTCATGCGGGCCGCATGCATATCCTCAGGTCCCCATCGGACATCGCATCATTTACAATTTACATCAACCTTGAACCTCCCTCGGATTGAAATTTTGAACTGGCCTACTATTCCAGTGGAGGCCTTTGGTGGGTTAAACCAACGTCTGCCGAGGGCCACTCAACGCTGGGGCAGGAGGGGGCGGGAATCTTTCCCTCCTCGAGATCTGTGGTCTGGGGATGATTTCCTTTCAAAATTAATGCACTATTCCGATATACAATAATATGTGTCCATGTTTTGCTTTCAGATACTGATTGTGGAATGTTGCTCCAGTTATCTTTATTTGTAACCATCATCAGGTTATTAATGTTTTCTTCACCCTGTGGCTTGCTGACCTTCTCCCCCTTCCCTAGACATAGATAACAGGTTAATAGTCTTGGGCGAGGGAGGATCCTGGGGCTTATATTCTGATTATTTGACTATACTCTGTTCTCCTTGGTTTTTACATGGGGGGCGGTGCCATTTAGGGGGCAGATTTAGCTCTGGTATCGTCTCGGCCTGGTGAGGGGAGCCCCTCTATGGAAAGCATAGTCCCCACCGGGAATTCACGTCACATTGTTGGACGTTAGGCTACTTTCACACTAGCGTCGTGCACTGCAAGTCGCTATGCGACGTTGCAGCGCACCGACGCTAGCGGTGGAAGCGCCGCACAACAGGGGCAGTGGATGCTGTTTTTCCACGCATCCGCTGCCCCATTGTGAGGTGCGGGGAGGAGGGGGCGGAGTTCCGGCTGCGCGTGCGCGGTCGGAATTGCTGCACACAACGCACAAAAAAACGTTACATGTAACTTTTTTTGTGCCGACGGTCCGACGCAACACGACGCAACCGTCGCACGACGGTTGCGACGTGTCGCACGACGGTTGCGACGTGTCGCACTGCGTCGCTAATGCTAGTCTATGGAGAAAAAACGCATCCTGCAAGCACTTTTGCAGGATGCGTTTTTTCTGCAAAACTACGTATAGCGATGTGCAGTGCACGACGCTAGTGTGAAAGTAGCCTAAACAATTTTCCCAACAATACTTGTGCACTTCGCACATCCTTTGGTACATGTTCCTTTGTATCTTAGTATACTCACTCTAACCTAGTTAGTACGTTTGTCTGTTTCCTTCCCTTACATTTTTATTCTCTCCCCTGCTGACTCTTCTTTTATATTTTCCTTTCTCTTCCCTCTACTCACTCCTGTGTCTGCTTCTGTCCCTTCTTTCCTCCCCCTCCCATAAATTTTTTATTATTTTTTTTAATTTATTTGTTTATGTCCTTTTTTTTCCCCTTTTTTCTTTTTCTTCTTGCTTCTCTTTTTCTTCTCTCTCCCTTTTCCTCCTCTGTTTATAAAGTACTTTACCATTACCATGGAACGGATTAACATAGGATCCATCAACGCCTGAGGGATGAATGTCCCTCAGAAAAGGTCCCAGATCTTGTATGATATGCATAAAAAGCGGACTCACATCCTCCTGCTCCAAGAGGCTCATTTCAAGGCTGGCTGTCTCCCCACCCTGAAGGATCGATATTATTGCTCTTGGTTTCACAGCCCTAACCCCGACTCAAAGTCAAAAGGGGTTTCAATAGCCCTACATAAGTCATTGGTTCATTCAGTCCTGGATTCTAGGATTGACCCAGAAGGCAGGTACATTCTCCTAAAACTTCGCATTAACTCAATGGTATTCACCATAGCTAATTGGTACCTACCCAATAAAGATCCGACTTTAGCTTGTTCCGCTATTCTGACGCTCCTGTCGGATTTCAGGGAGGGGACTCTGATTGCAGGCGGTGACTTCAATTTTACCCTTGATCCGGAGGTGGATACTTCATCTTAGCGTCATTTCCTGCCCCGTAGACGTATCAATGCTTTTAAACATAGGATTCAGAACCTACGCCTGGTAGACGCCTGGAGAGTCCTGCATCCTACGGATAGGGACTATACGTATTACTCCCCGACTCACTCTTCATACAGCCGCATAGATATGCTGTTAATAAGCCAGCATGCCCTGACCTGGCAAGCCCAGGATTCTATTGGTCACATTGCCTGGTCGGACCATGCTCTGGTGTTTCTCCATCTTATCCCACCAAATGGCCTTCATCGACCATGGACATGGTGTCTCAACGATAACTTACTTAAAGACCCTCTATGCACTTTGGAGATTAGGAAGTCTATCTCAGAATTTCTAGAAATCCATGAACGTGATCAGACGTCCCTTCCTAACCAGTGGGAAACACTTAAGTGTGTTATAAGGGGTCTTTTGATTAAGCATGGCTCTAGATTGAAAAAAGAAAGGGCCTCTCTAATTTCCAGTCTGCTCCAGCAGATTAATACATTAGAATCCTCACAAACAATCTTTATCCTCTTCTGTGTATGCGGACCTGTTAAAAGCAAGGGAGGAGCTTAGGGTCCTACTGGATCAAAAATATTCCCGTCAAAAAATCAGATTCCATCGATTTATGTATGAACATGCGGATAAATGTGGCAGGGCATTGGCTAGGGTGCTACATCCCAGAAAGGACACTAGTTATATCCCAAAAATCATGCAGATCGGGGGGGCCCGCACACAGGATCCAACCCAAATTACCAAATCCTTTCGAGCTTATTATAGTGACCTTTATAATATTAAGGGACAATTCAGGGACATGTCAGCTTCATCTCTTCACCTTAAAATAAACGACTATATCAGACAAAACGCCCTTCCAGCTGTCCATCCTGAACTCGCAGACTCTCTGGAGGAGGACTTTTCAGAGGAAGAGATTTCTGCCATTATTAAATCAAATCCTGTGGAAAAGAGCCCAGGGCCTGATGGGTTCACACCAAAATTTTATAAGGTATTTAGCGAACAGCTTGTCCCTTTCCTAACAAAAGTCTTTAGTTCTGTGTCAGAGGGATCCCCATTCGTGTCCCAGTCCCTGGAGGCCCACATCAGCGTTTTACCAAAACCAGGGAAAGATCCATTGTTAATTTCCAATTATAGGCCCATCTCGTTGATTAATGTGGACATCAAAATATTTTTGAAGGTCCTGGCTAATAGGTTGGCACCTTTGTTACCCAGGGTTATTCATTCAGATCAAGTAGGGTTTGTCAAGGGCCGAGAGGCCAGAGATAATACGTATAAAACTCTTCTCCTGATGGCTCGGTCCAGATCACTCCCATTGTGTTTGCTTTCGGTTGACGCAGAGAAGGCCTTCGACCGGGTCAGTTGGAGCTTCATGTCGGCTTCCTTGCATCAATTGGGCCTGGGCACCAAATTTATTGAGAAGATTCTCTCTATAGGGGCCCTACAGCTAGGGTTAGGGTTAATGGGTTCCTGTCCTCCCCTATCCACATCAACAACGGTACACGGCAGGGGTGTCCTCTGTCCCCTCTCTTGTATGTATTGAGAATGGAACATCTGGCAATAGCCATTAGAAAGAACCCCGCCATTCACGGTATTCCAGTTGGGGTAGGTCAATGTAAAATCGGCCTTATATGCAGATGACCTTCTCATGTTTATATCACAGCCTCGCATTTCCTCCCCCTCCATAGTCAAAGAATTTGAGACATTTGGCCATCTTAGTACCGTATATACTCGAGTATAAGCCGAGATTTTCAGCCCAAATTTTGGGGCTGAAAGTGCCCCTCTCGGCTTATACTCGAGTCACGGTCGGCGGCAGGGTCGGCGGGTGAGGGGGAGAGGGCGCTGAGGCATACTTACCTGCTTCCGTGGCTCCTGGCGCTGTCCCTGCAGTCCCACGGTCTCCGGGTGCCGCAGCTGTTCCCCTGTTCAGCGGTCACGTGGGACCGCTCATTAGAGAAATGAATATGGACTCCACTCCCATAGGGGCGGAGCCGCCTATTCATTTCTCTAATCAGCGGTAACAGTGACCGCTGACAGAGGAAGAGGCTGCGGCACCGAAGACCAGCTGTCCGGGGGAAGGAGCGAGACGCTGGGAGCAGGTAAGTATGTCATATTCACCAGTCCGCGTTCCACACGCCGGGCGCCGCTCCATCTTCCCGGCGTCTCTCCGCACTGACTGTGCAGGTCAGAGGGCGCGATGACGTATATAGTTTGCGCGCCGCCCTCTGCCTGATCAGTCAGTGCGGAGAGACGCTGGGACGGGACGCTGAGGAGCTGCAAGCAAGAGAGGGGAGTATGTCATTTATTATTTTTATTGCAGCAGCAGCAGCACAGCTTTCTATGGCACAGCTTTCTATGGCACATCTATGGGGCAATAATGAACGGTGCAGAGCACTATATGGCACAGTTATGGGGCAATAATGAACGGTGCAGAGCACTATATGGCACAGCTATGGGGCAATAATGAACGGTGCAGAGCACTATATGGCACAGCTATGGGGCAATAATGAACGGTGCAGAGCACTATATGGCACAGCTATGGGGCAATAATGAACGGTGCAGAGCACTATATGGCACAGCTTTCTATGGTACAGCTATGGGGCAATAATGAACGGTGCAGAGCACTATATGGCACAGCTATGGGGCAATTATGAACGGTGCAGAGCACTATATGGCACAGCTATGGGGCAATTATGAACGGTGCAGAGCACTATATGGCACAGCTATGGGGCAATAATGAATGGTGCAGAGCACTATATGGCACAGCTTTCTATGGTACAGCTATGGGGCAATAATGAATGGTGCAGAGCACTATATGGCACAGCTATGGGGCCATAATGAACGGTATGGAGCATCCATTTTTATTTTTGAAATTCACCGGTAGCTGCTGCATTTTCCACCCTAGGCTTATATCGAGTCAATAAGTTTTCCCAGTTTTTTGTGGCAAAATTAGGGGGGGGTCGGCTTATACTCGGGTCGGCTTATACTCGAGTATATACGGTAATTTTAAAGTGAATTATTCTAAATCAGAGGCCCTTAATATAACTTTATCTAGAGATGAAGTTCAACATCTTAAAAATAATTTTCCGTTTAAATGTCAGGAAACAGCATTAAGATACTTGGGAGTAACCATCCAGACAGATCATACTAAACTATATTCTTTAAACTTCCAACCCCTTTTGGATAAGACTTTGAAAGACTTAGGTAGCTATGATAAGCGGAAGCTCTCATGGTTCGGCCGTATAAATGCGATAAAAATGGATGTACTTCCTCGTTTCCTGTATATTTTCCAGACAGTTCCTCTAATTCCTTGTCCTTCTTTCTTTTCCAGAATCCAATCAGCCATCTCGATATGTGTGGGGGGTGGTAGTCCCCGGATCGGCATGGGTACTTTATATAGGCACAAAGGCTCAGGGGGCGCGGGTCTTCCGAATTTCAAATTGTATCACAGAGCAGCGCTATTGACACGCATGCTAGACTGGCAGTTCCACAGTTCAGACAAACAATGGGTGGGAATAGAACAAATTAGCTCTACAATTCCACTCCATAACCTTCCCTGGATCAGCCCTAAATGTAGAGGTCAATTCAGTTCTGAAGCTGACCTCCTTAAAGATACACTTAGAGGATGGGTCTGGAGACCCGCAGAGGCTCTCTGTCGTTAGGCAGTGGACCACTTACGCCTCTCTTCTCTAATCCGGAGTTTTCCCCGGGGGTGGAGAGGGATCGTTTTCTTGGGTGGGAGAGGGGACAATACCAGATGCTTTCATGTCCTCAAGGGTTCGGCCATGCCCGCTTTCGAATCAGTTCAGCCGTTAGAGGGAGGGGGCCCATCTGGTTGGAATACCTCCAACTAAAATCCTTCCTCTCGTCTCCAGAGGGCGCAGGTTAATACTCCTCCCTTCCTACGCCGTTTGAAAAGATTTTCCTGTTGGGGTCGCCGCCTGCACATGCTGTCTCCTTAATATATGCTCTTTTGAACCAAAATACCAAAGACAAGTTCCCCAAGTATGTGGAGAGGTGGCGGGGTGAGTTGGGAGTTGCCATATCGGAGGCGGAGTGGAGGAAGGCGTTCGTATATTCACATAAATTCTCTATTGCCTGTGCCGCACAGGAAAAGAATTACAAAATTCTCACCAGGTGGTATCGCTGTCCTGATGTCTTACACACCGCTTTTCCCTCCGTCTCCGATAGGTGCTGGCGTTGTGGAGTAAAGAGAGGTACCATGCTACACATTTGGTGGGGATGTAAGCTCATTAAGCCATTTTTGGATTCTATCTTTTCCGCTTATCAAGCC
Source organism: Ranitomeya variabilis (assembly GCF_051348905.1). NCBI lineage: Eukaryota > Metazoa > Chordata > Amphibia > Anura > Dendrobatidae > Ranitomeya > Ranitomeya variabilis. Next base: position 758,126,121 of record NC_135232.1, read on the forward strand.
ATTAGTGGTCATTTGGTGACCAACTCCCCCCAGGTGGCTTTATTATCTATCCTCCCGGGCTCGTTTCGCTTCCAGAAAAAGGGGCTCCTAAGATTCTGCTTAACTGCTGCGCGCACTGTGATCCCGAGACATTGGATATCCTCCCAATCTCCTAGTGTGTCTGAATGGGTCAAGGAGATGACCAGCCTTCAAAGTATGGAGGAATTGTCCGCTGAGGTTAACGGTTCAATGGAGAAATATCTGCAGGTCTGGAGTCCTTGGATTTTGTTTATGGACTCTCAGGACTTTCAATCCCACTTTTCTAAGCCATAAGGAAGATAGATTGAACAATACGGGTTAGATGGACGTCATTATAGGGGTGCAAATTGCCCCCTTCTATATCAGACTCCATGGTTTCTCCTCCTCCCCCCCTTTTTTTTTTTCATCCTCTCTCCTCCCTCATATTCCTCTTCTTAGTCTCATTCTTTCCGTTCGTGTTTATACCATTATTACTTGGAGTGACCTAGCTCCTCTTGTTTGGGTCGCTCTCTTTCAGAGGATACCTCATACGTATCACCAAAGGTCCTACAGTCTCCCTGGATAGGGGATACCTACATCCGCCATGGATTTTTTTTTTCTTTTCAGATCTTGTTGGACTTGATTGAAAATGATTTTGACCTGAAAGTTATACTATTTCGGGACTTGTTGGTTACAGGTCTTGATATACAGTTGCATATGAGATTTCTTTTTGTACTCAATACTTTTTATGTTGTTGAATCCTTTGTTCCTTGTTTGTTTTGAAGTTCTTTTCAATAAAAACCAGATTAAACATAAAACCTACAGACCCCTGTAGTGAAAAAGCGATTGCCCCCTAAACCTAATAACTGGTTGGGCGACCCTTAGCATCAACAACTTTAATCAACCATTTGCGATAACTGGCAATGAGTCTTTTACAACACTCTGGCTGAATTTTGGCCCCTCATCTTTGCAGAATTAATGTAATTTAGCCACACTGAAGGTGTGTCAGAGCATGAATCGCCATTTTAAGATCATGCCACATCATCTAAATTGGATTAAGGTTAGGACTTTGACTAGGCCACTTCAAAGTCTCAATTTGGTTTTTCTTAAGCCATTCAGAGGTGGACTTGCTTGTGTGTTTGGGTCATTGTTCTGCTGCATAACCTAAGTGCGCTTTATCTTGAGGTCACAAACAGATGGCCGGACATTCTACTTCAGGATTTTTTAGTAGACAGCAAAATTTATGGTTCCATAGCTGGTCTTCCAGGTTCTGATGCAGCAAAACAGCCCCAGACTATCACACTGCCAATAACATTTTACTGTTGGTAGGATATTCTTTTTGTGAAATGCTGTGTTACTTCTATGGCTGCCGTCACACTAGCAGTATTTGGTTAGTATTTTACATCAGTATTTGTAAGGCAAAACCAGGAGTGGAACAATTAGAGGAAAAGTATAACAGAAACATATGCACCACTTCTGCATTTATCACCCACTCCTGGTTTTGGCCTACAAATACTGATGTAAAATACTGACCAAACACTGCTAGTGTGACGGCAGCCTAAGTCATATGTAATGGGACATACCAACTTTTGTCTATTCAGTCCACAGAATATTCTCCGAAAAGTTTTTGGGATCATCAAGATGTTTTTTGACAAAACTGAGATGAGCCTTTATGTTCTTACTGCTTATAGCAGTTTTCGTCTTGGAACTGACCTTAACTGAGGCAAGCGAGGCCTGTAGTTCTTTGGATGTTATGGGGTCTTTTGTAACCTCTTGGATGAGTCATCGCTGCGCTCTTGGGGTAATTTTGGTAGGCCGGCCACTCCTGGGAAGGTTCACCACCATTCCATGTTTTTGGCATTTGTGGATAATGTCTTCCACTGTGGTTTGCTGGAGTACCAAAGCTTTAGAAATGGCGTTATAACCTTTTCCAGACCGATATATGTCAACTATTTTGTTTCTCATTTGTTCCACATTTTCTTTGGATTGCGGCATGATGGTTATCTTTTTTTTTTTTTGGTCTACTTCACTTTGTCATGCAGGTCCTATTTAAGCGATTTCTTGATTGAGAACAGGTGTGACAGTAACCCGGCCTGGGTGTGGCTACAGAACTTGAACTCAGCTTCCCAGAGATGTGATGAACCACAGGTAATTTATGTTTTAACCCCTTAAACGTCCAATGACTGATATATCAGTCATTGAACGCCTCCCCCTGTTTGGTGCGGGCTCCGGCAATGAGCCCGTACCTTTTCCGGCACATGATAGCTGATCTGATCAGCTGTCATGTCCCCCTTACTGCCGCGAGTGGAATCACGAGCTACCCGGGGCTGTTAACATGTTGTTAACTGACAGCGGCATTTAACATGCACGCGCAGGAAGCACATCATTATGACTGCGGGTTGCCGATGGGTTGGTATGACAACCCGGGGTCTGCAGGAGACCCCTGTGGTTGTCATAGCCAGATAGCTATGAACTTCGCCCAGCGGTCGACGCACATAGCAAGTGAGCATTCCTGCTACATAGAGCAGGACTGAAGACTATTAAAGCAAGTATAAAATTTATATATATATATATATATATATATATATATATATATATATATATATATATATATATATATATATATATATATATATGCAACAACTTAATAAAAACCAAATATATTCCCATCTCACTTGTTTGTCTTCACCAGGCAAACCAATATAACTGCACAAAATTTAGAAATAAACATTTTTGACATGTAAAAACAATACCCCAAACAATTAGTGACCAATATAGCCACCTTTCTTTATGGATGACACTAACAGCCTTCCATCCATAGATTCTGTCAGTTGCTTGATCTGTTTATGATCAACATTGCGTGCAGCAGCCACCACAGCCTCCCAGACACTGTTCCGAGAGGTGTACTGTTTTCCCTCCCTGTAGATCTCACATTTTAGGAGAGACCACAGGTTCTCTATGGGGTTCAGATCAGGTGAACAAGGGGGCCATGTCATTATTTTTTTTTTCTTTGAGACATTTACTGGCCAGCCACGCTGTGGAGTAGTTGGAGGCATGTGATGGAGCATTGTCCTGCATGAAAATCATGTTTTTCTTGAACAATACCGACTTCTTCCTGTACCACTGCTTGAAGAAGTTGTCTTCCAGAAACTGGCAGTAGGTCTGGGAGTTGAGCTTCACTCCATCCTCAACCTGAAAAGGTCCCACAAGTTCATCTTTGATGATACCAGCCCATACCAGTACCCCACCTCCACCTTGCTGGCGTCTGAGTCAGAGTGGAGCTCTCTGCCCTTTACTGATCCAGCCTCTGGCCCATCCATCTGGCCCATCAAGAGTCACTCATTTCATCAGTCCATAAAATCTTTGAAAAGTCAGTCTTAAGATATTTCTTGGCCCAGTCTTGACGTTTTATCTTATGTTTCTTGTTCAAAGGTGGTCGTTTTTCAGCCTTGATTACCTTGCCATGTCCCTGAGTATTGCACACCTTGTGCTTTTTGTTACTCTAGCTCTGAAATATGGCAAAACTGGTAGCAAGTGGCATCTTCACGCTTGATTTTCCTCAATTCATGGGCAGTTATTTTGCGCCTTTTTTGCCCAACACGCTTCTTGCAACCCTGTTGGCTATTTGCCATGAAACGCTTGATTGTTCTGTGATTACGCTCCAAAAGTTTGGCAATGTCAACACTGCTGCATCCCCCTGCAAGACATCTCACAATTTTGGACTTTTCAGAGCCCGTCATATCTCTCCTCTGACCCATTTAGCCAAAGGAAAGGAAGTTGCCTAATAATTAAGCACACCTTATGTAGGGTTTAGATGTCATTAGACAACACCCCCTCCTCATTACAGAGATGCACATCACCTGATTTACTTAATTAGTGGTTGGCTCTCAAGCCTGAACAGCTTGGAGTAGGACAACATGTATAAAAAGTATCATGTGATCAAAAAAACAACTTGCCTAATAATTCTGCACGCAGTGTGTGTGTGTGTGTGTGTGTGTGTGTGTGTGTGTGTGTGTGTGTGTGTGTGTGTATACACACACACACACACACACATATATACATACATATACACACAAGTATATATATTTTTTCAAATCACTCCCTTTTCGCCCCGTTCAAAATACAACAATAAAAAAAAAATATACACATATTTGGGATGGCCGTGTTCAGAAACACCCGATCTATCAATATATAAAAAGAATTAATCCAATCAATAAACGGCATAGCAAAAAAAAAAATAGAAACGCCAGAATTACGTTTTTTGGTAGCTGCAACATTGCAATAAAATGCAATGCAACGGGCTATCATAAAAATAGTATACACATCAAATGGTATCAATAAAAATGTCAGATCGGCGTGCAAAAAATAAGCCCTCACCCAGCCCCATAAAAATGGAGACACTACGTGTATCGGAAAATGGCAACTTTTTTTTTTCCATCACATAAATAATAAAGAACCTAGACACATGTTTGGTGTCTGTGAACTCGGAACGACCCGGAGAATCATATTAGTAGTCAATTAGTCATTAGTAGTCAATTGGGGAATTGCACCGCATTTGGATTTTTTTCCAGTTTTCCAGTACACAATATGGTAAAATCAATGGTGCCATTCAAACTTACAACTCGTCCTGCAAAAAACAAACCCTCACATGGCCATATTGACAGAAAAATAAAAAAGGTATGGCTCTGGGAAGAAGGAGAGCAAAAAATGGAAACACAAAAACGGAAATACCTCTGGTCCGTAAGGGGTTAAGTGGGGGCCAATCACTTTCACACAGGGCCCTGTAGGTTTGGATTTATTTTTCCCTTAATAATAAAGACCTTCATTTATAAACTGCATTTTGCGTTTACTTTGTGGATGCAAACGTATAGGAAATCAGGAAGGGGACAAACACGTTTTCACAGAAATGTAAGTTATCAGAAGACATTTGGAAATAGAGTAAGGAAAAGGTGTATTTATCAATAAGTTTACTCTAGCTATATTCCAATTTTCTGTGATATACTATTACAGATATACAGTATATCCAATTACTGTGGAGAAGAGTGGTATTACATAATTTACTGGCTAATGACATTATTCAGATAAATGTTACCAAGAATGTGGCCATTTACCAAGCAATATGTAAGTATGGGATTATAGGGTGACATATATAGAGTAATCCCCAAGTTTCCTCTCTAAGCCAAGATGAGCTGATGCTGTTTGAGTCTCTGGATGACTCAGAACAATCATTTATTATATGTACTAACTGATCGTTTAAGGTTTTAGTAGCTGGACCTGTGGCATTCAGCTTATTTCTGGGGTTTCTCTTTTTAAGAGGGGTTTGGAAGAGAAAATCCTTTATAGTCTGCTTAAAATGAGTTGCCTGGCACCACCACCTAGGAAGCTAGCATGACTGGCAGCTATGTGCTGATGTGGAGGTGAGCAGCACTTGACAACCCTTTAAATTCAGGTGGAGGTGGATGGGGGGAAATAACAGGTGCACCAGCTCTACCAGGAGTGTGCAGTATACATTACATATTTCTGAGTGTGGTGATTTATATAGTTTTTCACACATCGGGTGGCATCAGATTGTGGTATGTGATTACCTGTTGTGCATCCCGAGATTCCAATGTTGCTGGAATCTCTCTTGGTAATGCAATGAGAAGAGATGGCACTGCGTCTGGTGCTAGTTGAGGAACTGATGATCCAGGATATAGGCTGTAGTCTGTCTCAGTAAAATGATCGCTACATACACTTCTGGATGCTAAGGACATGCAGTTCTGTATATGCATTGCTACAAGCCACTTTGACAGCAGTTTAGGATCATTCGTTGGAAACCTGTAAATAATAAAGACATATTCCCACCTTCTTAGTTGAGTCTGGTTAGGTAGTAAGTGTAAAAAGAAGCAATTTTCTAAAATTCTCCCTTTGTTAAATTTTACCCCAGATATCTCGCCACGTTATTGTTTGCAATGATGAAAATACTATAAGGGTGCCCTACAAAGCAGCCTCGGGAGAGCGCAAGTTTCGACATACCACGCAACGGCTTGACTGAACTGTCAATCAAGTAGGAGTCCCCCCCTCTCTCAACAATCAAGAAGTCTGGAACATGGTGAACCGTGTCCTCCTGAGGAGTGAACAGGAGAGCAGCCCTTTAGCAATAGCACAGTGTATATCAGCAGACAAGCCAGGAGAAAAGCCATTAGAAAATGGAGCCTGAAAGCTTTTAATTCATATATCAGAAAACACAGGTGAAAGTAAAACATACATTGGCATCTCAACAGGAATCAGGACCAATACAGCTCTGGTACTGCTAATACTGCTTCCGGTAAAGAGATCACTTAAGATCAGTAGTCAGAGAGAAGAACGCGCAGAAAGTCTCTAGGTGGTTAAACAGAAGACAGAGGTTTCCTCTACTACATGGTTGGTGGCCTGTGACAAAATACTGGGGTGCTGATGGGTTGCAAAAGCAGCAAGCACCTAACACAGTCCTCCTGACCTGCAACAGATATCTCTAAGCTATGCTAAAGGGACCGCTTAAAGGGAACCTGTCACCAGTTTTGGCCGAGATGAGTTACAGCCACCACGTTTCAGGGTTTATATACAGCATTCTATAATCTGCCCACAACCCGACCTATAAGAAAAGAAAAATAACTTATACTCACCTGCGGGGCGGTCTGGTCTTTTTGGTCCGGCACCTCCCAGCTTCTTATGATCCCCGTCCTCCTGCTTGCTTTATGTGGATGTCATGTCCCTGTGTAAGGGGTTGAGTGTTTTACCCCTTTGAACCCTCATGCTGATGATATATATTATATATTACACACACACACACACACACACTGTATACCGCTGTTACATGTTTTCATATATTTTATGTGGCTGTACTATTATTGTAATACTAGCCACTGAACCCGTTCTACGCCCGGGTGGCGAGCATTTATATTGGTACATGGTCTCCATCGCGGTATGTGCTGCTTCCATCCTGCGCCCTAATCCTGTCATGTGGTGCTCTCATCCTGCGTCCCCATCCTGTCATGTGGTGCTCACATCCTGTCATGTGTTGCTCCCATCCTGCGCTCTATCTATCTATCTATAAATATATTTCAGTAGAAAGTGGCTGGATTGCTCCGCTGACGTATTTTATATATAGATTCAGGATATAAAAATGGTGCCGTAAACCCTCCTGGGCCACAATCCTCATCCCCGCATGCGTAACTTACAAAATGGCGCCTGAAGTGCGCTATACACAGGTGCCATTTCCGACGGAGGATTCATGTCCCGGCCTCCGGCCCGAAGAGACCCCGCAGCAATACTGGATAGGTACCGTATATACTTGTCATGTGCCGCTACCATTTTGCCCCCCATGCTGTCATATGCTGCTCCCATCCTGCGCCCCCTTCCTGTCACGTGCAGCCCCCATCCTGCTATGTGCGCCTCCATCTTGTCATGTGCTACTCTCTTCCTGTGTCCCCCATCCTGTCATGTGGTGCTCTCATCCTGCGTCCCTATCCTGTCATGTGGTGCTCACATCCTGTCATGTGCTTCTCCCATCTTGCACCCCCATCTTGTCATGTGCCGCTCCCATCCTGTGCCCCCATTCTGTCATGTGCTGCTCCCATCCTGCGCCCCCATTCTGTAATGTGCTGCTCCCATCCTTAACCCCCATCCTGTCAAGTGGTGCTCTCATCTTGCATCCCCATCCTGTCATGCTGCTCCCATCCTGCACCCCCATTTTGTAATGTGCTGCTCCCATCCTTAACCCCCATCCTATAATGTGGTGCTCTCATCCTGCGCCCCCATTCTGTCATGTGCTGCTCCCATCCTCCGCCCCCATTCTGTCATGTGCTGCTCCCATCCTCCGCCCCCATTCTGTCATGTGCTGCTCCCATCCTCCGCCCCCAATCTGTAATGTGCTGCTCCCATCCTTAACCCCATCCTGTCATGTGGTGCTTTCATCCTGCGCCCCCATTCTGTCATGTGCTGCTCCCATCCTGCGCCCCCATTCTGTCATGTGGTGCTTTTATCCTGCGCCCCCATTCTGTCATGTGCTGCTCCCATCCTGCGCCCCCATTCTGTCATGTGCAGTGAAAACTCAGTGGCTTGCTGCGCTGACGGATTTTATATATAGATTCAGTAAATAAAAATGGTGACGGAAAGCGCGGACTGCATAGGCGCCGATTCCGGCACCACAATCCTCATCCCCGGATGCGTAACTTACAAAATGGCGCCTGAAGTGGGCTATACGCGTGTGCCATTTCTGACAGAGGGTTCATGTCCCAGCCTCCGGCCCGAAGAGACCCGTGGCAATACCGAATAGGTATCGTATATACTCGAGTATAAGCCGACCCGAGTAAAAGAAGAGACCCCTAATTTTGCCCCCCCAAAAACTGGGAAAACTTATTGACTCAAGTATAAGCCTAGGGTGGGAAATGCAGCAGATGCCGGAAAATTTCAAAAATAAAAATAGATACCAATAAAAGTGAAATTCAATGAGACATCAGTAGGTTAAATGTTTATGAATATCCATATTGAATCAGGAGCCTCATAAGTTGCTCCATGCAAAATACGCCCCAAATAATGCTCCATAAAGTTCATGATGGGCTCCATAAGATGCTCCATATAAAATATGCCTCATATAATGCTGCACAAATGTTAATAATGGCCCCATAAGATGCTCTATATTAAAATATGCCCCATATAATGCTGCTCAAAGGTTAATGATGGCCCCATAAGATGCTCCATAGAATATGCCCCATATGGTGCTCCATAAAGGTTGATGGCCCCATAAGATGCTCCATAGCATAATATTCCCCGTATTCCGCTCCATAAAGCTTGATGGCCCTATAAGATGCTCCATAGCATAATATGCCCCATATAATGCTCCATAGCATAATAAGTATGCTGCTACTGCTGAGATTAAAAAAAACAAACAAAAAAAGACATACTCACCTCTCATCGATGGTGCCGGGGGCCTGAGCAGGAGTGGACACCGGTGCGCTATGGGGGTCAGGTGCCCGTGTCGCTGCTAGCTCAGGCCCCCGGCACTTCTGATATTCACCTGTCCCCGTTCCACCGCCGTGCGCCGCTGTGTCTTCCGGGTCGTCTCGCTGTGACTTCAGTCAGAAGGCGCGCACTAACCAGGTCATTGCACCCTCTGACCTGAACGTCACAGCCAGAGGATGTGGAAGACACAGCGCGGCGGTGGAACGGGACAGGTGAGTATAGCATGGCTCACCCTCCCCCATCAAACTCACCCCATCCTGGCACGTCCCCGCTTCTCAGTCATCCCAGGCCGGCAGCGCCTTCCAGTGCTGAGAGGTCACATGGTATCGCTAATTAAAGAAATGTATATGCGTCCATATTCATAACTTTAATGAGCGGTACCACGTGACCGCTGAACACAGGAAGAGCTGTGGGCATCGGAGAGATCACGGTACGTGTTCAGTGCTTACGCATACCGCGATCTCCTGAGCTACATCACTCTGTGGGGTCCAGACTGCGCAGTCGCATTGCACTTGCGCAGTCTATAAAGGCTTCGGACAGAGTGACGCTCCCAGCATTATATTATAGATACTAGACGGTGGCCCGATTCTAATGCATTGGGTATTCTAGAATATGTATGTTGTTTATTTATGAAGATTTCAGAATAATGCAATGAATACACAGGATTCGGCCGGCCGTGACCAATTAGCTTAGTGTGGTTCAAATCCCGCGCCAATTCGCGGCCGGACTGCGTCTGTCGCTGACTGTTTGCGGCCGGGCGCGACCAATCAGTGAAGCCAGGGCCAGCTCCAGGTTTTTGAGGGCCCTGGGCAAAAGAGTCTAACAGTCCACGTAGTATATAACACAAGGGAAACCAAAAAAAGGAAAAAGCACCAGAAGAACCAAGTAAGGTAAGAAAATGTCAATTTTATTAGATAAAACAAATAACAAATACTAATAAAAACCACAGGGAAATGACAGGAAACACACCAAAATAAGGTGGCAAGGTGGTAACCGACAGGTAAACAATACACAAAGAAAAGGTCAGCGCTAGTATACTTGTGTATCAAGCAAACAAGAAGGGAGGCCAAAAGCCAATATGCCCATAAGTGTATGTGCACAAATCACTACACAGTGTATAAAGCACCATACAGAATTAGGTCAAAGTGTCCTTAGCGGTTTGTATAGAAAGGTGCGCTAACACATAATAAATATTCAAAGGTTTACCTGCGGGACCACGATGCCACCCACCCCAACGCGCTTTTCGGCTACGTGCCTTCTTCCGGGACCCCCGGAAGAAGGCACGTAGCCGAAACGCGCGTTGGGGTGGGTGGCATCATGGTCCCGCAGGTAAACCTTTGAATATTTATATTTATTATGTGTTAGCGCACCTTTCTATACAAACCTCTAAGGACACTTTGACCTAATTCTGTATGGTGCTTTATACACTGTGTACTGATTCGTGCACATACACTTATGGGCGTATTGGCTTTTGGCCTCCCTTCTTGTTTGCTTGATACACAAGTATACTAGCGCTGACCTTTTCTTTATGTGTATTGTTTACCTGTCGGTTGCCACCTTGCCACCTTATTTTGGTGTGTTCCCTGTCATTTCCCTGTGGTTTTTTATTAGTATTTGTTATTTGTTTTATCTAATAAAATTGACATTTTCTTACCTTACTTGATTCTTCTGGTGCTTTTTCCTTTTTTTGGTTTTCCTATATGCATGCACTGAACCGATTTATATCCTGGCACCCCGTTAACCTCTTAGTGAGGGTGTGTATTGTTGGTTTGGAATTTATGATGTAGTATATAACACAGCCCACGTAGTATATAGCACAGCCACGTAGTATATAGCACAGCCACGTAGTATATAGCACAGCCACGTAGTATATAGCACAGCCACGTAGTATATAGCACAGCCCACGCAGTATATAACACAGCCAACGTAGTAGTACTCGTTTTTCTACTGGCAACTGGAGCGGGCCGTCTACCTGTAGATCGATAATCGGGTTGTACCAACACCTTTTTGGCCACAAAGGGCTACTAATACAGTTGGTGTTTGTTTTTCTCGGATTTTCCGTAAAACCTTCACCAAAATCGGAATTGGTGGGAACGCATAGGCCAAGCGAAAATTCCACTTCAGGGCTACAGCATCTACTCCTCTGGAGTTGTCCCTGGGGTTTAGGGAAAAGAAGGTTTCGACCTGCGTGTTTTGACGAGATGCGGAAAAGTCGATTTCCGGCAGACCCCACCCGTCTACCAGTATCTTGAAGCTCCGACTGTTCAGGCTCCATTCTCTCGGCTGTATATGTTGTCGACTCAGATAGTCCGCCTGGGTGTTGGAAGAGCCTTTCAAATAGACCGCTGTCACTGACAGTAGGTATTTCTCTGCCCAGGAGCATATTCGGGTGGAGACGCTTTTTAAGTTGTTGAATTTTGTACTGCCCTGATGTCTGATATGAGCAACTGCAGTCATATTGTCCGAATATACTCGAACATGTTGCCCCGTGATAAGCTGACCTGTTGCTAGAAGGGGCTCCTCTACAGCTTTTAGTTCTCTGAAGTTGGATGACTTCTTGCTCGTTGCCTGGTCCCAGAGTCCTTGGAACGGGATGTTGTTTATCATGGCTCCCCAGCCCCTCTTACTGGCATCAGATGTGATTGTAGTTAGCGGGACTTAAGTCCAGCTGACGCCTTTGTGAAGATTTTTTAGGTTTATCCACCAAGCCAGGGAGGCTCTGACTCGACCCGGCGTGTATAGCCTTTTGTTTAAAGAGCTGGGATGGCCGTTCCAGTTCTCTAGAATATGAGCTTGAAGGACTCTGGAGTGGGCCTGAGCCCAGGGTACTGATTGGATGCAGGCTGTCATGGAACCGAGGAGCGACATGCCTTCCCTGAGCGTAGGAGACCTCATGTCTCTGAAACTCTTGACCTTTGTTATTAAGGTTAGACGGTGGTCCTCTGGAAGAAAAGACATTTGTTTTGCAGAGTCCAGGAGAACCCCCAAATTTTGGATTTGGAGGGCCGTAGATGGGATTTTTTCAGGTTCGGTGTTCGATGTTAGAACGTCGTGAGTCTTTGATACGTGAGACTCTAGGATAGTCTTGGTGGGGGCCACCATCAGCAAGTCGTCCAGGTAAAGCATTATACAGATGCCTTGGTTCCGGATTAAGGACACTACTTCTGCCATTATCTTGGAGAAGACTCTTGGCGCTGAGGAGATTCCAAATGGAAGGACGTTGAACTGATAATGTTCTATTAGTTGTTTCCCTTGTACTGCAAACCTGAGATATTTCCGGTGTCTCGGGTGAATTGGAATATGAAAAGTATGCGTCCTTTAAGGCGATGGTCGACATGAAGGAGTGAGGACCTATCAAAGGAATGGCAGATTTTACCGATTCCATTTTGAATCTGCGATATTTTACATGTCGGTTGAGTCCCTTCAAATTTATAATGATACGAGACTCGCCTGAAGGCTTGGGTACCAGAAATAGTCGGGAGTAATGTCCCAGACTCTTCTCCGATTCTGGAACTTGAGATATTACATTTGATCTTGTCAGGTCTCTGAGACCTACTAGCAACGCTGTTCGGTCTCTTAGGGAGGTGACCTTCAGACTCCGTGGAGGGGAGGAAATGAACTCTATTAACAGGCCCTCCTTGATGACATGGAGGACCCAGTGGCAACTGGTGATATTTTGTCACTGAGGAAAGAATTTTGAAAGTCTCCCCCCCACTGGGTCGGAGTCACCGCTTCTCCTGTTGGGACTGCTGTTGTTGGGGGATAAGGATATTCTTTCCTCCACCTCCCGGTCTTGCCTTTTCCTCTCTGAGAGGCTTGGGGCTGTGAGGGACAAAAAAAACCAAAAACTTTTCTTAGGGGGTTTTTGTTCTGTAAGAGTTTTTTTTCTTGTCTGTGGCCTTTTCCAAGATCTCGTCTAGAGAAGGCCCAAAGACAGTCTCCTTTAATGGGTATGGCACATAATTTAGCTTTGGAGGTGATGTCACCGGACCACATCTTGAGCCAGAGGGCTCTACTATCCGAATTAGTTTGTACAAGTGACCTAACGGCAGCTCTGATGGTTTCCATGGAGGCATCCGCCAAAAACAGAGTAGCCCTAAGAAGGCTGGGTAGAGAGACCAGCAGTTCACCTCTAGAGGTACCCTGGGATATATGGGACTCTAGCTCCCCTAACCAGCAGGAGAGGGCTCTAGCAACACAGGTTGAAGCAATATTAGCTTTTAAGGCTACCGTAGAAATCTCCCAGGATTTTTTCAAGAGACTTTCTATTTTCCTGTCCATCGGATCCTTCAGCTGTGAAGAATCTTCAAATGAAAGTGCGGTTCTTTTTGCAACTCTCGCCACCTGCGAGTTGACTTTGGGAATGTCGCATTTGACAGAATCACCTTATATGGGGAATCTGTGCTTCATCTCAGAGGGAATGAAGAGGCGTTATTCCGGCAGTTCCCATTCTTGAGAAATCATGTCGAGTATATTAGAGTGTACTGGGAATCCTACACGTTTCCCCTTGGTTATCCCACCAAACATCTGGTCCTGAATGGACTGGAGTTCTGACTCTTCCTCCAGCCCCATAGTGCTGCGTACTGCAGATTCTAGATCCTCAATCCAATCCGAGGAAAATAGATATTTTCTGGTTTCAGAGGCTATGGGTGACATGGGTTCCTCCCGTCTACCAGAGGACGAAGCATAGGAGAGGTCTGACTCGGACTCAGAGTCCTCAACCTGAATCTTCCTTTTCTTCCTTGGAGAAGGTGGTGGAGGGGTAAAAGCCGCCATGGAAGACTGCACCTCTTGCTCAACTAGTGAGCGGATCTCTTCCAAGAGGGAGAGTTGTTCTGCTCTGACTATTTTGTCAGTACATGATTGGCACAGTTTTTTATCCCATAATGAGGGCAATTTGATATTGCAGATGGCACACTTTTTCTTTATAGAAGCTTTAAGGGTAGACTTGTCTCCCTGGAATGAGAGGGAGAGAAGTGTCAGAAAAAGAGACCCCCCCTAGGTTATCTATCTAAGGACCCCCATCCCTGCAACACTTACTGTGGCAGGGGCAGCGCTGGGCTCTGCAGGCGCAGGGCAGGTATTGCCTTCCATACTGAAGGACAGTCTTACCTGTGGTGTCTTCAGGCAGGTTTTATACTAAAAGTAGCAGGCCCCTTCCCCCCAGCGACGATCGGGTTCCCTCCTGGGTCCGAGAGTAGAGGAACGGTGTCCTACACGAGACGCTGGCGGCAGAAGTGCTGCATAACACAAAGACCCGGAAGTGATGCGCGCGATCACCTCTTGGACGCCGGCTGAGCGCGTGGAGGGAGAGGAGACCTGAGGGCTCAGGGAGGACTCCGGTTGGGATCGCTGGCCTGCTTTACCCTCGAGGGGGTGCGGGGAGGCCAGGAAGAGGTCCCGAGGTTACCGCAGCACGGAACGACGGGAGCAGCAAAAAGGGGGAGGCGAGACGCGTCCACATGCTGCCCGGCAGGAGAGGCAAAGCCTTGATAGGTACTGTAGTCGCTGGCCACCACAGCACACGGAACCTCTCTGTCCCATGGGGAACAGGAAAGACACTGGCAAGTGGGAGGAGGGAGGGCCTTTTAATTTCTCCATATTTTCTGTTCCCCATCAGGGCAAAGAGGCAACCTCTGTATGCCGTCATGGAAGGTGACTAGAGAAAAGGGGGTTACAGAAGGGAGGAGAATGTAAAATGCAGCTCTCCCTTACCCAGGTCTGTGTTCCCGCTCCTCCTGCGTTTCTCCAACTGCATGGCTCCTACGCTGAGAACACTTGCTGCCGGGACCTTTCTATCCTTCCTGATGGCAGTTAGTGTGTGTCTTGAGGTGGTCTGTGGGGAGAAAGATGGCCCCCGAGATCTCAGAGGTGCTTCTCGTGCTGTGCAAGAAGCGCCAGGACCGGTGGGCGGAGCCTCTGCATCATCGCATGGGTGGAGATTAGGGTTGCGGCCTAGTACAGGGCCGAAGGCGGGGACTAAATTTGCGGTGCCATGCGGCGCCGATGGAGGTGGAGGCCGAATATGCGTCCCCGCAGTCAAAATGGGTTACCCTTAAACAGCGCCACCCCAGACCGCCTGAAAGGAGCCCTCCAGCCCCGGCACTTACCCGGAGAAGCTGCCAGGTGGCAGGTAAGGCAGCTTGCTGCAGGTCCTCCTGTGCTGCTGCTGGTCTGGACGGTGCAGGGATAAGGGGGAAAACCCTCAACCCACCATCCTTTTAGAAGGGAGGTCGAGAGGGACCATCCGCCTCCTTGTACCATCCGCTTTAACAGTGGTGGTGCACTGCTCGAACGCCAAAGAAGGGGCCGCTGTACATCCAAGGGGTTAAATCCCCTAAGATGGGACTTGGCTACATGTCTGGCATTAGGCCTGGCTGCAGAAGAGGATACGTGGAGGCGACACTCCATGTGCTTGTCCGTTAGGGGTGTGGGGAGATCGGTGCCCTAAAAGGGACCCGTCGCCCCCCCCCCCCCAAAAAAAAAAAAAAAAAAAAAAAATTCAGCCCAGGCGTGGCATCCCACGTTGCGGGAAATGATACGGAGAGGCGACACTCTCCGTGCTCGCCTGTTGATGGTTCGGGGAAATCGGAACCTTGAAATGATCCTTCGCCCCTTCAATCCACTTGGAAAAATATAAAAATAAAATAAAGACCTTTCGGTTTGAAGACCAGACCTGAGTGCCTCCTACGAACACTAAGCAGAACTGGTTCTCTGGGATCCAGCACGAGGATGTATACTGCAGAGGAGGAGCTACCTCTTTATGCTATCAGCCTCCTAGTGGCAGTAGCATACACCCATGGTCTGTGTCCCCCAAAGAGGCGAAGGAGAAATAAACATTTCCTTCTCTTTCATAAAAATTTTCCTTTAGACTTTTTTTTTTTTAAACTTTTGCAAGGGGAACAGGAGAAAATGGACCATACATTTTGTTGTGCAATTTCTCCTGAGCATGCAGATACCCCATATGTGGGGTAAATCAACTGTTTGGGAACACGGCAGGGCTCAGAAGGGAAGGGGCGCCATGTGACTTTTTGAATGTAAAATTTGATGGAATAATTAGCGGTTGCCATGTCATGTTTGGAGAGCCCCTCATGTGCCTAAACAGTGGAAACCCCCCACAAGTGACCCCATTTTGGAAACTAGACCCCTCAGTAAATTTATCTAGAAGTGTATTGAGCACCTTGAATCCTCTGGTGCTCCACAGAAGTTTATAACAGAGTTGTGAAAATAAAATAAAAATAAAATTTTTCATTTCATAAGGGTAACAGGAAAAATTGCTCCATACAATTTGTTGTGCAATTTCTCCTGAGTACACGGATACCCCATATGTAGTCGAAAACTACTTTTGAGGCACAATGCAAAGCTCAGAAGGGAAGAAGCACCATATTTTAGTCCAGATTTTGCTGCACATGTTTGAGGGTGCCATGTTACATTGGCAGAGCCCCTTGCTTCAAGAGCCACCACACACAGACGTATCTAGGACATGGCCTACAAGTATTATTATTTATTTATATAGCACCATTAATTCCATGGTGCTGTGCATGAGAAAAGGGGTTACATACAGGGTTATAAATAATGTTTACAGTAAACAAATTTACAATGACAGACTGGTGCAGAGGGGAGAGGACCCTGTCCCTGTGGACTTACATACTACAAGTGTCACATTCCTTGTGTCAAGCCACTCATGACCAACAGACAACGCAAGAAGCGTCTTACTTGGGCCAAGGAGAAAAAGAACTGGACTGTTGCTCAGTGGTCCAAGGTGTTTTCAGATGAAAGTAAATTTTGTATTTCATTTGGAAGTCAAGGTCCCAGAGTCTGGAGGAAGAATGGAGAGGCACACAATCCAAGCTGCTTGAGGTCTAGTGTGAAGTTTCCACAGTCAGTGATGGTTTGGGGAGCCATGTCATCTGCTGGTGTAGGTCCACTGTGTTTTATCAAGACCAAAATCAGCGCAGCCGTCTACCAGGACATTTTAGAGCACTCAATGCTTCCCTCTGCCGACAAGCTTTTTGGAGGTGGAAATTTAATTCTCCAGCAGGACTTGGCACCTGTCCACACTGCCAGGCTGACTGCCTCCATGCCACGCCGCATTGATGCAGGAATTGATGCAAAAGAAGCCCTGACCAAGTATTGTATTGAGTGCATATACTGAACATACATTTCAGTAGGCCAACATTTCAGATTTTAAAATAATTTTTCAAGCTGGTGTTATAAAGTATTCTAATTTACTGACTCTACATCAGACCTGGGCAAAGTGCGGCCCACGGGCCGCATCCGACCCTCTGTCTGTCTCAGTCCGGCCCGCGGACTTAGACAGCAGTGGGGCTGCAAACCAAAGGCCCATGGGCTGCAACGTGCCCGGCCGTTCGCTGTCTCCATCTGCGCTGACTTCTTTGGTAGAGGAGCCTCCGGCCACTTCCTCCACCAATCAGCGCGTAAAACAGTTGATGCAATGACGTAATTTCATCGCGTCAGCTGTGTACTGCAGAGAGTCAGCGCACCGGAGGCAGGTTGAGAAGCAGAGCGCCAGGGAATGGAACCATGCCGCATATGGGGGAGGCTGGTGTGGAGCGCTCATATGCTATATAGGGGATGTCAGCATACTTAATTGTGCTCAATATTAAGTGATACAATTAATCTAATTGTCAAAAATATAATAATTACTGTATTTTCCGGCGTATAAGACGACTTTTTAACCCCGGGAAATCTTCTTAAAAGTCGGGGGTCGTCTTATACGCCGGGTACCGTCTTGTACGCCGGGTGTATATGGTGGGTGGGGGGGTGGGAGTGGTCCTGATGACGACGAGGGGGCGTCTCACAGGAAAGTGCGTGGAGTATCCCCCATTACCTCATCATAGCGCTGCAGCGTGGGGTCTCTGTGCTGGGAGCGGCGGCTGCTGCTCCTCTTTGTGCTGCGTGGGTGCTGTGCTGTGGGGCGGCGGCTCCTCTTCTGCAGTGTGGGGCCTCTGTGCTGTGGGGCGGCGGCGTATTTTCATGCAGTCAGTCGGGGCTCCTCCGGCATCTCCTTAAAGCCCGGAGGCCCCGCTGGCAGCTCCATTGCTATGATGCGGTGGCCTCCGGGAAAATGGCCGCTGCTCAGATTCAAATCTCGTCTTCCGAGATCTCGGGACGAGATCTGAATCTGAGCATGCGCCGCCCCCAGCGGCCATTTTCCCGGAGGCCACCGCATCGCAGCAATGGAGCTGCCTCCGGGAAAATGGCCGCTGCTCAGATTCAGATCTCGTCCCGAGATCTCGGGACGAGATCTGAATCTGAGCATGCGCCGCCCCTAGCGGCCATTTTCCCGGAGGCCACCGCATCGTAGCAATGGAGCTGCCGGCGGAGCCTCCGGGCTTTAAGAAGATGCCGGAGGAGCCCCAACTGACCGCATGAAAATACGCCGCCGCCCCCGCCCCACAGCACAGAGGCCCCACACTGCAGAAGAGGAGCCGCCGCCCCACAGCACCCACGCGGCACAAAGAGGAGCCGCCGCTCCCAGCAGAGACCCCACGCTTCAGCGCTACGATGAGGTAATGGGGGATAGTCCACTCACACTTTCCTGTGAGACGCCCCCTCGTCGTCATCGGGACCACTCCCACCCAAAAGGCACATTAGTCACCGGCCCTATAAGACGACATATGGCGTATAAGAAGACCCCCGACTTTTAAGAAGATTTTATATTTTAACTGGAAAAGTTGGGGGGTCGTCTTATACGCCCAGTCGTCTTATACGCCGAAAAATACGGTATATATCGATATTAATATTGAGTAGAATTAATTTCGGCCCTCCACAACAGTCACTGTCTCTCACGTGGCCCCTTGGGAAAATAAACTGGCCACCACTGCTCTATATAAAATATATGAGACTCACTTTTTGTATTGAAGAACTGAAATAAATTAACCTTTTGATGATATTTTAACTTTGTGAGAAGCGCCTGTATGTACCATCTAGTGAACGCTTCATAAGTAACAGATAATCTTTTTATACTTACCAGTGATATATCTGTGTAGTATACGCTCTTTAACTATATTTTTTGGTTTGTGTTTGATTATGTTTGTTTAATTCTCAAAAAAGTATATATATATATATATATATATATATATATATATATATATATATATATATATATATATTTTAAATTCTTTTACATGGGAGTATCTTTTTTTTTTTTTTCCTCCACTTATGCTTTTCTATTGATGACCTATCATAAAGGTAGGTTGTCAAAAGATCAGATCGGTGGGTGTGGAGTGGATCTGCAGTAACTGGCAGTAGCCACTACACAATTTACGAAGCTGCGCTGTTCAACTCCACAACTACTAATATTCAGGGGCTGATGGCACTGAGAACAGCTCATGGATATAAGTGTTGGAACTCCAAAAGCTGATATTGATGTCCTACCTTTGGAATAGATCAATATAAAAGTAGCAGCAGGATTGTATAAGTGGTTAAATTCAAGGGCCTGCACAGGTAAGGAATTAAATATATTTCTCTCTGAATTGGTTATAATTCGTGTGCAACCATAGTAAAACAAAATACTAACATGTTTGGTGTCACTGCAATTGTGCTAACTCACAGATAAAAACCAACATGCTATTCATACAGTGAAGGCTTATTTATAAGCCTGTATTGCAGTATTTCCACTTTCTCACAAGCCAAAGTGCAATATTTTAACTTATTGATTACACAGTTCAAATGCTCAATATATTAGGATCACTGTTAGTGGTCAGTGAACAGGAACATTATTGTTCATATACAAAAGGAAGAACATTTGTACAAAACCAGTTTACTAATTTAGAAAATTTGGTATATTTCTATTCAATCCAGACAATCCACAACAAGGTAAACTGATGCAACTTGATGATTTGGGTAAGAACCTAATAAATTGTGATGCACAACAGACAATACTAAAGACAATCTAATCACTAATATTAACCATAGGTTCAGATACCTGAAAAATACTTGCTGGCATCCTTCATAACAAGTGTTATTACACCCATGGACTGCACACGTCTGGATCTTGTCCTCCTCCCTCTAAAAAGAAAAAACAAGAGGCTACAGTACTGAGGTTCTCCTTGATGCCCTTCTGCATCCAGTAGTGGGATCTGCCCCTTCACCATGGTCACCTTTTGTTCTTGGCCTTTGTGTCTCTTGCTTTGCTTTTGATTGTGCCAAGTTTTGGACCTAAATTACACTGCTCAAAAAGTACAGGGAACACTAAAATACCACAGCCTAGATATCAGTGAATTAAATATTCTCCAGAGTGATCTGCTCCCAGACCTGGATTAAAGCATCAGTCAACTCCTGGACAGTCTGTGGTGCAAAATGGCATTGGTGTATGGAACAGGACATGATGTCCCAGATGTGCTCGATTGGATTTATGTCTGGGGAACGGGCAGGACAGTCCATAGCTTCAATGCCTTCATCATGCAGGAACTGCTGACAAACTTCAGCCACATGAGGCCTAGCATTTTCATGCATCTGAAGGAACCCAGGGCCCACTGTACCTGCATATTATCTTACAATGGGTCTGAAAATCTCATCTCAGTACCTAATGGCAGTCAGGGTACGCCTGGCTAGCACATGGAGGGCCGTGTGGCCCTCCAAAGAGATGCCTACCCACACCATTATTGACCCGCTGCCAAAAAGGTCATGCTGTAAGATATTGAAGGCAGCAGAACTTTCTCCACGGCATCTCCAGACTATCACATGTGCTCAGTGTGAACCTGCTTTCATCTGTAAAGAGCACACGACGCCAATGTCGAATCTGCCAATTTTGGAGTTCTCTAGCAAATGTCAATCGCCCTGCATGTTGTTGCGCTGTAAGCACAACCCCCACACCACCATCATGGAGTCTGTTTCTGGCAGTTTAAGAGTGGATGTTAGTGGCCAGCTGGAGGTAATTTTTCAGGGCTCTGGCAATGCTCCTCCTTGCACAAAAGAGGAGGTAGTGGTCCTGCTGCTGGGTTGGTGCCCTCCTACACGTCTCCTGGTATCTGCTCCATGTTTTGGACACTGCTGATAGACACAGCTACCCTTCTTGCCACAGCTCGCATTGATGTGTCATCCTGGATGAGCTGCACTCCCTGAGCAACTTCTGTGGGTTGTAGACACTGCCTCATACTACTGTACCTCTAGGGGTGAGAGCAATGACAAAATGCAAAAGATACCAAATCAACAACCAAAAAGGATGAGAGGAGAAATGGTCTGTGGTCAACCCCTGTAGAACCATTCTTAGTGTTTGTCTTGCTAATTGCCTATCATTTCTATCTATTTTCTGTTCCATTTGCAAAACAGCAGGAGAAATTGATTTACAATCAGTGTTTCTTCATAATTGGACAGGTTGGTTTCACAGAAGTGTGAGTGGCTTGGAGATACATTGCGTTGTTTAAGTGTTCCCTTTATTTTTTTGAGAGGTGTATATGGTTCTCAGCATTTGTATGTGATGACCTGGTGTCCTATATCTCTACAAAGTCAAATAAGAGCTACATAAAACACACGTGTGTATGTCTGTGGGGGTATAGTACCGTGTGTGAAGTTTTTGGCAGCTCTCATTTGACCCTTGACCCTGTACAACTAGAGGACACAAGCACAGCAGGTCACATACTAAATATATATGCACACATACATCCCCACGTGTTTATATACTAATACGTACATAGATTAATGTCACAACTGTAGATGGAAAAGTCTTCGCAATTATAACATTCCTGTTCTACCAATATATGATTGGGCTACTGTTTTAAAAGGGGCTTGTTCAGGACTTAAAACACACAACAACATGACTGCCTTTCAAAAAAGTATGCCACACCCCTTTTACAGTTGTGCTCAAAAGTTTACATACCCCAGCAGAATTTTTGCTTTCTTGGCCTTTTTTTTTTTCCAGAGAATATGAATGATAACACCAAAACATTTTCTCCACTCATGGTTAGTGGTTGGGTGACGACATTTATTATCAAACTACTGTTTTCTCTTTTTAAATCAAAATGGCTACCCAAAACATCCAAATGACCCTGATCAAAAGTTTGAATACCCCATTTCTTAATACCATGTATTGCTCCCGTTAACATCAATGACAGCTTGAAGTCTTTTGTGGTAGTTGTGGATCAGGTTCTTTATTTTCTCAGATGGCAAAGCTGCCCACTCTTCTTGGCAAAAAGCCTCCAGTTTGTGTAAATTCCTGGGCTGTCTATCATGAACTGCACGCTTGAGAAATGATATGGAGGTCAGGAGACTGAGATGGTCACTCCAGAACCTTCACTTTGTTCTGCTGTAGCCAATGACAGGTCGACTTGCCCTTGTGTTTTGGATCGTTGTCATGTTGGAACGTCCAAGTACGTCCCATTTGCAGCTTCCGGGCAGATGAGTGCTAATTTGTATCCAGTATTTCCTGATAACGTGCTGCATTCATCTTTCCTTCAACTTTGACCAAGTTTCATGTGCCTTTGTATCTCACACATTCCCAAAACATCAGCGATTCACCTCCGTGCTTTACAGTAGGAATGGTGTTCCTTTCATCATAGGCCTTTTTGACCTCTCTCCAAATGTAATGTTTATGGTTGTGGCCAAAAAGTTCAATTTTGGTCTCATCACTCCAAATTACCTTGTTCCAGAAGTTTTGAGGCTTGCCTCTGTGCTGTTTTATGTATTGTAGGTGAGATACTTTGTGGCATTTGCGCAGTAATGGCTTTCTTCTGGCGACTCGACCATGCCGACCATTTTTCTTCAAGTGCCTCCTTATTGTGCATCTTGCAACAGCCAAACCACTAGTTTTCAGAGAGTCCTGTATTTCAGATGATGTTATTTGTGGGTTTTTCTTTGCTTCCCTAACAATTTTCCTGGCAGTTGTGGACGACATTTTTGTTGGTCTACCTGACCATGATTTTGTTTTTACAGAGCCCATGATTTTCCATTTGTTAATCACAGTTTGAACGCAGGTGATTGGCATTATCAATTCCTTGGATATCTTTTTATATCCTTTTCCTGTTTTATACAGTTCAACTACCTTTTCCCGAAGATCCGTTGACAATTCTTTTGCTTTCCCCATGACTCGCAATCCAGAAACGTCAGTGGCTGGATGAAAGATGCAAGAGTCTGTCTGGATCCCAGATACTCAGACAGCTTTTATGCACACACGCTGATTACAAGCAAACAGGTCACAGGTGAGGATATTACCTTTAGTAGCCATTCAAACACATTTGTGTTAACTTCTGTTCATGTTATCAGGCCAAAATCACCAGGGTATGTGAACTTTTGATCAGGGTCATTTGGATGTTTTGGGTTGTCATTATGATTTAAAATAGGAAAATACAGAAGTTTGACAATAAATGGTTTCACCCAACCACGAGTGGAGTATAAGTTTTGGTGTTATCATTCATATTCTCAGAAAAAGAGGCCTAGAAAGCTAAAATTCTGCCGGGGTATGTAAACTTTTGAGCACAACTGTATATCTTTATATACTCTTACAGTTAGCGTGCAGTCAGACGGCCGTATAAAATGGCCTGAGATTGGAAAGCAGTGCACGGACTGGCCGGCTGCTCCCCTGATCCGATCTTGATAGCTTCATATATTTCCATGCAGCTGTCACACTCGGGTCAGGTGAGCAGCGGCCAGTCCGTGCACTGATTTCCAATCTTAGGCCATTTTATACTGCCGTCTGTATGAGCCCTTAGAAGGTACAATGCACTCTTAAAGCTGCAATGACAATAACTAAACTACATATCTGGTACCTGAACTGCATCTTGACTTCCATGCCGATTAGCAAGCACAATAATGTGTTCATCTGTCTTCTTTTTCATCGTTTGTTTCCTTTCAAGTCGCTCTTTTAAGTGGTCTGGGAATCCATCAAATATAGATGGCACTGCATCTAGACGTAGCCTAGGGACCATCGCTCCCGGACGGATCATGTAGTCATTTTCAGTAAAGTGATCGCTACAGATTCTGCTGGATGCACACGGATTCCAGTCTTTACGTCGTATAGCCAGGACCCATTTGGACAAACGGTTGGGATCCTTCATTGGAAACCTGTGGAAGATTTTAATTTTTGCATGAAAAATAATTATATGGACCCCGATTCATCAAGACTGACATTTTGTACTCTAGTCTTGATGAACGGCGTGCTGGGGTAAGATACGATAGGCATTCCCTCCGCCACCCACCTTACAAAAAGCTCTAGATATTAGTGCAACTATGACTTGTGCAAAACTATTGCAAGATTTCAAACTGTTTTACCTAAGAAATCTGGCAAAAAAATACCCACATTTGCTTAATAGGACCAAATACAGATCTGGAAAACATTAAGAGACCACCACCTCAAATTCCTGTCATGGGCAGGCCAATCTCCAGACCTGAACCCCATCGAAAACCTCTGGAATGTAATCAAGAGGATGATGGATAGTCACAAGCCATCAAACAAAGAAGAACGGCTTACATTTTTGCACTAGAAGCAGTGTGAAAGACTGGTGGAAAGCATGCCAAGACGCATGACAGCTGTGATTAAAAATCATGGTTATTCCACAAAATATTGATTTCTGAACTCTTCCTGAGTTAAAACATTAGTATTGTTGTTTCTATATGATTATGAACTTGTTTTCTTGGCATTATTTGAGGTCTGAAAGCACTGGGTTTTTTTATTTTTTATTTTGACCTTTGTCACAGAAAAGATACAAAATTTATTGCTTGGAAATTCGGAGGCATGTTGTCAGAAGTTTATAGAATAAAAGAACAATTTACATTTTACTTAAAAATATACCTATAAAGAGAAAAATCAGACAAACTGAACATTTTGCAGTGGTCTCTTAATTTTTGCCAGAGCGGTAGTTGAGAATAAGTAGTAATGCTGATGGGGCATGAAGGGAGAGTAATGATTGCTGGACTACACCGCTGCCAGGGCAATCATACCATGCCAGCAGAGTACCATGCATGCGGCCATTCTACTTTTCTGCCCCCCCCTCATGTGATAGAGGGGCAGTGCAGGGCCGAGTACAGGTACTGTAGAGCTACTTACAACAAACTGCATATGCCGTCACATCACTAAGGTCATTTTTTTTTCCCCAAGGGAAGTAGCCAGTGAACATTCCTATTCAATGAAAGGAAGCAGAGATTTTGAAAACCTCTAAGAACAGAAAGTGTATTAGAATAATTCTATAACTTTTCATGATACAAGCATATAATTTATTGGCGGAGCCGGAATGTCCCTTTAATTGGCTTAGGCCTCCTTCACACCTTGGCGTTTCCAGTAAGTGCTGCATTCGTTTTTTTCGCAGATACCCCACGTACCCATTATAATCTATGGTGCTATGCACAGGTCTGTTTTTTTTCTGGCAGCACAGATGATATGGGCCAATACAAGTCGGTGAAAAACACGCAGTGTCACAGATGGAAACGCCGATGACACTGGTAGCGGTTTATCACGTATGTGTATTATAAGGGCGTGTGACGGAGGCCTTTGTGCACATGACTGTACAAGAATACAAACAAGGCGTTACCTAAAGAATTGTTTCCCACATCCTTTGACAAAATGGTTGTTGCACCCATAGGCCACACAGGTCATCGGCATTATGGTCAGAGCTGCAAACCTGGGGGAATAAGAGAAGGGATTACTCAGTATTAAAGTTATGTCCACCCTCACCTCCCATGTTACAGACTACAGCTCCAGGGAGCGAGCCGTCCTATATACCATCACTTCTACAGCATATAGATCAGCAGGAGAGAGGCACCCACACAGCCACGCACCGCAGGGAGAGAGGCAACCATAGCCCCGCAGGAAGAGAGTCAACCATAGCACCGCAGGAAGAGAGGCACCCATAGCACCGCACTGCAGGGAGAGAGGCAACCATAGCCCCGCAGGAAGAGAGGCAACCATAGCACTGCACAAAGAGGCACCCATAGCACCGCACTGCAGGGAGAGGCAACCGTAGCACTGCACAAAGAGGCACCCATAGCACCGCACTGCAGGGAGAGGCAACCGTAGCCCCGCAGGAAGAGAGGCAACCATAGCCCCGCAGGAAGAGAGGCAACCATAGCCCCGCAGGAAGAGAGGCAACCATAGCCCCGCAGGAAGAGAGGCAACCATAGCCCCGCAGGAAGAGAGGCAACCATAGCCCCGCAGGAAGAGAGGCACCCGTACACCCCCAACACCGCAGACAGGCGCCCGCACACCCCCAGCACCGCAGACAGGCGCCCGCACACCCCCAACCAGGATGTCATGACTGTCGTATGCTGCATCTATAGGCATCGGCTTATCCTTTAGCCTCCTGACGAACTGTCATCATGGAAGGGAAACGCATTGAGGCATCTGTTTATCATTTGGACCCCAGCTAAGACTATGTTGTTTAATGTGGTTTTGTGTATCTTTTGGGCGTTGTGCAATAGGGGAAGGTTGCAATAAGTAACCATGTGCCTTCTATGGGGGAACACTTCTTGCTGGGTCAGCCGGAGTATTGGTCTTTGGCACGACCGAGATGGTTGGTTTGTGCTTTTCTTTGGTAACCAATATGATACTTTACCAATAGAGCAATCCATATAATGAATGGTACTTGTGTCTATCTAAATGATGTTTTTGTGTGATGTACCCGTATTGGTTCTGCATTTCGGTTAAACCCCGTATTGCTGCTATTTTTGAACACATTAACTTGAGACTATTACTGTCCTTTGCACCTTTTCCCCTTTTTTCTTCATACACACGTGGTCCCCTCACCACCTTTATTTTTGAGAGGTGAGAGGGTAAGTGTGTAGGGTTACTGAGGGTCAGCCGACGTGAGCGGGGGCGCCACTGGCGTTGTTTTGTAGGGCGCCAACCTCCGCTGTCAGGCAGGGACAGTGGCAATAGAGTGTTTTAAGGGTCAGTTAGTTTAGGCCTTTAAATCTTTTCATTGTCCTTTCACCCTAGCCTCTAGTATATTATATTGTTATCTGGATTTCCAGTTTTTCTAGTCATGTGTGTTAGTTGAAGTATTTGTCTCCTCTTGAATAAGCAAGATGAATAGTGTCTGCTTTTATAAGTAAAGGGATCACCCTCTTTACTTGATTACTCTCTACCTTCCTTTTTCTTTTTCCTGTACAGCACGTTTTGTTTTGAACTGGTTCATTTGTGTGTGTACTGGTTGTATTGTGGTCACTTGTTTAGGGTTCAACAGAGTGTATGTAGGGTGAGCCATCGGTGAGCGGGGGCGCCATTTTGCGTACAAGCTAGGGTGCCAACCTCCGCTGTCAGGAAGGGTACACTAGGGAGTAATAGGGTTTACTAGGAGCTTTTGTTATTTCTGTTTTTTTAGGCTGCCGGTTTGTGGTAAATTGTCTTAAAACGTTTTAATAGTTATCAATAAAAAATTCATTTTAGGGATTAGTTATTTTGTTAAGGCGCCCGGACACCCCCAGCACCGCAGTCAGGCACCCACACACCCCCAGCACCGCAGACAGGTGCCCCAGCACCGCAGACAGGAGCCCGCACACCTCCAGCACCGCAGACAGGAGCCCGCACACCCCCAGCACTGCAGACAGGCACCCCCGCACCGCAGACAGGAGCCCGCACACCTCCAGCACCGCAGACAGGAGCCCGCACATCCCCAGCACCGCAGACAGGAGCCCGCACACCCCCAGCACCGCAGACAGGAGCCCGCACACCCCCAGCACCGCAGACAGGAGCCCGCACACCCCCAGCACTGCAGACAGGCACCCCCGCACCGCAGACAGGAGCCCGCACACCTCCAGCACCGCAGACAGGCGCCCCCACACCGCAGACAGGAGCCCGCACACCTCCAGCACCGCAGACAGGCGCCCGCACACCCCCAGCACCGCAGTCAGGCGCCCGCACACCCCCAGCACCGCAGACAGGCGCCCCCACACCCCCAGCACCGCAGACAGGCGCCCCCACACCCCCAGCACAGCAGACAGGCGCCCCCACACCCCCAGCACAGCAGACAGGCGCCCGCACACCCCCAGCACCGCAGACAGGCGCCCCCAGACCCCCAGCACCGCAGACAGGCGCCCCCAGACCCCCAGCACCGCAGACAGGCGCCCCCAGAACCGCAGACAGGCGCCCCCAGACCCCTAGCACCGCAGAGAGGCGCCCTCACACCCCCAGCACCGCAGAGAGGCGCCCCCACACCCCCAACACCGCAGACAGGCGCCCCCACACCCCCAGCACCGCAGACAGGCGCCCCCACACCCCCAGCACCGCAGACAGGAGCCCGCACACCCCCAGCACCCGCACACCCCCAGCACCGCAGACAGGTGCCCCCACACCCCCAGCACCGCAGACAGGCGCCCCCACACCCCCAGCACCGCAGACAGGCGCCCCCACACCCCCAGCACCGCAGACAGGCGCCCCCACACCCCCAGCACCGCAGACAGGCGCCCCCACACCCCCAGCACCGCAGACAGGAGCCCGCACACCCCCAGCACCCGCACACCCCCAGCACCGCAGACAGGTGCCCCCACACCCCCAGCACCGCAGACAGGCGCCCCCACACCCCCAGCACCGCAGACAGGCGCCCGCACACCCCCAGCACCGCAGACAGGCGCCCCCACACCCCCAGCACCGCAGACAGGCGCCCCCACACCCCCAGCACCGCAGACAGGCGCCCCCACACCCCCAGCACCGCAGACAGGCGCCCCCACACCCCCAGCACCGCAGACAGGAGCCCGCACACCCCCAGCACCGCAGACAGGCGCCCCCACACCCCCAGCACCGCAGACAGGAGCCCGCACACCCCCAGCACCGCAGACAGGCGCCCCCACACCCCCAGCACCGCAGACAGGCGCCCCCACACCCCCAGCACCGCAGACAGGCGCCCCCACACCCCCAGCACCGCAGACAGGCGCCCGCACACCCCCAGCACCGCAGACAGGCGCCCGCACACCCCCAGCACCGCAGACAGGCGCCCGCACACCCCCAGCACCGCAGACAGGCGCCCCCACACCCCCAGCACCGCAGACAGGCGCCCGCACACCCCCAGCACCGCAGACAGGCGCCCGCACACCCCCAGCACCGCAGACAGGCGCCCGCACACCCCCAGCACCGCAGACAGGCGCCCCCACACCCCCAGCACCGCAGACAGGCGCCCGCACACCCCCAGCACCGCAGACAGGCGCCCGCACACCCCCAGCACCGCAGACAGGCGCCCGCACACCCCCAGCACCGCAGACAGGAGCCCGCACACCCCCAGCACCGCAGACAGGCGCCCCCACACCCCCAGCACCGCAGACAGGCGCCCCCACACCCCCGCATTGAACGCCTAAGCCCAACATGTGATAGCCCACAATCTGCAGCGCCGCTCAGTACTCAGCGGAATGCACAGGGAGAATATATATCTTTGTACCTAGCCATTGGATAGAACAATAGCTATCTTTTCAGTCAGCCATTAGAAAGGTAGTTACTCTCACATACTAATGTTGCTCAGGAATAATATGGGACTGCTACAACCTAGGGAATTGGCGCTGTAAGTCAGCGAGAGGCACCACGGCAGGCAGCTGCACACACACACACACACACACACACACACATGTACCGGCATGGGTGGTGATCACTGAGGACCTGCCTGCCAGCAAGATGGCAGCCGAGCTCCACTGGTGGCGACATTTCCTGCCCAGATACCCGGCATGCGCCATACTCACCGTACACACCAGCGCAGCCTGATAACGGCCAGTAGGCGGCTCTGTGCTGGGGCTCACACTGCTGGAAACCAGCTCCTGCCAGGCAGCAGGCAAATTCCCGGACAGCTGTGCTTTCAGAGAGGGCCCTTCGCGGTCAGCAGACAGGCAGTTTACTGGACACCCACGATAGGAAAGACCTCGTGGTGAGAGAGAAGGCAGCGGGCTTCCGTGAGGGAATCAGACATGGATGACGAGGAGGAGACTTACCGGCTGTGGAAGATCCGGAAGACCATTATGCAGGTAGGAAGGCAGGAGACCCATGAGGTGGGGTACGGCCGAGCCCCCTTTCTAAAGGCCAGTGCATATGTCACTGGGGTTACATGGAGAAGGGACACTGTGCCCGTCTGACCCTGGCTGATAACAGGGAACAAGAGAGTGCTCTGTAGCCTAACTTTCCAGGACGTTAATAGGATAATGTCAGATGTCAGCAGGTCTAGTGGTGGCTGATCTGGGGTGCTGCAGCCCGGCTACCTCATCCGTGGCCGAGCACCTGCCAATCATTGGCTTTATCCACTGTTGGCTTTTTATATGCTGGGCCAGTACAAGGGCGCGGGGCCGCTCTGGTTGCTGGGCAGGTGTGGGGCGCGGGGCCGCTCTGGTTGCTGGGCGCGGGGCCGCTCTGGGTGCAGGGGTGCGGGGCACGCAATAATGAAAAAAGCAGCATGGAGGCCCCCATCATTTTCATAACCAGCTGAGGAAAAGCTGACAGCTGGAGGCTGATGTTAATACTCAAAAAAAAATGGACAGGTCCTTCTAATATTACTAACCAACAAAGGCTAAACAGACAACCATGGGTTGATATAGCCTGTGAAGGGGTCGGGGATATTGGCCTTCTCCAAGACTAAGAACATCAGCTGCCCCAGAAATGTCTTGCTCTTCCCATTTGCCCAGTGGCAGGTTGGGTAATATGTGTGGGGTTGATGTCAGCTTTATAATGTCAGGCATCCAGGACACACTGAGCGTGAGAACAAAGCTTCAGTGACCAGTGGTGATGTCATTGAGGTTACTGCAGGTCACAGCCAGCTGTTCCCACAGGCAGCTCTTTTTGAGCCGGCCTATGAATTGTGGTTCCCTTACTGATGTCACCGCTTGCAGCGGGAGAAATTGCAGCCTGTGCTGCTGGTAAAAAACGGACATGTCAGTGTGTTTTGCCCACGGACACATGATCTGTGGAAACACTGATATGTGCCCAGACTCATTCACTTGAATGGGTCTATGTGTGAAAACTGAGTTGGTTACGCTAGGTTCAGCACCTGTTCACACTTAGGGGTATGTACACACGTCCGGATTTCTTGCAGAAATTTCCTGAAGAAAACCGGAAATTTTCTGCAAGAAATCCGCATTTTTTTTTGCGTTTTTTTCCCGTTTTTTTCGCGTTTTTTTTAGCATTCTGCAAGCGAAATTAGCTTGCAGAATGCTAAAGTTTTCCAAGCGATCTGTAGCATCGCTTGGAAAACTGACTGACAGGTTGGTCACACTTGTCAAACATACTGTTTGACAAGTGTGACCAACTTTTTACTATAGATGCTGCTTATGCAGCATCAATAGTAAAAGATAGAATGTTTAAAAATAATTAAAAAAATAAAAAAAATGGTTATACTCACCCAGACATCTCATCAGCGGCGTCCGTTCCTCTTCCTATAGCTGCTGTGCGCGCAGACGTCGCGGTCATGTGAGCGGTCACGTGAGCGGTCACATGACCGCTCACGACCAATCACAAGACAGTGACGTCATCGCAGGTCCTTCACCGCACAGCAGCTATAGTAACCGAAGCGGCAGCATGCAGCGGTGAGGCGGGAAGACATCGAGGGTGAGTATAGGACTATTTTTTATTTTAATTCTTTTTTTTTTTTACCAATTATATGGTGCCCAGTCCGTGGAGGAGAGTCTCCTCTCCTCCACCCTGGGTACCAACCGCACATAATCTGCTTACTTCCCGCATGGTGTACACAGCCCCGTGCAGGAAGTAAGCAGATCAATGGACTCCTAGGTGTGCGGAATCCTCGCAATTCCGCATTTTTAATGAACATGTTGCTTTTTTTTCCGCGATGCGATTTTTTTCGCGGAAAAAATCGCAACATTTGCACAAAAAATGCGGAATACACTGTAAATAATAGGAGGCATATGTTAGCGTTTAAAAAACGCGAAAAAAACGCTAAAAATCCTGAACGTGTGCACATGGCCTAAGTCTATGTATGGATGTGACGGTCAGTTTTTTCAAATATATTCTTTAGCCTTCTGACTGAGCTCTCCGCCTCCTAGCCCAGGTGTTTTAATCGCAGCAGGTCCAGTACCCCTCCACAGAGAAGGAGAATGTTAGTCTCATGAGAGGTTTCACAGGTACCCATTCACATGGAGACGTTTATTCTCAGCGAGGTAGGCAAGCGTAGGACCTGATATACGAGAGATGCCGTAAAGCGGCTATCAGGTACACATAAAATTGGCCATTTTTATGCGCTAAACGCTCTCATTTTTCATATTTCAAGTGCAGTAATGCAGTTCAGTTTTCATGTTTCATGTTTGCATGTCTTAGCGCTGCAGTGTGCTGCCTTTTTTACTTGACTATATATGAGTTGGTTACTCTAGGTTCAGCACCTGTTCACACTTAGTCTATGTATGGATGTGACGGTCAGTTTTTTCAAATATGTGTGAAAACTGGCTGCACACATACTGGGGGCACTGATGTGTTGTGAAGGAGACCTAATGCAGTGTTTCCCAAACTCCAGACCTCACGGCCCCCAACTCGTCATGCTCTCAGGATTTCCTTAGGATTGCACAGGCGATGGAAGTATTGTCATGGCATCAGGAATTCAATCACCTGTGTAACATTAAGGCATTCCTAAGAACATGATCTTTTGGGGGCCATGAGAACGGGGTTTGGGAATCGCTGCCCTAACATATATGGGGCCTTCCTACTTTCCTCCGCAAATGATGTCAGAGGATCCGGCCTTTTAGGAAACAACACCTGCACAACACACAGGCTCTCCATGCATGTGTTGACACTATCACACAGCCGCGACACATACAGCTGCGGAGCCGGACAGCTGAGTATCGGAGCGCTCCAGGTTACCGATGCAGCTTATTCAGTAAGCGCTGTAGCTATTCAGATAAGCACTAGTGATGGGCGAGTGTACTCGTTGCTTGAGTTTGCCCGAGTATACTCGCTCATCACTAATAAGCACTCATCCGAAGCTATTTACTCATCCCTAGTAAGGATCCGACCCTAGTCCAGGTATCCGGGTTCCCGAGGCAGCTATTCGGATAAGGAGTTATCCAAAGCTATCAACCCTAATCCTGACCCTGTCTCGTATTTAAGTGTCATTTCCTGTACCTGTGTAAAGATCATTATGAAGGGAACAGGGTCAGTTGTGACATCACCTGCTGTGATTGCTGGATCTTATGTTGTCAGCTGTGTATAGGGATTATTTGTCATTGTAATCCTGTGTGTTATCGGCTGTATATTGAGGTTACATGTCATTGTAATCCTGTGTGTTATCGGCTATGTATAGGGGTTACCTGTCATTGTAATCACGTGTGTAATCGGCTATGTATAGGGGTTACCTGTCATTGTAATCCTGTGTGTTATCGGTTGTGTATAGGCTTATCTGTCATTGTAATCCTGTGTGTTATCGGCTGTGTATAGGGGTTACCTGTCATTGTAATCCTGTGTGTTATCGGCTGTGGTTAGGGGTTACCTGTTATTGTAAGGCTGGAGGCTGGAAACAGTCTAGTTGGGATGTGGCCGGGAGTATGCATATCGCTTACTTGTACTCACCTGAGCGCCATTCTCAGAGCTCACACCGTAGAACCGTCGCAGTGTGCAATATGGGAGGATTCATAAGTCTGCAGTCGCATAAAGTGAGCAGACAGCCCCATGACGCTTGGCCATACACAAGATTATTATATGAAATTGCATAACTCCGAAGCCAAGGTACAGGGACCGTAATCCCCCTAAGGCTAGGTTCACATTGCGTTAGGGCAATCCGTTAAGCGCATAGCGCTAGCGGATTGCGCTAACGCAATGTTTCTTTCGGGTTCGCGTTCATCATTCCCGATGAGGACCGGACCTCGGACGCACTTCGGACGCTGCAAGCAGCGTCCGAGGTTCGTCACAAAAGAACGGCACGAAAATGGCATGCGCTAGCGATGCGCTACAGAGACAAATCACATTGCTGTCAATGGGTGCGCTAACGGACCCGTTTCACGGCGTTAATTGCGACAATTTCGCCGTCAACGCAGTCCGTTAGCGTTAACCCATTAACGCAATGTGAACCTAGCCTAAGGAATGCAAAACCCCCAAATGACTATCCTACAATATAATGGATTAATGAGCCCCCCCAAAATGGACAACACTGATATATCAGCCATTATAGAATTTTAAAGATAAAAAATATACATTTTATTACAAATCTCAGAAAGACAAAAGGTATACTGTATGTATACCATTGGACAGACGGTAACATACAATTACACAATACAAATAGTAGGACAATGGTGAGACAACAAACTAGGACATCACCAAGGACAATAATATGGACAATAGGAAGATAAAGGGGAAGCTGAAAGTATATCCATATACATGGTCAGTAGAAGGAATATAGATGAGATCAGTCCTAATTCAGGAAAAGGTAAAGAGAGGCAGTAATATAGTATCGCCACAAGATGGCACCAGAGTAAATGAACAGTGTTCACATAATATTCCTACCAGAGTTTAGCGTTAGGATGTGCATAATTCTCTTGATCTGACCATTATTATGGGAAATAATCACCTATGGTATAAGGCTTACACATATAATCGATTGGCCCTAGGGGCTGCAGACATTACGTTTTTTCTGCTAAAATGATATTTTGGCCCCAAATTTGTAGTTTTCACAACGGATAATAGTGAAAACAGACCCCATAATGTGTTACGCAATTTCTTCTGAACACAATGATACCCCATATGTGGTCAAAAGCTACTGTTTGAGTGCATGGTTGGGCTAGGAAGGGCAAGAGAGCTATTTGATTATTGGAACGTAAATTTGGCTGGAATAGATTGTGAGTGCCATGTTTCATTTGCAGAGCCCTTGACATAACAAAACAGCAGAGACCCCCTTCAAGTGACCCCATTTTGGAAACTAGACCTGTCAAGCAATTCATCTAGGGGTGTACTGAGCATTTTTAACCTACAGACGATTCATAAAACTTTATAACATTTAGATGTGAAAACAAAAAAAAATATCCACTGCAGGCTTTTTTTTTCTGGAGAATTGCAATTCTACCAGTCCAGTACCCATACATTTTGTCTCCATACAGTGTAGAGCCCCCATATATTGTTGCGCCCCCGTACTTTGTGCCCAGCTTGTGCTTCTGGTTATACACACCCGTAAATTACATGCCTTCTCTTAGGGTACCGTCACACAGTACCATTTACATCGCTACGACGGCACGATTCGTGACGTCGTAGCATCGTATGATTATCGCTCCAGCGTCGTAGACTGCGGTCACACGTTGCAATCACGGCGCTGGAGCGATGCCGAAGTCCCCGGGTAACCAGGGTAAACATCGGGTTACTAAGCGCAGGGCCGCGCTTAGTAACCCGATGTTTACCCTGGTTACCAGCGTAAACGTAAAAAAAACCAAACAGTACATACTTACATTCCGGTGTCTGTCCCCCGGCGTTCTGCTTCTCTCCACTGTGTAAGCGCCATAGCCGGAAAGCACAGCGGTGACGTCACCGCGTCACCGCTGTGCTCGCTTTCCGGCCGGCAGGCGCTCACAGTGCAGAGAAGCTGAGACGCCGGAGGACAGACACCGGAATGTGAGTATGTACTGTTTGGTTTTTTTACGTTTACGCTGGTAACCACGGTAAACATCGGGTTACTAAGCGCGGCCCTGCGCTTAGTTACCTGATGTTTACCCTGGTTACAAGCGAACACATCGCTGGATCGCTGTCACACACAACGATCCAGCGATGTCAGCGGGTGATCAAGCAACGAAAGAAAGTTCCATACGATCTGCTACGACGTACGATTCTCAGCAGGGTCCCTGATCGCTGCTGCGTGTCAGACACAGCGATATCGTATGGATATCGCTAGAACGTCACGAATCGTACCGTCGTAGCGATCAAAATGGCACTGTGTGACAGTACCCTTACAATAATGCCAAACATGTAGCTGCTTACTGTAGTGTAGGCACAATGGGGCTCAGCAGGGGGAAAATTTGGATTTTGGAGCTCAGAATTCACTGGATTTTATTTTGGTAGTTAAACCAAAACTCTGATGTAAGCGCTCAGCGGAGAGCACAGGATAAATGTGAGCCAAACCTTGTTTCGATTTTTAGGAGGTAGAATGAACTTACAGACAGCAGAACCAGAATAGTTCTTTTTATTTTTGCACTGTTCACGTTAATTTTCTCGTAGAATGATTTTGTGGGAAAAGCTGATGTATATACAAAGCCTTGGCGTTCAGCATATGAAACTTTTTTGACAAGGGTAAATTTGTACTGGTTATTTATTTGCTAAGTAGCCCTTTATTAGAAATGGGGAATAATGGCACAAAAACCTATGTTGCCATTTAGCTTTTTCATTGTTTTTGCTCAGTTGTGCCATGACCGAGGTTACCTTGTGACACAAGATGAATTGGACCAGACCTTAGATGAATTCAAAGCACAGTTTGGTGACAAGCCAAGTGAGGGTCGACCCCGGCGAACTGATCTTACTGTGTTGGTGGCTCACAACGATGATCCCACTGATCAGATGTTCGTATTTTTTCCTGGTAAGTCCAACTGTAATGGGGGGTGTATGTGTAATCACAGGTATTGAGTAATAAATGTAATCTCCATTTCTGTAACATTTCAGAGGAACCAAAAGTTGGAATAAAGACCATCAAAATGTACTGCCAGAGGATGCAGGAAGAGAACATCACCAGAGCCATCATTGTGGTGCAGCAAGGAATGACTCCGTCTGCTAAGCAGGTGCTTCTCCGTTATTATTACTGCAGGTTATAGATGTAATGGTGACGAGAAATCCCGGTTTATCATGTATTACTGGCCAAGCGCGTTACCATCTGCGTATCTCACTAGATCTATGTTAATCTTTTATGCATTTAGTCTCTCGTGGATATGGCTCCCAAATACATCCTTGAGCAGTTCCTGCAACAGGAGCTTCTGATAAACATCACAGAGCATGAGGTAAGTTCAGAAAGCTATCGAAAAAGACTGAAGATAATAAAGATGGAGGTCAGTTTTTATAGTGGACTGTGCAACAGGTATACTGCCTTCTAAAAAGCGTTCACAACTGTTAGGGAATCCCCGCATATGCTGCGACTGTCTAACAAACGGGCAGTCGGCAATCCCTGCATGTGTTGTGGCTGTCTAACAGTCACAAATCATGCATAATATCCTTTTATGGAAGCACCTCAAAAAAGTCAGATCAACACTGACCCCTACAAATCACTCAAACAGGGTTACTGAGCCTTTATTACTCCTTACTGCACAAATTTAGTGAGGAGGATCTTGAATGGTGCTGCAGTTGAGCATGCTTCCCTGCCACTTCGTATCTCTTGGATGACATAGCTGTGTGTTGTAATCTGCTGTTTGCATCAAGGCTATAGATTTCAGGATGGAACGGTAGGGTGCATGCTCATGGGCGTCATCATTCAGGCTCGTCCTCAATATAGGGGACCTGTGTGGAAGAAATCAGACATTCGTCGCCTATCCCATGTATCATTGACATCAGTCCACTAAGGTTTATGTAGACAAGCATTTGTGTCACATATTTCTATATTAACCTCTGTCTTCAAGGCCGTTGAGCACATTGTTGTATGTTATTGCCACTAGCACTACTATCATTTATGCTGTCCTTTAACCTTTTTCAGTTGGTTCCCGAACATGTGGTTATGACAAAGGATGAAGTCACAGAACTACTAGCAAGATAGTATCCTTTATTGATGGGACTGCATCCAAGTTTACTTCAAAAAGCATCAGAGAAAAAAGATACAGCGCTAGGCCTGTTATACACATCTTGATATTTCCGGTACCGCTGTCTGCTCTAACTGTTATCACTTGAATATAACTCTCATCATTCTCCCCTGCTCGCGCTGATCGCTGGCACAGCAGGGGAGAATGATGCAAGCAGTATGCAGTACCTGGCGCTGGGGAACATGGCTAACTGGACATACTGACGTCTGAAAAAGGCCTTACCAACACCAAGTCAGGTAACAAATTGTCTAGCAGGTTGCAGCAGACCCCCATGATAAAGGCGGTGCAAAGTACTGATGGAAGCAGCCACTCGCACACTGTCACAGGTGTGTCAGGTGTGACAGACCGTAATCCTGGGTCTGGCTGTAGAAGGTCATTTTGATTAGCTCTGCCAGCACCTTCTTGATTTTTGCATCTCTGTTATGAAGTAAGGTTCTTCTCCCTCTAGGACCTAGCAGTTGCCTCCACTTTCTGCTGCTAATTAACACACCCTTGCTGATGGTTTAAATACCGTCAGTCTCTTCAGCAAAGTGCTGGTTTTAGCTCAATTTCCCTCAGTCTGGTTGGAAGTACTAGCAGTCGGCTAGTGTCTTCTTGGAGTACTCTTGGAAGATTGCTGGCGTGATATCTGGGGTCTTCTCAAGCTAAGTGCATCCTCTCGTTTGTCCACCCTCTCTGTCTTTAGTTGTAGTGGGGGCTGACTAGTGCTAATCCAGTCCCCTCCCTGTCCAAGACCTATCGCTAGGGTCAGGTAGGGATTAGGTTCCTGCTCGGCAATGGGTGCGGAACCTATTATGGACCTCAGGCGAGACGGTGTATTGTTAGATCTGTCTAGGGGTCTCCACTCCCCCCTTCCCTAGTGTTTGGGCTTCCCTTCCCTCTTCCCATTGTTGTGCACCTTTCTTCTCCCTCACCCAGCTTGACACACACCTACCAATTCTTGGAGGGGTGACTGTGTAGTATTAAACATGCACCCAGATGGAGCTTGCATAGGACGCCAGTTACACAGATACGTGTGATACACAGTGTCCGGCTTACAGCATATTGATGATGCCTATGTTATTAGATCAGGCGGGCTGCCCAGCGCTATGTAAGTGCTCCTAACAAGACAGACGACTCAACTCTAATAGTATGGGCGCCATCAATAGGCTGTAAGCCAGACACTGCATCACACGTATGTGTGACTGGCGTCCTATGCAAGCTCCATCTGGGTGCATGTTTAGCCCCTTAATGACCGTCAATACGTCTTTTAACTGACCTGATATATAAGAGAACAGCAATCCCCATACAGGTGACAATCCAGCAGCTGTCGGCTGTACACTATAGTTGACAACTTGGTGCATTAGCCACGATCAGTGTTGTCACCGTCCATCTGTTTAACCCCTTAGATGCTGCTGTCAATAATGACTATATCATATACATTTTGTGGGGGCTTTCTCTTTATCCCCAATGGCACCCTGAGATCTTGA
Organism: Ranitomeya variabilis; assembly: GCF_051348905.1. Taxonomy (NCBI): domain Eukaryota; kingdom Metazoa; phylum Chordata; class Amphibia; order Anura; family Dendrobatidae; genus Ranitomeya; species Ranitomeya variabilis. The sequence continues at coordinate 758,165,183 of NC_135232.1, forward strand.
TTATGTGGTCCTGATGTTTGCCATTGCAGTTCATGAGCAAATAGGGGCCTTAAGGTACCTTCACACGAAGCGACGCTGCAGCGATAGCGACAACGATGCCGATCGCTGCAGCGTCGCTGTTTGATCGCTGGAGAGCTGTCACACAGACCGCTCTCCAGCGACCAACGATGCCGAGGTCCCCGGGTAACCAGGGTAAACATCGGGTTGCTAAGCGCAGGGCCGCGCTTAGTAACCCGATGTTTACCCTGGTTACCAGCGTAAAAGTAAAAAAAACAAACAGTACATGCTCACCTGCGCGTCCCCCAGCGTCTGCTTCCTGACACTGACTGAGCTCCGGCCCTAACAGCACAGCGGTGACGTCACCGCTGTGCTTTCACTTTCACTTTAGGGCCGGCGCTCAGTAAGTGTCAGGAAGCAGACGCTGGGGGACGCGCAGGTGAGCATGTACTATTTGTTTTTTTTACTTTTACGCTGGTAACCAGGGTAAACATCGGGTTACTAAGCGCGGCCCTGCGCTTGGTAACCCGATGTTTACCCTGGTTACCAGTGTAAAACATCGCTGGTATCGTTGCTTTTGCTTTCAAACACAACGATACACAGCGATCGGACGACCAAATAAAGTTCTGGACTTTATTCAGCGACCAGCGACATCACAGCAGGATCCTGATCGCTGCTGCGTGTCAAACGAAACGATATCGCTAGCGAGGATGCTGCAACGTCACGGATCGCTAGCGATGTCGTTTCGTGTGAAGGTACCTTTAGACTCTGCCGGCTACACTGACCTTTTAAAAAGTCAGCGACATTTAGGTGGTAAAAATCAACTTTTTCATTCCACTTTGTATTAATTCCTGAAAAGCACCTGAAGGGTTAATAAACTACCTTACAGCAGTTTTCAGTATGTCAGGAGGTGCTGTTTTTTAAATGGTATCAGTTTTGGGGGTTTTCCAATATATAGGGCCCCTAAAGTCACTTCAAACCTGGATAGGCCCCTAAAAAAAAAAATTTTTGTAAATTTCCTTGAAAAATTGAAAAGTTACTGCTACATTTGCAAACCTAAAAAAATTCTAACAAAATAAAATAACATTTTGGAAATGATGCTGATGTAAAGCTGACGTGGTAAATATTATTAATGCTTTTCTGTGGTATGACTATCTGAATTAACCCCTTCGTGACCTTGGGATTTTCCGTTTTTCCGTGTTCGTTTTTCGCTCCCCTCCTTCCCAGAGCCATAACTTTTTTTTATTTTTCCGTCAATTTGGCCATGTGAGGGCTTATTTTTTGCGGGACGAGTTGAACTTTTGAACGACATCATTGGTTTTATATGTCGTGTACTAGAAAATGGGAAAAAAATTCCAAGTGCAGTGAAATTGCAAAAAAAGTGCAGTCCCACACTTGTTTTTTGTTTTGGCTTTTTTGCTTGATTCACTAAATGCTAAAACTGACCTGCCATTATGATTCTCCAGGTCAGTACGTGTTCATAGACACCTAACATGTCTAGGTTATTTTTTACCGAAGTGGTGAAAAAAAATTCCAAACTTTGCTAAAAAAAAAAAAAAATGCGCCATTTTTCATGATCTGGGGTCGGTTGAGGGCTTATTTGAGCTGGCGTTTTTAATGATAGCATTTTGGTGCAGATACGTTCTTTTGATCGCCCGTTATTGCATTTTAATGCAATGTCGCAGCGACCAAAAAAACGTAATTCTGGCGTTTCAAATATTTTTCTCGTTACGCCGTTTAGCGATCAAGTTAATGCTTTTTTTTTATTGATCGAGCGATTCTGAACGCGGCGATACCAAATATTTGTAGGGTTTGATTTTTTTTTTTTTAATTGATTTATTTTGATTGGGGCGAAAGGGGGGTGATTTAAACTTTTATATTTTTTTTTATTTTTTTCACATTTTTTTTAACTTTTTTTTTTAACTTTTGCCATGCTTCTAGAAGCAGGCACAGCACGATCGGCTCTGCTACATAGCAGCGATCTGCTGTTCGTTTTAATGTAGCAGAAAATCAGGTGTGCTGTGAGCGCCAACCACAGGGTGGCGCTCACAGCTGCCGGGGATCAGTAACCATAGAGGTCTCAAGGACCTCTATGGTTACAATGGAGAAGCATCGCCGACCTCTGATCATGTGACGGGGGTTGGCGATGCCGTCATTTCCGGCTGGAAGCGCCGGTTAAATGCTGCTGTCTGCGTTTGACAGCGGCATTTAACTAGTTAATAGTGGCGGGTGAATCGCGATTTCACCCGCCGCTATTGCGGGCACATGTCAGCTGTTCAAAACAGCTGACATGTCCCGGCTTTGATGCGGGCTCACCGCGGAGCCCTGCATCAAAGCAGGGGGTCTGACCTCGGACGTACTATCCCGTCCGAGGGCAGTAAGGGATTAAAGGGATAATTATTCAAAGTTTGAAAATTGCTAATTTTTTTACATTTTTGTGACATTTCTGACTTTTTCTTTTTATAAACACAAAACATATCAAGCTAAATTCACCATTATCATAAAGTATAATGTGTCACGAAAAAACACCCTCAAAATCACTGGAATTTGTTGAAGTATTCCTGAGTTATTACCACATAAAGTAACACTGGTCAGATTATTAAAATTTGGCTCTATCACAAAGGGGTTAATACTACACAGTCAACCCTCCATGAATTGGTAGGTGTGTGAGTAGCTGCTTCCATCAGTGCTTTGCACCTGTGCTGCCCCCGCCTTTATTGTGGAGGCCTGCTACTGCATCTGTCATCTGACTTTGTGTTCCTAAGGCTGCTTCTTTTTCTGGGATCTTCTTGAATTTTTTTTTTTGTCCTTTTTCTGTAAGTTGGTTATATTCACTTCTAACCATATTTTAGATGGTGTTACCACTATTGAATGGTTAGTAATCAAATGTCTGGTACAAAAGTACAGTGTGGATTTTTGTTTTTAATTCTGAAAATTTCTTAACCATTTATTCAGTAAACTCAGAGAATCCCAGCTTCCTCGGATCCAGGCTGGTGATCCAGTTGCAAGATATTTTGGGTTAAAAAGAGGGCAGGTAAGAGATATAGCAGTTTTAGTACATTGCCATAAATCAATTTCCTGTGGATTAGGCCATAAACTTCTGTGTGATGCCGGTTTATTCATAATTCCATAGGAAAGGCACGGTGGCTCAGTGGTTAACACTGGAGCGCTGGAGCCTGGGTTCAAACCCCACCAAGGACAACATCTGCAAGGAGTTTGTATGTTCTCCACGGGTTTGCGTGGGTTTCCTGCCACAATCCAAAGACATACTGATAGGGAATTTAGAGTGTGAGCCCCATCAGGGACAGTGATGATAATGTGTGCAAACTATAAAGCGCTGCAGAATGTTAGTGTTATATAAAGATTATTATTATTATTATTATTATTATTAAAACTTTATATAATGTAACATGATTTAAAAAGAATCTGTAAGCAGCAGCAGGGTAGAATGATGAGTTACATTTAAGTAATGAGAGACAGCAGGCGATGGCTGATGGGACTATTACTCCCATCAGCCTACCCCTGCTGCTGCTAATAACAGGGACAGCAGGAGCTGTGGATGGGAGTATTCATCTACCGCTCCTGCGCTTAAATACGGTAATTTACAAAAAAAAAAAAAAGGCGTGGGTTTCCCCCTATTTTTGATAAAAAATCGGATTGCATTCAGACCAGTGTTATTCTATCATTGTGTGTTCGTCTGCGATTTAAAAATAAAAATAAAAAAATTCCAGATCGGATCGCGATCGGACTGGTAAAAAATCGCAACATGCTGCGATAATAATCGGAAATCTGATCGCATCCAGCAAATAATCGCACAGCACTCAGACCATGCAAGTGCAGTCCAATTTTTACACACCAATGTCCTTTGCAAAGCCGGCAATAGCAGCGGGACCCAACAAAATAGAATAGATATAAACATGTAGGTGACATACATAAGTTCAGTGTGTGTGCAGTGTACTGTACATGGTGTTATTACTAAATACATTTTATCTTCTGAAAAAAAAAATGGTGTGAAGTTTTATTGACCCCTTTCCGACGTTGGGTGTAATAGTGCACCCATGTCAGATTCTTCATGTTTGGTGTGGTGCTGAGCCCGCACCTTTCCAGGCACATGACAGTTGATCTATACAGCTGACATGTGCTCGTAACTGCCGCTGTTGAAATCTCGATCCACCCGCGGATGTTAACTAGTTAAATGCCACAGTCAATCTCTGACAGCAGCATTTAAGTCGCACTTACCGAAAGCGCGTCCTTTATCGTCACATGATCGCGGGTCACCGATGGGTCAGTATGACAACCAGAGGTCTGAAGCAGACCTCTATGGCTGTCATTGCCAGATTGCTATGAGCGCCACCCGGAGGTTGGCGCTTATAGCAAATGAGCATTTCTGCTACACACAGTCTGATCGATCCTATGTATAGCAGAGGCGATCTAAGTAATGCAGCTTCTAGTCTCGCATGGAAACTATTGAAGAATGCAAAAAATAAACAAAGTTTTTAAAAATATAAAAGTTCAAATCACCCCCCCCTTTCGCTCCATTCATAATAAAACAATAAAAAGAAAATCAAATATACACATATTTGGTATCGCCGTGTTCAGAATCACCCATCTATCAATATAAAAAAAGAATTAAGGTACCGTATATACCCGAGTATAAGCCGACCCCCCCCCCCCCTAATTTTGCCACAAAAAACTGGGAAAACTTATTGACTCGAGTATAAGCCTAGGGTGGAAAATGCAGCAGCTACCGGTGAATTTCAAAATTAAAAATAGATGCTCCATACTGTTCATTATGGCCCCATAGATGCTCCACATAAAGCTGTGCCACATATAATGCTCTGCACAGTTCATTATGGCCCCATAGATGCTCCATAGAAAGCTGTGCCATATGCAATGCTCTGCACCTTTGTTTATGGCCCCATAGAAAGCTGTGCCATATACAATGCTCTGCACCTTTGATTATGGCCCCATAGAAAGCTGTGCCATATACAATGCTCTGCACCTTTGATTATGGCCCCATAGATGCTCCATAGAAAGCTGTGCCATATACAATGCTCTGCACCTTTGATTATGGCCCCATAGATGCTCCATAGAAAGCTGTGCCATATACAATGCTCTGCAGCTTTGATTATGGCCCCATAGATAGCTGTGCCATATACAATGCTCTGCACCTTTGATTATGGCCCCATAGATAGCTGTGCCATATATAATGCCCTGCACCTTTGATTATGGCCCCATAGATAGCTGTGCCATATATAATGCTCTGCACCTTTGATTATGGCCCCATAGATGCTCCACATAAAGCTGTGCCATATATATAATGCTCTGCACCGTTGCCCCATAGATACTCCACATAAATCTGTGCAATATACAATGCTGCTGCTGCTGCAATAAAAAAAAACAAAAACACATACTCACCTCTCTTGCTTGCAGCTCCTCAGCGTCCCTTCCCGGCATCTCTCCGCACTGACTGTTCAGGCAGAGGGCGGCGCGCACACTATATGCGTCATCGCGCCCTCTGACCTGCACAGTCAGAACAAGAGGACGCGAAGACAGAGCGGCGCTCGGCGTGTGGAACGCGGACAGGTAACTATGACATACTTACCTGCTCCCGGCTCTCTGGCTCCTTCTCCCGGACAGCTGGTCTCCGGGTGCCGCAGCCTCTTCCTCTGTCAGCGGTCACCGTTACCGCTGATTAGAGGAATGAATTTGCGGCTCCACCCCTATGGGAGTGGAGTCCATATATATTTCTCTAATGAGCGGTCCCATGTGACTGCTGAACAGGGAACGAGCTGCGGCACCGAAGACCGTGTGACAGGCAGGGGGAGCGCCGGGACTAGGTGAGTATGCGACACGCTCTCTCCCCCTCACCCGCCGACCGTGACTCGAGTATAAGCCGAGAGGGGCACTTTCAGCCCAAATATTTGGGCTGAAAATCTCGGCTTATACTCGAGTATATACGGTATATACTCGAGTATAAGCCGAGACCCCTAATTTAGCCACAAAAAACTGGGAAAACTTAATGACTCAAGTATAAGCCTAGGGGGGAAAAGGCAGCAGCTACCGGTAAATGTCAAAAATAAAAATAGATACCAATAAAAGTAAAATTAATTGAGACATCAGTAGGTTAAGTGTTCTTGAATATCCATATTGAATCAGGAGCCCCATATAATGCTCCATACAGTTCACAATGAGCCCCATAAGATGCTCCGTACAAGATATGCCCCATATAATGCTGCACAAATGCTGATTATGGCCTCATAAGATGCTCCATACAGACACTTGCCCCATATAATGCTGCACAAGTGCTGATTATGGCCTCATAAGATGCTCCATACAGACACTTGCCCCATATAATGCTGCACAAATGCTGATTATGGCCTCATAAGATGCTCCATACAGACATTTGCCCCATATAATGCTGCACAAATGCTGATTATGGCCTCATAAGATGCTCCATACAGACATTTGCCCCATATAATGCTGCACAAATGCTGATTATGGCCCCATAAGATAATCCATAGAGATATTTGCCCCATATAACGCTGCACATGGACCCATAAGATGCTCCATAAAGATATTTGCCCCCATATAATGCTGCACATGGCCGCATAAGATGCTCCATAGAGATATTTGCCCCATATAACGCTACACATGGCCCCATAAAATTCTCCATAGAGATATTTGCCCCATATGCTGTTGCTGCGATAAAAAAAAAAAAAAAAATCACATACTCGTCGCTCAGGCCCCCGGCACTTGCTATACTCACCTTTCCCGTTCCACCGCCAAGCGCCGCTGTGTCTTCCGCGTCCTCTGCACTGACTGTTCAGGCAGAGGGTGGCGGGCACACTAATCGCGCCCTCTGACCTGAGCGTCACTGCAGAGGATGCGGAAGATGGAGCGGCGCCGACGGTGGGACAGGTGAATATGCCCCCGTTATACTCACCTGCTCCTGGCGCGGTCCCCGGTTCTTTGGGCGCTGACAGCTTCTTCCTGTATTGAGCGGTCACATGGTACCGCTCATTACAGTAATGAATATGTGGCTCCACCCCTATAACAATAAAAACGTCAGCTCGGTGCACAAAAAGATAAGCCCTCACCCAGGACCAGATCACGAAAAATGGAGATGCTACACGTCTCGGAAAATGACTCCAATTTTTCTGTAACAAATTTTTGAAAAAATTTCGACCACTTACATAAAAAAGAACATGTATATGTTTGGTGTCTGTGATCCCGACATGACCTGGAGAATCATAATGGCAGCATTTGGTGAACATGGTTAAAAAAAAACAAACTGTGGAATTGCACTTTTTTTGCAATTTCACCACACTTGGAATTTATTTCCCATTTTCCAGTACACAATATGTTAAAACAATGGTGTTGTTTTTGCGGGACAAGTTGTACTTTTCTCCTACGCCTCATTGGGGGACACAGGACCATGGGGGTGTTATGCTGCTGCCACTAGGAGGACACTAAGTAGACAGAAAGATTAACTCCTCCTCTGCAGTATACACCCCTTCACTGGATACAATTTCAACCAGTTCTTGCTTAGTGTCTTAGGAGGCACTTGGGTCTTTTTTTCCCAGACCCCAACTTTATTTTAATTTTTGATTTTTTAATTTTATGTAAATTTTTAATTTTTTATATAACGGAGTGAAGGGGGCGACGGGTCCTTTTTTTCATAGGGTCCGCTCTCCCCCGAACCAACAACAGGCGAGCACGGCGAGTATACCTCCCCGTCCCTCTCCTGCGACTTATGGCGCACGAAAAGTTTGCGCCAGGGCAACGGTTCCTCTTTGGTCCCGATTTCCCCCAACCCCCTCCAGGACCCTGCATTACAGCAATGTAATCTGGAGAAGAATGCAGTCCGGAGGGGATGTTGTGCCGCAGCCCCCCTCTGCTACAGCAGCGTGATGCATCAGGGGCCTCTCCATTCCCATCCAGGGTACATGGATTGAGTTCGCATTCTCACAGAAGCGCCTGCAGACCTGTGAGAACCGGGACAATGGCGGCTGTAAGTACCTTCAGGGGATCCTCCCCTGCTCCACCTTAGCGGCAGCGATGCGGTCCGGGTCCCCAGGGAGAGGCACCGCCGACCGGGGGTCGGTGGTGCTCGGCGGCGCTCCGTCACGGCCGTCGCCGCACATGCGGCAGGCCCCCAAAAAATTTAGTCCCCGGCTTCTAGCCGGAGTAGGCCGCAGTGGGAAACATCTCCTCCCTCGGCCGTAGCTCTGCCCCCTACATCGGCGCTTCTCGTCTGGGACGAGAGGCGCCCTCCAAATCTCGGGGGCCATATTTCCTCTCTCCCTGCACGGAGTCCACGCTTCTACAGCGCTCCAAGGAGAACTCCTGGACAAAGAACCGCTATATATCTCTCTCTGGGGACACAGACAGGACCGTGGGTAAGCTGTTTCAAGAAAGCTTAACCCTTTCCCTGCGTATACTGCCCGCTCTGTCCCTAAGGCACTATGTCTCAATCCAAGGAGACAAAAAAGGGTAACAAGAAGCACACAGTGTTTTTCACTGTATGTGCCACTTGCAATGCGGCCCTGCCCCGAGCCCACACTAGCCCTTTGTGTGCAGATTGCGTCTCGCCCTCTGTGCAGCCGCCTCTTGCCGACGCCGGTACCGTCGCCGATGCCGCAGCCGTCGACCTGGTAGAGCCTAGCCCCCCTGAGTGGGCAACCTCTCTGTCACGATCTGTGGCTTCCCTAACCAGGGCAATTAACTCCCTCCGGGGCCCCCCTCCAGGTCGGACCGTGGAGGATTCAGACGACGGTATGGATTCTTCTACCAGCAGGGGGCGTACCCGGTCACTTTCTACCCGGGGCTCCAGAAAACGTGTTCACGTTTCATCCCCTGACCATGAGCTAGCGGGCCCTTCAGTACCTGCAAGCTCTGCTTCCAGGTCCCCTTCCCCAAACTCGGATGACTCTGAATATGAGTCCGACATTTCCTACGTTCAGGACCCCCCCTCCTCCCAAGAGTCTCTCGACTCTCTCATTGAGGCGGTAAACCAGACCCTGAAGGTGACTGAGGACTCCGCATCGGAACCCGAACATGTGGTGTCTTTCAAGAAATCTAAATGTGTTAAAAAGGTTTTTGTCATTCACCCTCACTTTAAGGAGATTGTACAAAAACATAGGGATCGCCCAGATAAACGCTTCATAGGACAAAAGTCCATCGAGGCCAAATACCCTTTTTCTCGGGAATTAGTCAAAGACTGGCTGCAGTCTCCCTCGGTGGACCCTCCTGTGTCACACCTCGCGTCCAAGACCATCCTGTCTCTTTCGGACGGTTCCTCCGTTAAGAATCCCTCCGATCGCCAGATTGATTATCTGGCTCGTTCCGCCTTCGAGGCCACAGGAGTGTCTCTCTTCCCATCCTTCGCCGCCTCTTGGGTGGCTAAGGCTATGGTCTCTTGGACCGAGACTCTTTCTTCTAACACCAGTGATTTACCTCCAGAAGCCAGCATACTGGTTAACCAGATAGCGCAGGCCGGAGACTTCATAGTCAACGCCTCTATGGACGCAGCCAATTGCGCTGCACAGGCAGCCGCCAATGCAATCTCCATCAGAAGAGCCCTGTGGCTCAGGGATTGGCGAGCAGATTCGGCTTCTAAACGTTCTCTAACAGCCCTGCCTTACCAGGCCGGTCGGTTATTTGGAGAAAAATTGGACCAAATGATCTCGGATGCTACCGGAGGGAAAAGTAAATTTCTCCCCCAGCAAAAGCCTACCCGGTCCTTTCGGTACCAGCAGCAACCTCCATTTCGGCCTTTTCGGTCCAATACCAATTGGTCTTCTACATCCTGTACCCCCGCATCAGGACGAGGTTCGCGCGGTGACCGAGGCGCCCAGGTCTCTTACAGACCTAATCGTAACTGGAGACCCAGGCCTAAGCCTCCCGGGTCTAAGGGATCCGCATCCCATGGACCCTCCGTCCAATGACTCCTTGCATCATCCGGTGGACTCCAACAAAGTAGGCGGACTCTTGTTCCGTCAAGCCTGGCTCTCAGTCGTTTCCGACGAGTGGGTCAGAGAACTGGTGTCCACCGGATACAAAATAGAATTTTCCTCCCTCCCCCCTACACGCTTCTTCCAGTCTTGCCCTCAAAGGTCAAAGGCCACAGCGTTTCTCCAGGCAATACGGGCACTACAAAAGGACGGAGTCATCATTCCGGTCCCCCTAGAACAAAGATTCAAGGGTTTCTATTCGAATCTGTTCGTGGTCCCAAAGAAGGACGGATCACTACGTCCGATCCTAGACCTGAAGCTACTAAACAGATTCATAAAAATCCGACACTTCAGGATGGAATCCCTCCGTTCTGTGGTCGCGTCTATGGAAAAGGGAGAATTCCTGGCATCCATAGACATCAAGGATGCCTACCTGCACATACCTATCTTCCCTCCGCATCAGCAGTTCCTTCGCTTCGCCTTTTGCGGGGAACACTTCCAATTTGTGGCCTTGCCCTTCGGTCTCGCCACCGCTCCCAGAGTTTTCACGAAGGTCATGGCGGCTGCCATGGCCATTCTTCATTCCAGGGGAGTGGTGGTAATTCCGTACTTGGACGACCTGCTGATAAAGGGTCCTTCCTACCCAGCGTGCGAAGAGTCCGTCGTTCTCACGGTGGATACTCTTTCTCGCCTGGGATGGAAGATAAACTTCGAAAAATCTTTTCCAATTCCGTCTCAACAAATCTCCTTCCTGGGGATGATACTGGACACTTCCCGCGGTCTGGTCATACTCCCTCAAGACAAGGCTTTGGCCTTGCAGCAGGGAGCCCAGCGTCTTTCTCGTCCAGTATCTCACTCCATTCGCGCCAGCATGCGAGTTCTCGGGCAGATGGTAGCGGCCATGGAAGCGGTCCCATTTGCGCAGTTTCACCTCCGTCCCCTGCAGCATGCGCTACTGTCGGCTTGGGACGGCAACCCTTCCTCCCTCGACCGCCGATTCATCCTGTCCCCTCGGGTCAGGAAGACCCTCAGGTGGTGGACGCTGAAGTCCTCCCTAACCCAGGGAAGGTCTTTTCTCCCAGTACGGTGGCTGGTAGTGACCACCGATGCCAGTCTCATAGGCTGGGGGGCGGTCTTCAACCATCACACAGCCCAGGGGCGGTGGTCCATTCAAGAGTCTCGCCTTGCCATCAATATCCTCGAGATTCGAGCTATCAGGCTAGCATTGCTCCACTTTCACCGGCTTCTGGCAGGTCATCCAGTCAGAATCCAGTCCGACAACGCCACGGCCGTGGCATATATCAACCGTCAGGGCGGAACTCGCAGCAGGACGGCCATGCTCGAGGTGTCTCACATCCTCCATTGGGCGGAGTCGAACCATTCGCCCATCTCGGCGATCCACATTCCAGGTGTGGAAAATTGGGCGGCGGACTTCCTCAGCCGCCAGGGCATCGCCTCCGGAGAATGGTCCCTCCACCCGGAGGTCTTCCAGCAGATTTGCCATCGCTGGGGGACCCCGGATGTGGATCTCATGGCTTCCAGGATGAACAACAAGGTTCCTCAGTTCCTTGCTCGGTCCCTCGACCCACGGGCCCTCGGCGTAGACGCCCTGGTCCTGCCTTGGCGCCAATTCCGCCTCCCGTACATTTTTCCTCCTCTTCCCCTACTACCGAGGGTCATCAAAAAGATCAGGGCAGAGGGGGTGCCAGTGATTCTCGTCGCGCCAGACTGGCCGCGTCGGGCGTGGTACGCCGAACTGGTTCAGCTGGTGGCCGACGTCCCCTGGCATCTTCCAGATCGCGCGGATTTTCTTTCACAAGGCCCGATTTACCACCAGAACTCAAGGGCCCTGTCTTTGACGGCCTGGCCGTTGAGTCCTGGATTCTAGGCCAAGCGGGTTTCTCTCCCAGGGTGTCCTCCACCATGATCAGAGCTAGGAAACCTGTTTCCATGCGTAGTTACCACCGTACCTGGCGAATTTTTTTTTTTCTCATGGTGCGATGCACAGGGACGATCTCCCCTAGTATTTTCTATTCCTTCCATACTGGAGTTTCTTCAGTCCGGACTAGAGTCGGGACTTGCCCTTAGCTCCCTAAAGGGTCAGGTTTCGGCATTGTCAGTCTTTTTCCAGCGGAAGATTGCCAATAGGTTGCCGGTGAAAACTTTCTTCCAGGGAGTTTCCCGTGTGGCGCCTCCCTACAGGTCACCCTTGGATCCGTGGGATCTCAACTTAGTTCTCGGAGCTCTTCAGGAGACTCCCTTCGAACCGCTACAGGACGTTTCCTTGACCTTCCTTTCTTGGAAGGTAGTCTTCCTAGTAGCCGTCACGTCCATCAGAAGGGTCTCGGAGTTGGCTGCGCTCTCCTGCCGTCCTCCCTTTCTAATTTTTCATCCGGACAAGGCGGTATTGAGGACCTCTCCCACCTTTTTGCCCAAGGTCGTCTCCTCTTTCCACCTCAATGAGGAAATTGTTCTGCCTTCGTTCTGCCCGGCACCGGTCCATCGCATCGAAAAGGCTCTACACACCCTTGATGTGGTGAGGGCTCTTCGTCGGTACGTCTCAAGGACGGCTCCCTTCCGCACGTCAGACGTCCTGTTCGTACTTCCAGAGGGGCCCAGGAAGGGTTCTCCTGCTTCGAAAGCCACTCTGGCAAAATGGATTCGGTCAGCCATTCAGGAATCCTATCGTGTCAAAGGTGTTCCTATCCCAGCTGGGATCAAGGCTTATTCTACTCGGTCGGTAGGCGCCTCGTGGGCCATTCGGCACCAGGCATCAGCACAGCAGGTCTGCAAGGCTGCGACGTGGTCCAGTTTGCACACTTTTACCAAGCATTACCACATTCATTCTATCTCTTCTGCAGACGCCGCCCTTGGCAGGCGCATTCTGCAAGCGGCAGTTCCTTAAGCCGTAAGCCAGTGGTACATGGGGTATTAGCATATTGTTCCCCACCCAGGGACTGCTTTTGTACGTCCCATGGTCCTGTGTCCCCCAATGAGGCGTAGGAGAAAAGGAGATTTTTGTTTACTTACCGTAAAATCTTTTTCTCCGAGCCACTCATTGGGGGACACAGCACCCACCCTGTTAGCCTGTTTTGGCTTGTTGTTACTTCTTTGGTTTTGACATAGTTGTCTTTGTTCATGCTCCTACTTCTTTACTACCGAACTGGTTGAAATTGTATCCAGTGAAGGGGTGTATACTGCAGAGGAGGAGTTAATCTTTCTGTCTACTTAGTGTCCTCCTAGTGGCAGCAGCATAACACCCCCATGGTCCTGTGTCCCCCAATGAGTGGCTCGGAGAAAAAGATTTTACGGTAAGTAAACAAAAATCTCCTTTTTGAACAAGTCCTCGCATGACCATGTTGACCAAAAAAATAAAAAGTTATGTCCCTGGGAAGAAGCGGGGCAAAAAAAAAAAACCCAGAAAATCAAAAACTGAAATACCTCTGGTTAAGGGGATGACCATCAGAGGGAAATCGGATAGCTGGGGGCAGATGCTTATGGCCTGGGAAAGGGGTAATACCCATGGAGCTTCCCTGGCTATTAATATCAGCTCACAACTGTATCTGTATACTTCGCCTTTCCTGGTTATTAACCCCTTTCTGACATTGGACGTACTATCCCGTCGAGGTGGGGTGGGCCCGTATGACCACCGACGGGATAGTACGTCCAGCGCGATCGGCCGCGCTCACGGGGGGAGCACGGCCTATCGCGGCCGGGTGTCAGCTGACTATCGCAGCTGACATCCGGCACTATGTGCCAGGAGCGGTCACGGACCGCCCCCGGCACATTAACCCCCACCACACTGCGATCAAACATGATCGCAGTGTTCCGGCGGTACAGGGAAGCATCGCGCAGGGAGGGGGGCTCCCTGCGTGCTTCCCTGAGACCCTCGGAGCAACGCGATGTGATCGCGTTGCTCCGAGCATCTCTTACCTCCTATCCCTGCAGGCCCCGGATCCAAAATGGCCGCGGCGCTGCATCCGGGTCCTGCAGGGACTACTTCCGGGTCCTGAGCAGGCGCTGGTAAGCCTGCAGCGCTGTAAGTCAGATCGCTGATCTGCCAGAGTGCTGTGCAAACTATCAGATCAGCGATCTGTGATGTCCCCCCCGGGACAAAGTAAAAAAGTTAAAAAAAAAAAAAAAATTCCACATGTGTTAAAAAAAAAATAAAAAAAATTCCTAAATAAAGAAAAAAAAAAAAAAAAAAAAAAAAAAAAAAAAATATATATATATATATATATATATATATATATATATATATATATATATATATATATATATATATATATATATATATATATATATTATTCCCATAAATACATTTCTTTATCTAAAAAAAAAAAAACAATAAAAGTACACATATTTAGTATCGTCGCGTCCGTAACGACCCAACCTATAAAACTCCCACTAGTTAACCCCTTCAGTGAACACCGTAAGGAAGAAAAAAAAAAGAGGCAAAAAACAACGCTTTATTATCATACTGCCGAACAAAAAGTGGAATAACGCGATCAAAAAGACAGATATAAATAACCATGGTACCGCTAAAAACGTCATCTTGTCCCGCTGAAAACGAGCCGCCAAACAGAATCATAAGCAAAATAATAAAAAAGTTATAGTCCTCAGGATAAAGCGATGCCAAAATAATTATTTTTTCTATAAAATAGCTTTTATCATATAAAAGCGCCAAAACATAAAAAAAAAGATATAAATGAGGTATCGCTGTAATCGTACTGACCCGACGAATAAAACTGCTTTATCCATTTTACCAAACGTGGAACGGTATAAACGCCTCCCCCAAAAGAAATTCATGAATAGCTGGTTTTTGGTCATTCTGCCTCACAAAAATCGGAATAAAAAGCGATCAAAAACTGTCACGTGTCCGAAAATGTTACCAATAAAAACGTCAACTCGACCCGCAAAAAACAAGACCTCACATGACTCTGTGGACCAAAATATGGAAAAATTATAGGTCTCAAAATGTGGAGACACAAAAACGTTTTTGCTATAAAAAGCGTCTTTTAGTGTGTGACAGCTGCCAATCATAAAAATCCGATATAAAAAACGCTATAAAAGTAAATCAAACCCCCCTTCATCACCCCCTTAGTTAGGGAAAAATAATAAAATTAAAAAAATGTATTTATTTCCATTTTCCCATTAGGGCTAGGGTTAGGGTTGGGGCTAAAGTTAGGGTTTGGATTACATTTACGGTTGGGATTAGGGTTGGGATTAGAGTTAGGGGTGTGTCAGGGTTAGGGGTGGGGTGTGGTTAGGGTTACCGTTGGGATTAGGGTTAGGGGTGTGTTTGGATTAGGGTTTCAGGTAGAATTGGGGAGTTTCCACTGTTCAGGCACATCAGGGGCTCTCCAAACGCGACATGGCGTCCGATCTCAATTCCAGCCAATTCTGCGTTGAAAAAGTAAAACAGTGCTCCTTCCCGTGCGCCCAAACAGGGGTTTACCCCAACTTATGGGGTATCAGCGTACTCGGGACAAATTGGACAACAACTTTTGAGGTCCAAGTTCTCTTGTTATCCTTGGGAAAATAAAAATTTTGGGGGCTAAAAATCATTTTTGTAGGGAAAAAAAAAAAGATTTTTAATTTTCACGGCTCTGCGTTGTAAACTGTAGTGAAAAACTTGGGGGTTCAAAGTTCTCACAACACATCTAGATAAGTTCCTTGGGAGGTCTAGTTTCCAATATGGGGTCACTTGTGGGGGGTTTGTACTGTTTGGGTACATCAGGGGCTCTGCAAATGCAACGTGACACCTGCAGACCAATCCATCTAAGTCTGCATTCCAAATGGCGCTCCTTCCCTTCCGAGCTCTGCCATGCGCCCAAACAGTGGTTCCCCCCCACATGTGGGGTATCAGCGTACTCAGGACAACTTGGACAACAACTATTGGGGTCCAATTTATCCTGTTACCCTTGTGAAAATACAAAACTGGGGGCAAAAAAATCATTTTTGTGAAAGAAAAACAAAATTTGTATTTTCACGGCTCTGCGTTATAAACTGTAGTGAAACACTTGGGGGTTCAAAGCTCTCAAAACACATCTAGATAAGTTCCTTAGGGGGTCTACTTTCCAAAATGGTGTCACTTGTGGTTTTTTTTTTAATGTTTAGGCACATCAGGGGCTCTCCAAACGCGACGTGGTGTCCCATCTCAATTCCAGTCAATTTTGCATTGAAAAGTCAAACAGCGCTCCTTCCCTTCCGAGCTCTGCCATGCGCCCAAACAGTCGTTTACCCCCAAATATGGGGTTCAGCGTACTCAGGACAAATTGCACAACAACTTTTGGGGTCCAATTTCTTCTCTTACCCTTGGGAAAATAAAAAAATGGGGGCGAAAAATCATTTTTGTGAAAAAATATGATTTTTTATTTTTACGGCTCTGCATTATAAACTTCTGTGAAGCACTTGGTGGGTCAAAGTACTCACCACACATCTAGATAAGTTCCTTAGGGGGTCTACTTTCCAAAATGGTGTTACTTGTGGGGGGTTTCAATGTTTAGGCACATCAGGGGCTCTCCAAGCGCAACATGGCATCCCATCTCAATTCCAGCCAATTTTGCATTGAAAAGTAAAATGGCGCTCCTTTCATTCCAAGCTCTGCCATGCGCCCAAACAGTGGTTTACCCCCACATATGGGGTTTCAGCGTACTCAGGACAAGTTGTACAACAACATTTGGGGTCCATTTTCTCCTGTTACCCTTGGTAAAATAAAACAAATTGGAGCTGAAATAAATTTTGTGTGAAAAAAAGTTAAATGTTCATTTTTATTTAAACATTCCAAAAATTCCTGTGAAACACCTGAAGGGTTAATAGACTTCTTGAATGTGGTTTTGAGCACCTTGAGGGGTGCAGTTTTTAGAATGGTGTCACACTTGGGTATTTCTATCATATAGACCCCTCAAAATGACTTCAAATGAGATGTGGTCCCTAAAAAAAAATGGTGTTGTAAAAATGAGAAATTTCTGGTCAACTTTTAACCCTTATAACCCCTAACAAAAAAAATTTTGTTTCCAAAATTGTGCTGATGTAAAGTAGACATGTGGGAAATGTTACTTATTAAGTATTTTGCGTGACATATCTCTGTGATTTAAGGGCATAAAAATTCAAAGTTGGAAAATTGCGAAATTTTCACAATTTTCGACATCTCCATTTTTTTCACAAATAAATGCAGGTAATATCAAATAAATTTTACCACTATCATGAAATACAATATGTCACGAGAAAACAACGTCAGAATCACCGGGATCCGTTGGTCTTCAAGAGTTATAACCTCATAAAGGGACAGTGGTCAGAATTGTAAAAATTGGCCTGGTCACTAACGTGCAAACCACCCTTGGGGGTAAAGGGGTTAAAATGGGGACCCCCCCCCCCAAAAAAAAAAAAAAAAAAGTATGTAGGTTCTCCCTATATTCAATAACCAGCAAGGGCTAGGCAGACATATATTATTAAAGGGAACCTGTCACCCCGTTTTTTCCGTATGAGATAAAAATACTGTTAAATAGGGCCTGAGCTGTGCATTACAATAGTGTATTTTGTGAACCCCGATTCCCCACCTATGCTGCCGAAATACGTTACCAAAGTAGCCGTTTTCGCCTGTCAATCAGGCTGGTCTGGTCAGATGGGCGTGGTGTCTTCCCCCAGATCTTGCTTAGTTTTCCGTTGGTGGCGTAGTGGTGTGCGCATGCCCAAGTCCAGAATCCACTGCACAGGGGAAGGAAAAGCGCAATCTGCGCTATTCCCCTGGTGATCGGTGGGGGCAGCCATCTTCCTGTGGCCGCGCGTGCGCAGATCGAGCGCTCTGCTGCCCGGGGCTTCAGGAAAATGGCCGCGGGATGCCGCGCGTGCGCAGATGGAGATCGCGGCGGCCATTTTCCTGAAGCAGAGATGCGAACTCTTTAACAATATTTTTATCTTATAGTATTTTTATCTCATACGGAAAAAACGGGGTGACAGGTTCCCTTTAATAGCCTAGAAAGAGGCCTTGGAGATTTGGACCACCCTCCGAGACTAAAAACACCAGCTCTCGGCTGCTACAGAAATGTTGCATCCATAAGATGCGCCAAATCTGGTGCATAGCCTCACTCTTCCCACTTGTGTGGTGCAATGGCTGGTGGGTTGATGTCACTTTTGTATTGTCAGGTGACATCAAGCCCAGAGGCTAGTAATGTAAAGGCATCTATAAGGCTCCCTAATTACTAACCTCATAGTGATATTGTATAAAAAGCGCACACACACAGAATAAAGTACTCTTAATTGAAAGAATCGCATACTCCTTTAATGAAGCAATACAAAGGTGACATCAACCACCCCAACTATCGTCCCACTTGCCACCGCACCAGGGCAAGTGGGAAGAGCGAGGCTAAGTACCATATTTAGCTCAGGTTATGGATGTGCCATTTCTGGGGTGGCTGAGAGCTGATGTTTTTAGTCTTGAAGGGTGGCCAATATCCATGGAGGGGGCACCATTTTAATAAACAGGAAAGTCTTACAGCTATGAGCTGATAATAGCCTGGGAAGCTCCATGAGTATTATCCCCTTCCTAGGCTATAAACCTCTGTCATATGTCACTAACATCTTTATATCTTTCTACTATATACAGCTCTGGCTAAAATCAAGAGACCACTGCACAGTTTTCTAAAAATCACCATCTCTACATGTCTGACAGCCATTCCATTCCAGTGTCCATTGAATTAATTTGATTGAAATAATAACTTTTAACCATGTCAAAGGAGTTGAAAAGAAAAGTTTTGAGTGAGGAAAAGAAAAGCTCAATTCTGGCTTTACTAGCAGAGGAATACATTGAGCATCATGTTGCCTCCATCCTTAAAATTTCTAAGACTGCAGTCCATTACAACAAGGTCAAGCAGCAGACATTGGGGACAACAAAGCTACAAGACCGGCAGAGGGCGAAAGCGAGACACTCCACTGACTGGCATGACCGTCATCTTATTCGAATGTCACTCGGCAACCGCAGGATGACATCAAGTGACCTACAAAAGGAATGGCAAATGGCAGCTGGGGTGAAGTGCACGTTAAGAACAGTTCTTAACAGGCTCCTAGAGGCAGGACTCAAGTCATGTAAAGCTAGAAAAAAAAGAATTTAATCAATGAGAAGCAAAGGAGAGTCAGGCTGAAGTTTGCCCAAGACCATAAGGATTTGACCATAGAGGACTGGAGTAAGGTAATCTTCTCTTATGAGTCTAATTTTCAGCTTTGTCCAACACCTGGTCGTCTAATGATTAGACGGAGACCTGGAGAGGCGTACAAGCCACAGTGTCTTGCACCCACAGTGAAATTTGGTGGAGGATCGGTGATGATCTGGGGATGCTTCAGCAAGGCTGGAATTGGGCAGGTTGTTCTTTGCGAAGGCCATATGAATCAAGCCGCATACAGGGTTATACTTGAAAAACAGTTGCTTCCTTCTGCTCAGGCAATGTTCCCCAACTCTGAGGACTGGTTTTTCCAGCAGGACAATGCCCCTTGCCACACAGCTAGGTTAATCAAGGTGTGGATAAAGGAGCAACACATCAAGACCTTGTCATGACCAGCCCAATCTCCAGACCTGAACCCCATTGAAAACCTCTGGAATGTAATCAAAAGGAAGATGGATAGTCACAAGCCAGCAAACAAAGAAGAACTCCTTACATTTTTGTGCCAGGAGCAGTATGAAAGACTGGTGGAAAGCATGCCAAGACACTTGACAGCTGTGATTAAAAATCATGGTTATTCCACAAAATATTGATTTCTGATCTCTTCCTGAGTTAAAACATTATTGTTGTTTCTGAATGATTATGAACTTGTTTTCTTTGCATTATTTGAGGTTTGAAAGCTCTGTTTCTCTTTTATTATATTGTCGATTTCTCATTTGCTGCAAATAAATACAACATTTTTAGCTTTAAATTTTGGAGACATGTTGTCAGTAGTTTATAGAATAAAACAACAATGTACATTTTACTCAAAAGATATACCTATAAAGAGAAAAATCAGAGAAACTGAAAATTTTGCAGTGGTCTCTTAATTTTTGTCAGAGCTGTATATATTTCTACTTTCTTTGTTCTCGCTGTGATTTTACTGTATGCTGTGGATGAATTGCCGGCTTTTCAAAAGACATGGGGAATCCCACACCTTTTTATTTCCAAAAGGAATTTATTTAATACATAAAAAAATAATGTACAGTAAACTGCACACAAAGTGCTGATTATATATCTCCCTCACATTTACCGTATATACTAAAGTATAAGCCGAGATTTTCAGCCCATTTTTTGGGGCTGAAAGTCCCCCTCTCGGCTTATACTTGAGTCATACCCAGGGGTCGGCAGGGGAGGGGGGAGCGGAGGCTGTCTAATTATACTCCCCTACTCCTTGCGCTGTCCCTGCAGGTCCCTGGCTTCCCCGGCGCCTGCAGCTTCCTGTACTGAGCGGTCACATGGTACCGCTCATTACTGTAATGAATATGCGGCTCCACCTCTCATAGGGGTGGAGCTTGCAGCTCCACCTCCCATAGGGGTGGAGCTGCATATTCATTACTGTAATGAGCGGTAACAGTGACCGCTCAGTACAGGAAGAAGCTGCGGCGTCGGGAAGCCAGGGACTGCACAGCGCCAGGAGCAGGTTAGTATAATGGGGAGGGGGAGCGCTGTGCGATATTCACCTGCTCCTCGTTCCGGCGCCGCTCCGTCTTCAGCTTCTTCTGCAGTGACACTAAGGTCAGAGGGCGCGGTGACGTGGTTAGTGCACGCCCTCTGCCTGAACGTTAGTGCAGAAGACGCTGAAGATGGAGCGGCGCCCGGAACGAGGAGCAGGTGAATATTGAAAGTGCCGGGGGCCTGAGCGACAGAGAGGTGAGTATGTGATTTTTTTTTTTTTTTTTTATCGCAGCAACAGCAAATGGGGCAAGTGTCTGTATGGAGCATCTTATGGGGCCATGACGTTTGTGCAGCACTATATGGGGCAAGTGTCTGTATGGGGCCATAATCAACGTTTGTGCAGCACTATATGGGGCAAGTGTCTGTATGGGGCCATAATCAACGTTTGTGCAGCACTATATGGGGCAAGTGTCTGTATGGGGCCATAATCAACGTTTGTGCAGCACTTTATGGGGCAAGTGTCTGTATGGGGCCATAATCAACGTTTGTGCAGCACTATATGGGGCAAGTGTCTGTATGGGGCCATAACGTTTGTGCAGCATTATATGAGGCAAGTGTCTGTATGGAGCATCTTGTGGGGCCACAATCAGCATTTGTGGAGCATTATATGGGGCAAATGTCTGTATGGAGCATCTTATGGGGCCATAATCAACATTTATGCAGCATTATATGGGGCATATTTTAATATGGAGCATCTTATGGAGTCCATCATAAACTGTATGGAGCATTACAGGTCCTTCTCAAAAAATTAGCATATAGTGTTAAATTTCATTATTTACCATAATGTAATGATTACAATTAAACTTTCATATATTATAGATTCATTATCCACCAACTGAAATTTGTCAGGTCTTTTATTGTTTTAATACTGATGATTTTGGCATACAACTCCTGATAACCCAAAAAACCTGTCTCAATAAATTAGCATATCAAGAAAAGGTCCTCTAAACGACCTATTACCCTAATCTTCTGAATCAACTAATTAACTCTAAACACATGCAAAAGATACCTGAGGCTTTTAAAAACTCCCTGCCTGGTTCATTACTCAAAACCCCCATCATGGGTAAGACTAGCGACCTGACAGATGTCAAGAAGGCCATCATTGACACCCTCAAGCAAGAGGGTAAGACCCAAAAAGAAATTTCTCAACAAATAGGCTGTTCCCAGAGTGCTGTATCAAGGCACCTCAATGGTAAGTCTGTTGGAAGGAAACAATGTGGCAGAAAACGCTGTACAACGAGAAGAGGTGACCGGACCCTGAGGAAGATTGTGGAGAAGGACCGATTCCAGACCTTGGGGAACCTGAGGAAGCAGTGGACTGAGTCTGGTGTGGAAACATCCAGAGCCACCGTGCACAGGCGTGTGCAGGAAATGGGCTACAGGTGCCGCATTCCCCAGGTAAAGCCACTTTTGAACCATAAACAGCGGCACTGGACTGTTGCTAAGTGGTCCCAAGTACTTTTTTCTGATGAAAGCAAATTTTGCATGTCATTCGGAAATCAAGGTGCCAGAGTCTGGAGGAAGACTGGGGAGAAGGACATGCCAAAATGCCTGAAGTCCAGTGTCAAGTACCCACAGTCAGTGATGGTGTGGGGTGCCATGTCAGCTGCTGGTGTTGGTCCACTGTGTTTCATCAAGGGCAGGGTCAATGCAGCTAGCTATCAGGAGATTTTGGAGCACTTCATGCTTCCATCGGCTGAAATGCTTTATGGAGATGAAGATTTCATTTTTCAGCACGACCTGGCACCTGCTCACAGTGCCAAAACCACTGGTAAATGGTTTACTGACCATGGTATTACTGTGCTCAATTGGCCTGCCAACTCTCCTGACCTGAACTCCATAGAGAATCTGTGGGATATTGTGAAGAGAAAGTTGAGAGACGCCAGACCCAACACTCTGGATGAGCTTAAGGCCGCTATTGAAGCATCCTGGGCCTCCATAACATCTCAGCAGTGTCACAGGCTGATTGCCTCCATGCCACGCCGCATTGAAGCAGTCATTTCTGCCAAAGGATTCCCGACCAAGTATTGAGTGCATAACTGAACATTATTATTTGATTGTTTTTTGGTTTGTTATTAAAAAACACTTTTATTTGATTGGACGGGTGAAATATGCTAATTTATTGAGACAGGTTTTTTGGGTTATCAGGAGTTGTAGGCCAAAATCATCAGTATTAAAACAATAAAAGACCTGACAAATTTCAGTTGGTGGATAATGAATCTATAATATATGAAAGTTTAATTGTAATCATTACATTATGGTAAATAATGAAATTTAACACTATATGCTAATTTTTTGAGAAGGACCTGTATATGGGGTGTATTTTGTATGGAGCATCTTATGGGGCCCATCATAAACTGTTTGGAGCATTATATGGGGTGTATTTTGTATGGAGCATCTTATGGGGCCCATCATGAACTGTATGGAGCATTATATGGGGCTCCTGATTCAATATGGATATTCAAAAACACTTAACCTACTGATGTCTCAATTAATTTTACTTTTATTGGTATCTATTTTTACTTTTGACATTTACCAGTATCTGCTGCATTTCGCACTCTAGGCTTTTACTCGAGTCATTAAGTTTTCCCAGTTTTTTGTTACAAAATTAGGGGGGTCGGCTTATACTCGGGTCGGCTTATTCTCAAGTATATACGGTATATCTATCTCTCGAATATTTCCTTTAAAAATGATGTGTAAATGATATAGAGCAATTCTCTATGTAAAAGCTGATGTTAAAATCGGATGTAAATTGGATGCTAGGTGTTGAGTCGGACTGTACTTGCATATAAAACGCATGACACTTGTCCAACTTTTCAGGAACCAAATCGAACCGATTTTCGAATCTCTAGTGTGTCTCCGGCCTTATACATGTAATCTGGGATTTGATGAATTAGAATCAGTGAGATGTGATTCGGATTATTGGGGTGAACTATGGTGCAGTATCTGCAAAGACCACCCCTCATAAATGTATTTTTATATTGGATCTGCTTAGTCTCAGATGGAGCAACTGTATGGCTTTTGTGTAGACCATGAATCTAATTTTACCGTTTTTATGCACAATTATCTGTTTAATTGTTCTTATGTCAGTACGACTCTGCACTGTGATCAAGCCACACTAGCATGCTGGTATTAACCTACATGTTTGTGAACTTTTTGACTTCCAATGCCAAATTATGGTTTTAAACCACTTACAGCGTGAAACCCTTCATACACGCTTTACAGTCCGGAGCTGAAAACTGCTTTGTGTATCTGTATTACCAGTCACTTTAGCGAAGAGCTACTCCTGTATTTTCTACCCTCTCTGAATTCATCCTTCCTGTGGCGATGACTGCACACTCCTAGAATCCTTTACCTATTTCCATTATTATCTGCAATCTCTTTACTCTGGAACCAGGACAGGAATAGTCACAGCAGCTATCTGTTCAATTCTGTCAGAGGCAAGTGTCTACACTTAGGCTGGTTTCACATTTGCGTCTGTGCGCGCAGCGTTTGATCCGCATACATCGGCATGCGTCATGCGTACATATATTTAACATGGTGTAAGCATGAACATGCGTTCGCATGCTTTTGTGTACGCATGCGGTTTTTTGCGGCGAACGCAACATGTTGCATTTTTGGAGGCTTCAAATATGCGTAGGCATGCGGTTGAGTGCATTAAAAAGCGCATTACTATCTATGGGAACGCATGTCGCATACTTCGGACTGCGCAAGTCCAGGAACTGATTGAGACTCACCCTCCTGGAAATATCAAACGCATGCCCATAAAAAGCGCAAGCAAAAAAACACATGCACACGCAGTTTTTTTTTGTTTTTTTTTCCGTCATGTGTAAGCTGATGCAGATAAAAATGCCGTGTATGCATGCGTTTTGGCAAGCGTTTGCGTATGCAGATTATACGCTGCGCACATATACGCAAATGTGAACTTAGTCTTACACCACCTACCCTTCTGTAACATGGATGTAATCCTTCTCAAGAATTTGTCACCCTTCCCCCACCCCCTTCTCTCACTATGTTCCCACTAGTGGCCAATCTACTGCCAGACCCCTTTACAGACACTTTACACAAATCGGCTATGATCCCGTGCTGTACTGTCTGTATACTTTTTTTTTTTTTTTTGCTTCCTTCACACCATGTTCCTGTACGGTTAGACAGCTATTAGGCCAGTTTCATACTAGCGTTTCTGTACGCAGCGTACGCCTTTGCCTTGCGTTCGGCGGGCATGTCAAAATGATGCACGGGGACGCATCGGCATACAATTCATGTCCCTGCATACACAGTGTTAAATATAGGTACGCAAGATGCATGCAGATCTGTATGCTGGCGTACTCTGCGTACAGAATCGCTAGTGTGAAATCGGCCTTACACAGTACACAGCAGGGGCACATTTATAAGATTATCTCAGCACAGGGACCGTTGTTTTTTGTTTCTTATTTTAACAGATCCAGTTGTAGAACTTATTTTTATTCCGAGATCTGTTGATGAAAGTGTACTTTATACTTTTATTCTGTCTTGCAGGTGGTAAAGATCATACGTCCTAGTGAGACTGCTGGCCGCTACATCACATATCGTTTGGTACAATGAGGTTTGCAGTGACAACCTAGAGCACCTATTTGAATCCACATAAAGAGGAAGTGATAAAATGCAGAGCGTCCTTGGAAGATTTTCTAATATACTTTAGTCTGCATTTTTTAATTACTATAAACAAGTGTATTATGTTATCTGCATTTCTTTGTATATGCATTTCTGCAAGTGGCACAGGTGCGGTTATATTTAGCTTTTATAAAGTGATTTTTTTTTTTTTTGCCCTGTACCTCAAGTAAATAAATTCATTTTGATAAAATATATTTTTGTGTCTTTATCTCCTTTTCGACATGCGCTGTATATGTATGACTCTGCGGGAGCTGTGTTCCTGCAAACCGCCATACATATGCTTCCTTTTGATTGCTCGGGCTCAAACTGAGCGGCGCCACGATCAAGTGCTGGTGTCATCTGAGAGCCGATGCCCTGCAGCAATACCCACAATCAGTGCTTGCACCGATCGCGTGCGTTTAAGGCTGCTTTCACACTAGCGTCGGCCCGATGTACCGACGCAAACTGTGAAGAAAATTCCCGACGTTGGCAGCGGAAGCAGTCTTTGAGGTACGGGGAGGAGGGGGCGGAGTTTCGGCCACGCATGCGCGGTCGAAAATGGCGGTCCCGACGCACAAAAAAAGTTACATGTAACTTTTTTTGTGGCGGCGGTGCCCCAAAACACGACGGTTGCAACGTGTGGCACTGCGTCACAAATGTTAGTCTATGGGGAAAAAAACTCATCCTGCAGACAACTTTGCAGGATGCGTTTTTTCACCACATCGACGCATTGTGACGTGCACTGCACGACGCTAGTGTGAAAGTAGCCTTACTCAGTTGCTGCTGTCGATAGTTACAGCCACATTGATGGGCATCGCAGAGGGAGGGAGCTCCCTCTCTGCTCCCATCGGCACAGCACGACTGTGATCACGTTGTACCGATGGTCTCCATGGTGACCCTGGGCCAAAGATGGCTGTTGGTTTTTGTTAATTCAGCCTCCCAAAAATCAGAATAGAAAGCAATCAAAGTCCAGAAAATAGCACTAATAAAAATGTCAACTCGTCCCGCAAAAAACAAGCCATCCCATGACTGTGTTGGACGAAATATGGAAAAATTATAGCCGTCAAAATATGGGAATGCAAAGTTTGTGCAATAAAAAGTGTCTTTTAGTGTGGCACAGCAGTATCAATAAAGGGTAAGGTGCACCACTAGGTATGACTGTAAATAAGACGAGCAAGGAGGGTGCTGTATAATGCATGAGCGAACAATGGGCAATGGAGGAGAGGAAAAAGAATTAATGCATATGGAATGCACACACCTAAATATAAAGATGTGAAATGCAACTTTATTAACACCAAAACGCAACAACTGTTTTAAAACATTTAAAACTGGAATAGCAGCACCTGCGTTGTAAAATTGTGTGAAGTACTTGTGGGTTCAAGGTGTTCACCACACGTTTAAATAAATTCCTTGGGGGTGTAGTTTCTAAAATGGGGACACCTTGTGGAGGGTTTCCGCTGCTTAGGCACATCAGGGGCTCTCCAAACGTGACCTGACACCCGCAGACCGTTCCATCAAAGTTTGTGTTCCAAAATGTCGCTCTTTCCTTTGAGCCCTGCCATGCGCCCAAACAGTAGTTTTCCCACACATATGGGATATCTGCGTACTCAGAAGAAATTGCACAACAAATTTGGGGGTCCATTTTTTTGATGTTACCCTTGTGAAAATATAATATAAAATAAAATAAAAATTGGGATCTAAAGTAAAATTTGTGTGGAAAAAAAAAAAAAGTAGTATTTTTTTTTTTTTTATACACAATCCATTAATTCCTGTGAAGCACCTGAAGGGTTAATAAACTTCTTGAATGTGATTTTGAGGGGTGCAGTTTAGAATGGTGTCACTTTTGGGTATTTTCTGTCCTATATATGCCCCTCAAAGTCACTTGAAATGCGATTGTGGTCCCCTTCTTCACCTCTCGCTTCCTAAAACTCAATGTAAACAAAACCGAACTCCTCATCTTTCCCCCATCTCACGTATCCCCCCTACCTGATCTATCTATTATGGTAAACTGCATCACGTTCTCTCCCGCACCTGAAATCCGCTGCCTCGGGGTAACTCTCGACTCTGCCTTGTCCTTCAAACCGCACGTTCAAACTCTTGCCACCTACTGTCGCCTCCAACGCAAAAATATTGCCAGAATCCGTCCCTTCCTCACCCCACAATCTACTAAGACTCTTGTGCATGCTCTTATCATCTCCCGCCTCGACTACTGCAACACCCTCCTCTGTGCCCTCCCCGCTAGCTCTCTTGCACCACTCCAGTCTGTCCTCAACTCTGCTGCCCGGCTAATCCACCTCTCTCCTTGCTACTCCCCTGCTTCTCCCCTTTGCAAATCCCTCCACTGGCTCCCAATTCCCCAACAAATCCAGTTCAAACTACTAACACTGATCTACAAAGCCATCCACAGCCTGTCCCCTCCCTATATCTCTGAACTAATCTCCCAGTACCTTCCCTCACGTAATCTCCGATCCTCCCAAGACCTCCTACTCTCCACACTTATTCGTTCCTCACACAACCGCCTCCAAGATTTCTCCCGAATATCCCCCCATCCTCTGGAATTCCATGCCTCAACACGTCTGACTATCCACCACCCTCGGATCCTTCAGACGGAACCTGAAAACCCATCTCTTCAAGAAAGCCTATAGCCTGCAATAACCATTCTGCCGCCTCACCACCGCCAGAGCAGCCGCCTCACCACCACCAGAGCTGCTGCACCTCCGACCTTCTGTCTCTTCCCCACTATCCCATAGAATGTAAGTCCGCAAGGACAGGGTCCTCTCCCCTCTGTACCAGTCTGTCACTGTAAACTTGTTTACTGTAAATGTACAGCACCATGGAATTAATGGTGCTATATAAATAAATAATAATAATAAAAAATGGTTTTGTAAATTAACTATTTCTCCTTCGCCTCATTGGAGGACACAGACCATGGGTGTATGCTGCTGCCACCAGGAGGCTGACACTAAGTATTACAAAGAAAGTTAGCTCCTCCCCTGCAGTATACACCCCTCTGCTGGCTCCCAGCTAACCAGTTCTTGCTTAGTGTCCGTAGGAGGCACACGGACGGGTCTGCTATTCAGACCCAAAGAATCTTTTTACTTTTACCTTTTACCGGACGAAGGGAGCGACGGATTCTTTCATGTTCCGATCTCCCCCGAACCATCAACAGGCGAGCACTGGAGTTTCACCTCTCCGTATCCTCTCCTGCGACGTGGGAAGCCACTGCCTGAGCTGATTTTAGGGGCGACGGGCCCTTTCATGGGACCGATCTCCCCCCTCCCTTATCAGACGAGCACTGGAGTGTCACCTCCAGTATCCTCTTCTGCAGCCAGGCCTATCGGACATCAGCCCTGACCACCAGGTTTTACCCTCGGCTGTTCAGAGACACAATCCAGTGTGGCGTCCGAGCAGCCCCCACTGCACCACCACTATTAAGAGCGGATGGTACAAGGAGGCGGACGGTTCCTCTCCTCCTCCCTAACAGACGGATGATGGATTGAGGTTTATCCCTACACCGTCCACGCTGCACAGAACAGCGCTGAAACCCACATCCGCGGCGGCTCCATGCCGGGACGCGCACCGATGGTGAGTGGATCCATCTTCAGAGGGATATCCATAAAGGCGCAGGCAGCCTCAGCCACTTTCCTGTGGCCCACCTCTCTGAGGTAACGCTCTGGCCGGCTACAAAAATTTAGCCCCTGGCTTCGGCCGATGTGTAGGCCGCATCCCGGAAGTCTCCTGAAACGCCCCGCTGGTGTCGCCCGCCTGCTACAGAAATTTAGGCCCCGGCTTGGGCCTATTCAGCATCGTGTCCGTCGCTCCGCCCCCCGAGTTGGCGCTTCTCGCTCTCTGCGAGATTTTATCTACTCTGCAGCTCACAGTGGCCATCTTGGTCCACCTGGCCGGCTCACACTGGGGCAACGATTTTTAGCATTAAGGGGGCACAACCACTCTACATCAAGGCATTAAACGCGCAGGTATTCTCCGTTCTTAAAGGCGCATGTAGTATTGTCTGGTTTTAAAGGCGCATTTCCAGTATTGTCTGTTCTTAAAGGCGCAGGTCCAGTATTGTCTGGTCTTAAAGGCGCATGACCAGTATTCTCTGTTCTTAAAGGCGCATGTCCAGTATTCTCTGTTCTTAAAGGCGCATGTCCAGTATTCTCTGTTCTTAAAGGCGCATGTCCAGTATTGTCTGGTCTTAAAGGCGCATGTCCTGTTTTGGCTGGTCTTAAAGTCGCATATCTCGTATTGTCTGTTCTTAAAGGCGCATGTCCAGTATTCTCTGTTCTTAAAGGCGCATGTCCAGTATTGGCTGGTCGTAAAGGCACAGGTCCAATATTGTCTGTTCTTAAGGGCGCATGTCCAGTATTGTCTGGTCTTAAAGGAGCATGTCCAGTATTGTCTGGTCTTAAAGGCGCATGTCTAGTATTGTCTGGTCTTAAAGGCACGTGACCAGTTTTTCCCTGGTCTTAAAGGCGCATGGCCAGCATACCCTGGTCTTACGCACATGGCCAGTATGCCCTGGTCTTAAAGGCGCATGACCAGTATTCCTGGTCTTAAAGGCACGTGACCAGTATTCCCTGGTCTTAAAGGCGCATGACCAGTATTCCTGGTCTCAAAAGCACGTAACCAGTATTCCCTGGTCTTAAAGACGCATGACCAGTACTCCTTGGTCTTAAGGGCACATGTCCAGTATTACCTGGTCTTAAAGGCACATGACCAGTATGTCCTGGTCTTAAAGGAACATGACCAGTATGCCCTGGTCTTAAAGGCACGTGACCAATATGCCCTGGACTTAAAGACACATAACCATTATGCCCTGGTCTTCAAAGCATATGACAAGTATGTCCTGGTTCTTAAAGGCACATGACCAGCATGCCCTCCTCCTAAAGGCAGAAGACCAGTATACCCTGGTCTTAAAGACGCACGACCAGTATTCCCTAGTCTTAAAGGCGCATGACCAGTATTTACTGGTCTTATGGGCACATCATCAATCCTAAGCTGGTCACTCTAACTGAGCTCTAGAGCCTTCCGCCGCTCATCCCTAACCGCAACCCAGATATACATGGTCCCTTTCCTACATGGGAGCGTCCGCTAGCAGGGGCCGCAAGTGTTCTAGAAAAACGTACAGGCGTCTGCAAAACGGAAGTTTTCATTTCCTAATCTCTCCCCCATGATTTGTTGAGAACAACGCTGAATATGGATCGCATATTGCCTTGGATTGCAAGAGCTTCAGAAAAGGAGGGACTCTCCTATTTATACCATCAACAAATCGACGAGCAATTCACTGGACAGAAGCCGCTAAGTAGGTTGCCATACCTGGTCTGATTTTTATGGGCGACGGGTCCTTTTAAGGGCACCGATTCCCCCCACATCTCCAACAGACGAACTCATGCAGTGTCGCCTCCATGTATCCTCTTCTGCATCCAGGCCTAATGCCAAACAACCTGCCCTGTCCACCCGGGGACCTCAACTCTGGGGATTTACAGAGGCACACATCTTTGACGTCCGAGCACCCCCCTTTGTATCAATTTAGGGGATGATGCAAGAAAGCGGACGATTCCTCTCCACGTCCCTGTTAACAGAATGGTGGATCGAAGGTTCCTAATTTTCTACTCTGCACGAAGATGGCAAGAGGCCTGCTGGTTGCAGCCCCGCATTCTGCCACTTGGCAGTCTAACCGGGTGGAATTTCTTGTGGTATCCCTGCCCGATGTATCATCAATTAAAAAAAAAAAAAAAAAAACACAGACGGTCGGATAGCAAATCTGGTTCGTTCCGTCTTGTGGCTTCGGGTTCAGCGCTCTACCCTTCTTTAGCGCCACATGATGTTGCTTGACCAATAGTCTCCTGGTCAGACCTTATCTACTTCAATTCAAATCAAATCTTCTGAGCGGGAGACTAACAAGGGATCGTATTTTTTCTACAGACCCATCCAGCAGTAGAACCATTGTCCTGGACAGTCTAGATCTAAGGGATCTTGGTTTCACGAAGGAGAGAATGAAAACTATGATCATTCCTGGACCTCAAACTTCTAACAACCTTTGACAAGGCCCTCCTTTTTCAGATGCAGTTCCTCCGCTCAGCCATTACTTCAACAAAAAAAAAAAAAAGTGGAGTTTTCTGGCATCCATCGACATTCGGTTTTCTTACCCTCACATGTCTACCTTTGTCCCCTCTACAATTATCTCTTCTCCTTTCCATTCGCGAACAGCATTTTCAAGTCACGACCTTGCCCTTCAGCCTGGCTACCGCACCACAGTGGTCGCAACACTCATAGCAGTTGTCATGTGCTTCTTGCACCCTAGAAACATGGTCGTCCTGCCCTACTCGGTCGACTTTCTAGCCGCTCTACAAGGACTACGCTAAGTCGTCTATATCACTTGCAATACCCTCTCACTTGGGCTAGCAGCTAAACTTAGACAAGTTTTTTTCCTCATTCCCAGCCCAGCAGATCCTCTTTGACGATGATCCTGCACAAGAAGGATGGTAATTCTCTCTCTCTCGAGTCAAGGTCGTGGCCCTTCAACACGGAACTTGTGCACTTGATCACTCATTCCCTCGGTTCATTCAATTAGCTAGGAGGGTTCTGAGCAATAAGACGAAAACAGAAGTAGTTTTCTTTTGCTCCGCTCGTTTTCAGCAAGTCAATCAGGCTTTCAAAAGGTAGTCTCTAAGCTCCTTCCTCATCCAGAGCCTTCTTCTGGTCCAATGGTTATTGGGGATACCAATGCCCGTCTTCTTCTCCCGATCATTTCTCTGGGGATCCGAACAGTACAGCTAATCCTACTGCAGGTCCACTGCCCTTAGGCGGGTCAACCATCCGTCTTCAATTTGGATAATGCCACGGCTGTGCCATTCGTCAATCATCTCGCAGGTACCCACAGTCAAGCGCCATGGCCGAGGTACCTCGCACTCTCTGATGGGCCGAGATCTATCATTCGGTGATCTCAACAGTACATGTCCCTGGAGTAGAACACTGGGCGGCTGACATATTCAGCCGTCAGGGTTTTCTCCTCAAGTGAGTGGGAACTTCACTCGGAAGTCTTCCTTCACATCTGCCTTCACTGGAGTACTCCAGATGTAGGTCGGATGGCGTCCAAGCTGAACGCCTATGTACTCCAGTTCATGGTTTGGCTTCAAGATCCAAGTCCATCGCAGTGCATGCTCTGTTTCTTCCACGGTACCAATTTCCATAACTCCTCTTCCACTACGTCTGAGATCTTTTTGGAAGCAGAAAAGGCCCCCAGTGATCCCGGGAGACCCGCACTGACCATGTCAGGTTTTCTCGCTTGCGGTACTAGTATTTCTCCGTTTTTTTTTCGTCAAAACTGGAAATATGGACCTTCTCGCAGGGAGCCTTCACCTGTAGTTCTTCCCTACCACGTACCGTTAGATCTGGGGGACCTTAATGGTCCGGGGGACCTTAATGGTCCTGGGGATCTTACAGTAGACTCCTTTTTCGATCCAGACAGACTTTACTATCAGGGAACGTCACTCCCCTTTTTTCTCTGCGTTCTTGTCATCCTGATGAGTCTTCAGAGCTTGCCACTCTGTTCCTTTCAGTCTTTTTTCCTTATTACCATCAATGCATTGTTGGCCTCAAGCCATCCCCTTCCCTCGTTGCCAAGGTGGTTTTGTATTCCCACTGTTGCAGGGGCATTGTCCTCTCATCTCTTTCGGCTCCAGTCCACACAACGGAATGGGTTCTCCATAATCCGGAAGAAGTGAGTGCTCCAAGTGGGTACGTATCGAGGACGGCGTCCTTCCGAAGGTTGGACACTTTGCTTGGGCTTCTCGATGGTAAGTAGGCTTCCTGACGGTCACAGGAAGGGTTTAGCCGTTTTTCATCGGCCACGTTAGCCTGGTGGATTCTTTTCACCATCCAGGAGTCCTTCCGTGCTAGATGTCAGCCTATCTCCCTGTCTCAGGGCTCTAGGCACCAGGCGTCGGCAAGCACAACCGCAAGCTTGCGAATTCCTCCAGTCCGCATGCATTCTTGAAGCACTATAATTCACACACTTCCACAGATGTGAGTCTGGGCAGGCGGACTTTGCAGGCCGCCTTGGCGCACTTGTAAGTAGCGGTTACACGGCCTGATCTGATGTTGTCCCCACCCAGGGACTGCTTTGGGACGTCCCATGGTCTGTGTCCCCCAATGAGGCGAAGGAGAAATAGGGATTTTTGTGTACTCACCGTAAAATCCTTTTCTCCGAGTCATTCATTGGGGGACACAGCTCCCTCCCTATTATTAGTTGTATTTGTTTTTATCATTTGATATGTTATACTCTCATATATAATGTGACATGCTATACGCTTATATGTTGTTATTGATCTCCTACTGCTTTTGCACCGAACTGGTTAGCTGGGAGCCAGCAGAGGGGTGTATACTGCAGGGGAGGAGCTAACTTTCTTTGTAATACTTAGTGTCAGCCTCCTGGTGGCAGCAGCATACACCCATGGTCTGTGTCCCCCAATGAATGGCTCGGAGAAAAGGATTTTACGGTGAGTACACAAAAATCCCTATTTTGTGTTTGGGAGTGTGTCCAGGATGCTGAGCTGGGAGGACGCACATCAGGGGAGCACCTGTCAGGCTTTCCATGGCTATTCAGCTTACATAAAGGCCAATCTCTATCCTTCAATGGGTCCCCAGAGAATTAAGTCCCCAGAACCACCCCTCCCTCACCCGCACACTTGGGCCAGGCTGGAGTCGACCCAGCAACAGCCCTGGACACATTCCTGCTTAAGGCTACTTTCACACTAGTGTCGGGCACTGCACGTCGCAATGCGTCATTGTGGAGAAAAAACGCATCCTGCAAAGTTGTCTGCAGGATGCGTTTTTTCCCCATAGACTTATTTGCGATGCAGTGCCACACGTCGCAACCGTCGTGCGATGGATGCGTCGTGTTTTGGCGGACCCCCGCCACAAAAAACCGTTACATGTAACTTTTTTTGTGCGTCAAGACCGCCATTTTCGACCGCGCATGCGCTGCCGAAACTCTGCCCCCTCCTCCCCGGACCTTGCAATGGGGCAGCGGAAGCGTCCTAAGACTGCTTCCGCTGCTCACGTCGGGCATTTTTTTCACAGTATGCGTCGGTACGTCGGGCCGACGCAGCGCGATGGTCCCGTACCGACGCTAGTGTGAAAGCAGCCTAAGGAGCCGGCAACCCCAGCATTCCAGCACCATCTTAGCTCATTATTTCAGCCCTGCACCAGGAAGACAAGGTATTCCCTGAGTTAGGGGAAATGTTAACCCCTTCTGGTGGGGAGGGTGAGCCTGGAAAAGTTGATCTGGAGCAGTATTCAGGAGAAGGCTCCTTAAACTCTCAGACACTACCAGGACCAGGCACATCAGGTCTGATTACACAGGATAATGCACAAGATGGTCACATAGATACAGCAGGATTCCCCTCCTTCCATTCTGCAACAACAAAGCCCTGGTCTTCAACTTCCACCAAGGCCAGGGAAACCCCCTCTAAATGGACCCAGACTGACTGGGGCATGAGAGGACACAACAAAACTCCCAGCCACACTAACATCACAGAGGGACGGAGTGAACCTATGGATTACTCCTCTGACATGGAATATATACCCCATAATCCTCCCTCATCACCCTCAGCAAGGAGGAAACTACTCACACACTTCTCATCTAAGGATTTTAAGCCCTTAATAAATTAGGTCAAGAATGCTTGCAGAATGGAAATGGCGTGTTTAAGACCGTATCTGCAGCAACTTGCAGGCCGCATGGATACTTTGGAGGGGGACCATGACCCCACTAGATCGCATGTAACCGACCTCCAACAACTGGTTTTCTCACAACAGAAGACTGTAAAAGATTTGCAGGCTCATGTAGAGGACAGGTACAATAGGGGCAGGAGATGTAATATAAGCGCACGTGGCCTTCCAGCGACAAGTGGTCAGGAAAACTCTTAACTTATGTTATAAACTATTTTCAATTAAATCCTGGGGGACCCTCCTTCCGCGCCATTCAAGTTTGATAGGGCACACTGAGCCCAAAGGCTCTTCAGGTCCCCCCTGTGACCTAATTTGTTGCCTGCATGACTGAGAATTAAAAAAAGATAATGACAGGTCACAAAAAGTTAAAACCTATTTTGGCATGAAGATCCAGCTGTTCCCTGACCTAGCCACACAATTCTCCAGAAGAGGAGGCACCTTAAAATTGTACTAAAAATTCTGATGGATCTGCGAATTCCCTACAGATAGGGTTTATCTTTTGCCCTAACTGCTTGTCGAGAAGGAATATCTGCAACATTGGGCTCCTTGGAGGACCTTCCAGATTTCTGCTATGCTTTGTGTTTGTCTATTCCTAAGATTTCGGACTGGGATCCAGGCAACAGACGTGTTGGTGGAAAGTCCCGCCCTATGGGTTTCCTCGCTGAGAACATTTCTATTAGTGATGGACATTACTAATGCTTTTTCTAGTGCCTTGGGATCACTGTACTTAATGATCTATTTTCCTAAGTACTGACCAGTACTTTCTTTCTGATTATTAATGTGATTAGAGTAATTCTTCATAAAAGCATGGTTTCTGTAGGTTATACATATAATAATGCCTGGGGGGAACTATTGACTGTTTGTTTTTTTTGTTCTCTTCCATCTGCTCAGGACTAGTACTGGGCTCCTCCCCCACGAATAAGAATTTTGGAGTTACCTTGTTCTAGCCAAGTTCCTAGTGGGCTCATTTTGTTCCACAGGTGTAACCCCTTCCCAAGAGCTTTCCTGGGAAATATGGTATTTTGTATATTGAAGTTTGTATTTTATCTAAAAAATGTTTGGTGTCTTTGTCTACCCATTTTCCTTGTGTTTCTACTGCTCCCCTTTGCTCCAATACAGCTCCATCATTTGAAGTTGGAGAAATCACATGAGGGTCCTGGAAACTGACATCCATCCGGAGGTCCAAGATGGATGACAAGTTCAGAGTATCCCAACAGACATTGCCCTCTTAAGTATTCAATGTGACTTGCGTATTATCACATAATATAAGGGGTCTTAATTCCTCTAGGAAGAGAAGGCTCACCCTGAGGCCGGGGTCACACTTGCGAGAATCTCTCAGGAGTCTTGCGTCTCAATACCCAGCACTGCTGTCGGGACTGGAGCATTTAGCTGCATGTATTTCTATGCAGCTGAGCGCTCCGGTCCGAGTGCCGGCGGCAGTGCTTGGTATTGAGAAGCAAGACTTGTGCGAGTTTCTTGTAAGTGTGACCCCGGCCTGAAGGAGATAACGTCTCAGAGAGCATACATAGTGTTTTTTACAGGAAACACATAATGACAAAATAGGCAAATTTAAATTTGCAGTCAACCCTTTCCTCTTGGCCTATTCAATAATAACAAGAGAGGAGTTTAGCGATTTTAATCTCCTCAAACTGTCCATTACTGGTGACTAAGTGATCCGGGGGGTAGGTTTGTTGTCTTTGAAGCACTTATGAGGGGCAAACCAATAATTCTATGTAACATTTATGCACCAAATATAGTGGCTTACCGCCAATGGCGGCAGGCCACGCCACTGCTATGGGGCCCTGAGCCCGTTAGCGCCCACACCGGGCCTCCCTCTACCTGTCATACCCACACAGAATGATGGCTGTGGAAGTGTCTGCTGACGCTCCTTTCTCCATCATCATTGCTCACGCTGACAGACAGACTGGAGCTCCGGCCGCCAGCGCGAGCAATGAGGATGGAGGAGGGAGCGTCAGCAGATGCTTCCACCCCATCATTCTTCCTCGGTGTCTGTTGTGTCAGAGCAGCAATTCTAAATAAAAAAAAAAATGGGATAAAAAGGTGGATTAACACCGCGCTGCTTGAAAGATAGAAGTCCAAATGGATATTCAGATGAAAAGTGGCTTTATTCAACGCGTTTCGGAGTACTATGACTCCTTCATCAGGAAACCACAAAAGTATACAGATATACTTTTGTGGTTTCCTGATGAAGGAGTCATAGTACTCCAAAACGCATAGAATAATGCCACTTTTCATCTGAATATCCATTTGGACTTCTATCTTTCAAGCAGCGCGGAGTTAGTCCACCTTTTTCTCTTTTTTTTTTCTTTAATCTGGCTGGTCACGAGGAGACCGGTGGATCTGCAGCAGCTAATATTTCTATGAGCCTGTGTTGGGCTCTATCTGGTGAGTAAAATCTGATTAGAGGTATCTCTTAATACCCAGATAAGGCTACTTTCACACTAGTGAATTGCGTCGTTGCGACGTGCCGACGCAAGCAGTGAAAGCGCCGCACAACGGGGGCAGCGGATGCTGTTTTTCAACGCATCCGCTGCCCCATTGTGATGTGCGGGGAGGCGGGGGTGGAGTTCCGGCCGCGCATGCGCTGTCGGAAAAGACTGTCTCGACGCACCCAAAAACGTTACATGCAATGTTTTTTGGTGGGGACGGACCGACGCAAAACGTCGCAACCGTCGCACGACGGTTGCGACGTGTGGCAATGCGTCGCACTGCATCGCTAATGCAAGTCTATGGAGAAAAAACGCATCCTGCAAGCACTTTTGCAGGATGCGTTTTTTCTACAAAAGGACGCATAGCGACGTGCAGTGCACGACGCTAGTGTGAAAGTAGCCTAAGACCCTATTGCGCTTTTACTTTCCTTCCAGCTTTTTATTGAGAGCAGCAATTCTGACATGTCCGGCGCTTCACACCACAGGTTCAACATCAGAGCATCGGGTGGAACGAGGAGGAGTGAGTATTATATTTATTTTTCTTTTTTAAGTCAGTGACTGGTGGCCATAATAGAGTACGGCGGACCATGGGCTGTGTATTTTATTGTATGGAGGACCATGGGGGTGTATTATATTCTGTGGAAGACCATGGGGGTATATTATACTGTATGGTGGACCATGGGGGGATGCATTACCTGTGGAGGACCATGGGGGGTGTATTATACTATATGGAGGATCATGGGGGTGTGTTATATTGTATGCAGGACAATGGGTGAGTATTATATTGTATGGAGGACCATGGGGGTGCATTATATTCTATGGAGGTGTTGGTGCCCTCTACCTTATGGAAGGCACACAAGGCGGTGATGAGGGGTCATTGTATCAAGGAGATTGAATCTAGATTGAAAAAAATTGCAAAATTTGTATATAATAAACCTAGCTAGTACCGATAGCAGGGCATTTAAACCCGCTGATGACGTTGTCAACAGTGACAGCGACATCGAGGAACATCGTACTGGGAGTGAGCGCCGGTTTGCTCTCATCAGCACAACGTGGTGCGATCGCTTTGTGCTGACGGTCTCCATGGTGATCCACTGGCACAAGATGGCCCCGGGGTCCTGCAGGGAAGGTGGCTTGTCCCTTCCTGCTAAGAGCAGGAGCTGACACACCTCCTCCCCTGCCTGTCAGATGCTGCTCTGATGCCCTGCAGTGCAGAAGCATTGCAGAGTATCAGATCAGTGATCTGTCAGTAGAAGGATGATGTAAATATAAAAAAAAAATCCCCAAATGAACAAAAAAAAGAAAAAATATTAATTCAATAAATACATTTATTTATGTTAAAAAAAAGTACAGATATTTAGTATCACCGCGTTCGTGTATAAATCTGGTATCGTAATCGCATCGACCCAAAGAATGTTGTCTAATCACTAATGCTGCATGAAGAACCGCGTGAAAAATAAATAAAACCAATTATTCACCTCCTTTTGATTTTTTCATTATGCCTTCCAAAGATCGCAGTAAGGCTTGGCTCACATTTACCCTTAGTACTTATACCAGGGCTTCCATGTAAATATCTGAAATACGTGATTCAGACAGAGCGTCCGGCAAAAGATTCCGTATAATGAGGCAGATGGAGGCACTGTGGACACCGTAGGACCTGTGATCCGGCGGTGTCAGTCTTTTTAGGTGAGCATAAAAGCGCGGTTGACCACAGTTTTGTGCACTTCTGAAAAGAAGGACAATGCTGAACATAGGCCAGACGGAGTCCAGAGTAACTTTGCTGCCTCGTTATCATGAATGGATCCCTCAAGGGTTTCATCTGAATCATGTCAGTCGAATATGTACATGGAAACGCCGATGTAAGTGCTCAGCGTAGAGTGCTGGATAAATGTGATCCCAATGTAATCCCAATATGTAAAATGTTCTCAGCAAAATCTCCAACTCAATCCACTGGATCGCTGGTCAACTGTTAACCCTTATAATTTCCTAAGTCATGTTTAAAAAATTGTGGAAAATGTTATTTATTGACTATTTTGTGTGACATGACTCTAATTTAAGGGCATAAAAATGTAACGTTTGAAAATTGCAAAATGTTCAAAATTTTCACAAATAAACGTAAGTCATATCAAAGAAATTTTATCACTATCTTGAAGTACAATATGTCACAAAAAACAGTCTAGGAATCAGAATCAGTGTGATCCATTGAAGCTTTCCAGAGTTATGACCTCCAAAAGTGACAGTGGTCAGGAAGGTGAAAACAGGCTTTGTGGTGAAGGGGTTAAAGGACTGTGCCATGTCCTCGAGTCCTCTGGCTCTTAGGAGCGAGGAAGGTACAATCCACTATAATCCACCTGATATCTAATATATTCTATAACTTCTATAGAAAACTATGTAATATCCAGCATACACTTCCCTAAAATCCAAACTGTCGGGACACTTTACTGAAAAATTATTTATCCAATCTTAAACTACCCGTCCTCTCTTAAGAAGCATCAAGCGCCCTTAGAAAACAAGTTACTCAGGAAGAGATTGCCCCTTGGAAAGTCTCCAGGGCCAGATGGGATGATATATCTATATTTCAAAACCTTTGCTAAGGAGCTAATTCCTAATACGACTTAGCTGTTCAACTCATTTATGGAAGGCTCACCCATTGGAATGATAGACGACCTAGAATTTCTCACTTCCCATAGATCAAAGGGAGGTCTGTCAGTCCGATATATCATTAAATATTATTATGCTTCTTGGGCTTCATTATGGCCTTACAATAAATGGACCAAAATAGAAAAGTTATGGCTTGTCTATGGCTAAGTCTATTACGATACTAATTACCCTATTGGGCCCTATGCAGTTTATAAGAGAACTTCGTCTCTCATGTATAAAGCGCTATGGTCTGGCCTCTCCTAGTTCTCCAATTATATCCTTTATTTATCAACCCCTGATCCCAAATAACTTAGAACCAACAATGGTCCATCCGTGGATTTCAGATACAAGGACTTGGATGACAGGGACACATTGGAAAGTCTCTTGTTTGACATTATTAAATCTAAATTTTCAGTAACCAAGAGAATTCTTCCAATTTA
The DNA here is from genome assembly GCF_051348905.1 of Ranitomeya variabilis. Lineage (NCBI taxonomy): Eukaryota > Metazoa > Chordata > Amphibia > Anura > Dendrobatidae > Ranitomeya > Ranitomeya variabilis. The sequence continues at coordinate 758,205,688 of NC_135232.1, forward strand.
TGCAGATTAAGCACCTAGTGTTTTCATCATTTGGCTCAATGAATGTGTCCCAACCAACTGAATTTGAGAAGTAATGTTGATGGGGCCTGTCAACTAAGGGGTTGATATCTGATATTTAGAAGATTATAAACTCTCCTCAGGTGGATCCTCTGAAGAAACATCCCTATATGATTAAATGGGAGTCTCTCCTTGGGAAAGAGCTGTCCTTACAATGTTGGTAGCTTATTTGGGACAAAGAACGCCAAATCCTCCATTTGCATGTGATACAAAGAGAATCAATATAAGATTTTGATGTTTTGGTACTACACCACAGAACTCCTCCATAAACTGAACTTGCAGTGAATGGAAATTCTTTTATTCGGGCAACCAAATAAATGTTAATCATTTTCGGTCTTACAATCAGACCTTAATCAGAACTGATTGTCACCAGTTTGCTGGATTTACTGCATACAAGTGCGCTGGTGTGTGCGACTTCTGTCGCTGTGGAATGGCCATTTTTATAGTTATGGAAGTCGCATACACCAGCGCAGCTGTCTGCGGTAAATCCAGCAAACTGGTGGCAATCAATCCTGATTTAGGTCTGATTGTAAGACCAAAAATGTTTAACTTTTTTTGATTGCCTGAATAAAAGAATTTCCATTCACTGCAAATTCATTTGCGTGTCAAGTTTTACTTCTGTGAGATACAGGCTGGACATCCTACTTGAGCACCCCTTTTCATACAAGGAGTGCCTTATAACGGTTTCTTCCATAAACTGAACCCCCAGTATCCAAAGTTTTGCTGAAGATTCTCAATATCATATCTTCTGGTCTTGCACTGGGGTGGTCGGATTTTTGGGAGTTAGTGAAAGTTTTAATACAAAAGGTACTTTTCGTGGAAGTTGAGCTGGATCCTGCAATCTATTTGCTAATGTTTCTCCTACAGGGATGGGAAGAACTCATCTAAATTATTATTGCATATATTAACCCCAGCTAGGTGTTTGATCGCTCTTCAATGGAAACAGACCACTCTACCCTCTTGCCAAAATGTATTAAATAGAATGACTGATATTCCTAGAATGGAATACATGACAGCTTTAATGAATGCTAAGGTTGATAGATTTGACACTGCTTGGGCTCCCTGGGATTATTTATGGGCTCAAAACAATAGCTAGGACCTTTTAAGACTGCTGTACCCTTTTTTCCCACCCCTTAATGTGTGTGTGCCCTGTCTTCTGTTTGTCGATTGTTAAATAAAACATTTGAATTTAATAAGTGGATGGGGTTTGTTGTATTATGGTATCAGATGTACGGTAACTAATATATAAAGTTTTTTATTTGGAACTTGAGTCTTTTATTGTTTTAGTTTGCAATATGTTTTGATGCCACTAGAGAGAAATATTTTCCATCAGTTAAACTTTAATGTAACCTATCCTCATTAATTATTTTACTTTGTCTATTTTGCTTGTAAAAAGCTGAATATTTTGTGCTTATTTTCATTGTTAAAAATGTATAAAACTTAATAAAAATTACCGTATAATTTTGTGCTGAAAACGCCCCCATCGGCTTATACAAGTGTCAATTGTCCCAGAAAGACGGCACGGGAGGGGGAGCGGTGGAGCAGTGGGTCACAGAGGCAGGAGGCGGCGGCTGCGGCTTAAGCCTGTGCCGCTGCTAAAGAGAAGTGCCGCTGCTAAAGAGAAATGCCGCTGGCAGTGAATATTCATTTCTCTGTAATAGCGCACAGTGACAGCCGCCGACTTCCAGCACACATCCTACGTACCTTCCCTGCGTGCCCTCGCTGCATCTCATTCGTTCTTGGCGCTCATAGGCGTGGAGTTAATATTCATTATCTTAATGAGCAGGGCCACGTGATTGCTCGGCAGGAAGAGCTGCTGGTGCTGGAACGAGATGCAGTGAGGGCATGCAGGCAAGGTAAGTAGGATGTGTTGGTTTTTTTCATAAGAGCCATGCATACAAGGATAGGGGATAAGGAGCCATACAAGGACAGCGACGGGGCAGCCTTGCATACAAGGTCAGGGACCGGGAAGCCATGCATACAAAGACAGGGATGGGGGAGCCATGCATACAAGGACAGGGACGGGGTAGGCATGCATACAAGGTCAGGGACCGGGAAGCCGTGCATACAGGGAGGGGAGAGCCATGCATACCAGGATAGGGATGAGGGGACAATGCATACCTGGCTTATACTCGAGTCAATAAGTTTACCCAGTTTTTCGTGGCAAAATTAGGTGCCTCAGCTTATACTCGGGTCAGCTTATACTCGAGTATATATGTATAGTAGTTATTTAAAAAAAACTTTTGTGACATAACTCGTTGATTTAAGGGTATAAAAATTAAAAGTTTGAAAATTGCAAAATTTTCTCCAAATTTCCAATTTTTTCACAAATAAATGCAAGTCATATCGATGAAATTTTACAACTATCATGATGAACAATATATCACGAAAAAACATTCTCAGAATCAGTGGGATCTATTCAAGTGTTCCAGAGTTATTACCACTTAAAGAGAGACTGGTCAGAATTGAAAAATTTGGCCTGGTCAGGAAGGTGAAAATAGGCTCGGGGGTGAAGGGGTTAAGGAAAAGTTTTTTTATTTTAAGCAATTACACATTACAAGATTTATAATTTCCACACAAAAATGCACAATCTCTTTCAGTCTCTGCGGAGCTGCTGCTTGAGGTCAGTCAGTTCCCTTGTACCATCACTTTTCAGGATACACGGATTTTCAGTACACACAAAGCTGAAAGCTGCTGCTTTTATTATAAATCTATCACTTTGAATGATAAATATTTGCTTTGCTAGGCACTACGGATAGAAAAATCCCATAAGGAGGTTGCAGTCATTTAAACAAACTGTGGACAGTGTTCAGTTGGAGAGCTCAATACAATTTTTCCTTGTAGCACATGGATATGGGGGAGAGGACGATGGCAGTGCAGAGGAGTCCTCAGAAATGGAGAGGCCAATAGTACATTGTTAGACTGGTTTGTGTTATTTTCTGCTAGGTTTCCTTGACTCGGAGCATTATCTTCCTCAGACTCTGATTGAGCATCAGCTCCAATGTAAGGGATGTCATCTGTGCTGGTCTCACTGTGCTGTTTTGAAAATTGGGCATGTGTGGATAAACTTTCCCATGCATGTTGGATTTCTTCTCCACCATCTGACTCTGATTCCGAATCTACAGATGAGCCAAGTGATGCTAAAAGTAATAAAATAACAATTTACAACTGCAAAAAACCCGATGCCTGGATCTCCTCTTTAATGATAATATTAGTTATACATAGATCCTTCATATTTCTGGCATGTCTGTAAAGCCGGTACAGCGATAGGAGCGAAAATATACAGGTGCTTCTCATACAATTAGAATATCATCAAAAAGTTAATTTATTTCAGTTCTTCAATGCAAAAAGTGAAACTCCTATATTATATAGAGTCATTACAAACAGAGTGATCTATTTCAAGTGTTTTTTTTTCTGTTAATGTTGATGATTATGGCTTACAGCCAATGAAAACCCAAAAGTCATTATCTCAGTAAATTAGAATACTTTATAACACCAGCTTGAAAAATGATTTTAAAATCCAAAATGTTGGCCTACTGAAATGTATGTTCAGTAAATGCACTCAATACTTGGTCGGGGCTCCTTTTGCATCAATTACTGCATCAATGCAGCGTGGCATCTGTGGCACTGCTGAGATGTTATGGAAGCCCAGGTTGCTTAGATAGCAGCCTTCAGCTCATCTGCATTGTTGGGTCTGGTGTCTCATCTTCCTCTTGACAATACTCCATAGATTCTCTATGGGGTTAAGGTCAAGTGAGTTTGCTGCCCAATCAAGCACAGTGATACTGTTGTTTTTAAACCAGGTATTGGTACTTTTGGCAGTGTGGACAGGTGCCAATTTCTGCTGGAGAATGAAATTTTCATCTCCAGAAAGCTTGTCGGCTGAGGGAAGCATGAAGTGCTCTAACATTTCTTGGTAGATGGCTGTGCTGACTTTGGTCTTGATAAAACACAGCAGATGACATGATTCCCCAAACCATCACTGATTGTGGATACTTCACACTAGACCTCCAGCAGCTTGGATTGTGTGCCTCTCCACTCTTCCTCCAGACTCTGGGACCTTGATTTCCAAATGAAATGCAACATTTACTTTCATCTGAAAATAACACCTTGGACTACTGAGCAACAGTCTAGTTCTTTTTCTCCTTTGCCCAGGTAAGACACTTCTGGCATTGTGTATTGGTCATGAGCGGCTTGACACAAGGAATTCAATGCTTATAGCCCATGTCCTGAATATGTCTGTGGGTGGTGTCTCTTGAAGCAATGATTCCAGCAGCAGTCCACTCCTTGTGCATCTCCCCAAATTTTTTAAATGGCCTTTTCTTGAAGGGAACCTGTCACCCCCAAAATCGATGATGAGCTAAGCCCACCAGCATCAGGGGCTTATCTACAGCATTCTGGAATGCTGTAGATAAGCCCCGATGTATCCTGAAAGAGGAGAAAAAGAGGTTATATTATACTCACCCAGGGGCGGTCTAGCTGCGGTAGGCGTCGCGGTCCAGTCCAGAGCCTCCCATCTTCTTAGGATGACGTCCTCTTCTTGTCTTCACGCTGCGGCTCCGGCGCAGGCTTACTTTGTCTGCCCTGTTGAGGGCAGAGCAAAGTACTGCAGTGCGCAGGCACCGGGAAAGGTCAGAGAGATCTGGCGCCTGCGCACTGCAGTACTTTGCTCTGCCCTCAACAGGGCAGACAAAGTATGCATGCGCCGGAGCCGCAGCATGAAGACAAGAAGAGGACGTCATCATAAGAAGATGGGAGGCCCAGGACCGTGACGCCCATTCGACCGGACCGCAGCGGGCACGCCCCTTGGTGAGTATAATATAACCTCTTTTTCTCATCTTTCAGGATACATCGGGGGCTTATCTACAGCATTCCAGAATGCTGTATATAAGCCCCTGATTCTGGTGGGCTTAGCTCATTGTCGATTTTGGGGGTGACAGGTTCCCTTTAACAATCTATTCAAGGCTGCGGTTATCCCGGTTGCTTGTGCACCTTTTTCTACCACACTGTTTCCTTCCACTCAACTTTCTATTAATATGGTTTGATACAGCACTCTGTGAACAGACAGCTTCTTTAGCAATGACCTTTTGGGGCTTACCCTCCTTGTGGAGTGTGTCAATGACCGCCTTCTGGACATCTGTCCAGTCTTCCCCATGATTGTGGAGCCTACTGAACCAAACTAAGGGATCTTTTCAAATCCTTAGGAAGCCTTTGCAGGTGTTTTTTGTTAATTATTCGAAAATTTACTGAGATAATGAGTTTTGGGTTTTCATTGGCTGTAAGCCAATAGGTCACTCTGTTTGTAATGACTCTTTATAATATATGAGTTTCACTTTTTGTATTGAAGAACTGAAATTAACTTCTTTATGATATTCTAATTTTGTGAGAAGCATCTGTACATGTGTAGCGTTAGTAAATCTTAAAAAAAAAAAATAACCTTGAAGGCACTGGTCTTTTAGCTTCAAGTTTGCCAATAAACTGTTGTATGTACTATGCACATTAATAATGTGTTTCAAATTCAAATGTGACACAGAGCTAGAACTGCTTAAAAATGTAGAGGTGATTATTGGTTGGCTTGCTTTGTTCCAATAAGCTTAATTAGAGCGATAACGATGGACTTATACTTTGTAACTGGAACTAATACTATTGCTCAACAATTTAATAAAAATTGAAAGTAATAGCCAAGCATTTGAACTATGCTCAATTCTAGGAAGCCACTCCTCCTGATTCAGGCCGCATACACATATTCCTTGCTTCCATCAAAAACATATTCCTTGCTTCCATCAAAAATCCGTAGGGTTCAATTATAACATTCCTGGAGCCTGTACCTGTAATTAGTAGGAACTTATTATATGTGTTTCTACTGCACTGCTTCTATATCAATAGGATCATGATTGCATATGTACCAAGTAGTGATGAGTGAACGTGCTCGGATAATGTCTTATCTGACTATGCCCGGGTGTTATCTGAGCATCTGGGAGTGCTCATATATTATATTCCAGTCCCCGCAGCTGCATGATTTGTGGCTGTTAGACAGCTTCAACTCATGTGGGGATTCCCTAACAAACAGGAAATCCCTGCATGTGCTCAGGTTGTCTAACAGCCACAAATCATGCAGCTGCGGGTACTCGAACATAATATACGAGCACGTTGGCTCATCATACTTGGTACATATACAGTCATGATCCTATTGATATAGAAGCAGTGCAGTAGAAACACATGTAATAAGTTCCTACTAATTACAGGTACAGGCAACAGGAATGTTATAATCACTAGTCATCACTAGTACCAAGCTCCTGACTATATTGGCTGTTATCATTTCACTCTAGGAATGTAAGCAAGGGATTTGTATCAGAAGAGCAGATATGTAACTCACCTCTGAACACTGTAGACTGGAAATCGCTAGCAACTTCAGCCACTTCCTCTTCAGTCGTGATGTGAAGTTCAGGTACACTTTCATGGGAAGAGGAGTCCTGCAGATAAAACACACAACCAAATCCATATTGAAGCAAACTTCTAGTTTATTCTTGTAGAACCCTCCCGTTTGCAACCTTTCATGCCTCATGGATCAGAGCTACCTCAGTGAGAAATTACAATATCAACGCTGGATGTTGTTATAGTGCTATGGGCTACAAGATCATATGATTTATTATGGCCTCCCTCAGGCCAATTTATCATGAGAATTTTGGATCTTAATTTTCATTGGCAATTTTCTCATATGAAAAAAAAAAATTGCAAAGCTTCTCCTGTCCACTACAATGTTAAAACTTGACAGCATAAAGATGGAAATGTGCAGTCCATGATTTTCACAGACCAATAGACTTGTATCCATGACTTAGATCAAAAGCTGACCGCTCTATTTTTATTTTTGGAAAAATGTCAGGCAAAAAGCCCAGATATGTGAACAGCTTGATAGATTACAATGGGTACTCGTTCTATTCCTTGAAAACATGGATAGAACATGTACTTGCAAAACATTGTCTGAATGAGGCCTCTTTGTGATTATCTGCTATCCTAGCCAATGATGACCAGTGAGTTTGAGCATGGTGGTCAGACTGTTAATTTTACTTCACTGTGGCTATTTGTCTATGCTGTCCCTTTACTCATCTACAGTAGTGTTCAAAATAATAGCAGTCCAATATGACTAACCAGATTAATCACTGTTTTTGGTATAAATTATATTACCAAATGTCAAACAATTTACTAGTTGGTGTAGTAGATTCTAAGAAAACCAAAAGACAGCATTAATGATCTCCATCTTTTTGAGTCTGTGTATTAGAATAACTATTTTGAAAGGGGGTGTTCAAAATAATAGCAGTGTGGAGTTAGTGAGGTCAATCATTCTGTGAAGAAACAGGTGTGATTCAGGTGGCCATTATTTAAGACCTTTGAAACCCTGAGAAATATAGGTAGTTCGAGACATTATTCAGAAGAACAGCTTACTTTGATTAAAAAGTTGATTTGAGAGGGTAAAACTTATAAACAAGTGCACAATGATAGGCTGTTCTGCTAAAATGATCTCCAATGCTTCAAAATGGAAAGCCAAACCAGAGATATGTGGAAGAAAATGGGAGACTACCACTCGAATGGATGAAAAAATAGCCAGAATGGCAAAGGCTCAGCCAATGATCAGCACCAGGATGATCAAAGATAGTCTCAAGTTACCTGTGAGTATTGTGACAGTGAAGATCCCTGTGTTAAGCTAATCTTTTAGCAAGAAGTCCCTGCATAGTCCCACTGTTAAAAAAAAATACATTAACTAAAGCTCAGGCGCCTGGCCTCTCTGACCTCTCCCAGCGCCTGCGCACTGCAGTACTTTGCTCTGCCCTCAACAGGACAGAAAGTACGCCTGCGCAGGAGCTGCGACAGGAAGCAAAGAAGAGGACATCATCGTATGAAGCTAGGAGGCGCCGGACTGCTACACCCATCGGACCGGGACTGCCCCTGGGTGAGTATAATCTAGCCTCTTTTTCTTATCTTTCATGTTACATTGGGGGCTTATCTACAGCATTACAGAATGCTGTAGATAAGCCCCTGATGGCGGTTGCCTTAGCCTATAGGCGAAAAATGTGGTGACAGATTCCCTTTAAGACTATTGGGTTAAACTTTCCCTATTGTCCTTCAGTCAGAGTGTTTTTTGTGCCTGGTTGGACAATTTATTGTACTTTTAGTATATTGGATTTTTAATATGTTCAATAAAAGTTAATTTTTAGGGGTATTAGTTTTTTGATGAGCTCTGTTTCTCCAAATGTCACCTTTACAATTTTTGTTAAACCATATAGAGTGGCCAGACCAACCCCCGGACCTTAATCCGTTAGAACACTTGTGGGGTGACCTTAAAAATGCCATTTCTGAGGCAAAGCCAACAAATGCCAAAAAATTGTGAGATGTAGTCAAAGCATCCTGGGCTGGAATAACAATTAACAGCCAGAAGTTGGTTGACTCTATAAAACATAGATGTGAAACAGTTTTAAAATCTGTGGGTATACAACTAAATATTAGGTTAGTGATTCACAGAGATGCTAA